>NW_023601543.1:7058123-7390350 GCF_014898055.3 Talpa occidentalis
TGAAGTCTGTATAGTCCAAAGGATTTGGTCTAGTATCTACACATATTAATTTTGCCTAGAAGCATTTCAGAAACTTAATTATACTGGCAGGTTGAGTCCATCTCATGGTCCTTAAATGCACTCACATTTGCAAAACTTAAAGACAAGCGCCTCCCTGGTGGTGCAGGTGGTTGAGTGCCTGCCGTGCTGTGAAGCTGTCTGCAGCCTCTGCAGCACAGGTTTCAATCCCAGCCGGCCTATGAGGTCCTACGTGGTGCGGCAGACCTCTCCTGTCTCGCCCACTGCTCCCTTCAGCAGTGTATTTTGTCAGTCTGCCTGTTCTGTTCCCCGATCTGTCTCTGGTGAATCTTCTCACCTTCCCGCGCATCTGGCCTGTACCCCGGTTCTTGTATAAATAAATAAATAAATATTTTTTAAAAAACTTAAAGACAAGCTGAAAATCATCTTGGCACAATGCAGTGGACCTTTCCTCTTTTTTATACTAAATGATAGTATGTAACACACCTGGTAAAAATGGTTTTATTCATAGCCTCAGTCCCTAGAATATTCCAAACTCTCTGATGTCCTGCTAGCATTTGTAGAAGTTGATACCTGACTTGATTAGTTGGCTTCCTTTCTATTACAACCCCTGCAAACTTTATGTAGCTAAATTCTCCTGCTTCTCATGATTAAGGTGAGATATACTATCTCCAAATTAGCTTTCAATAGCAATTCTGACTCTACTTAAATAGTGGTTAGTATTCCTTCATGTTTTCTTCCACTCATGTGTCCAGGTTAGATTTATCTGTATTTTTGTTTTATTTTTCCATCAGTAGATGAATGAAAAGGATGAAGTATCATTCATCCTTGTATCCAGCATGCCTGTCATGACATTTTGATTTTCAGAAAATGTGATTTAATAAACAAACAAATGTGTTAGACTATCCAAAGATCACTTTGAACCTTTGATTTAGGGGGAAAAAAAGTAATATATCCTTTCAAAAGCAAGAAGGAAATAAGAAAGACGCATACTTTAATTTCCCCTGAGCAGGTGATAATGCATGTACTCTCACATATATAATATTTATGCCTGTGTTAATGTCAGCCCACTATGTAACTAAAATCTTGGCCCTTACACCATCACATCCCTTGGTTTATTTCAATTCCAGAGTAAAACAAAAGAGGAGATTATGACTAGTTCATATTCTTCAGTCTACAATGGTTGACTGTTTATGCTGAGCCAAATTATAAAAGATTTAATTCTGTTTCATGCCAATAATTTTACTTACAAATGCTAAATCCAATCCAAAATTTTACAGAATAGGGGAGATCATAAAGGGAATGTCTTATTTTTTTTGAAACGTGCTTTTTCCCTTGTTGCCTACTTTTAAATGACAAATCCTCTCCTATCCCATAGGAGGATTTAGCTGAAAGGAAGGTATTCCCTCTTCAGAACAGGAAATATTTTCTATTCATGAAACAAAGTTTGAAATTGAATTAAAATAATTTAATTACACTATATAATTACCTTCCACAATCTTTAAAGTCAAGAGCCCCAAGGGATCTGGCTATTTGTAGAGATGTTTAATCCTTTTTTACTTTAGTATTCATTAAACAAAGGTAATTCCTTCCTAATTCCCCTCTGACATGCATTATGCCTCTAAAGGAGAAAAGACCTTAAACAGAGCACTTGCTTTAAACAGAGCTGCTGAGTATGTCAAATTACTCAGGCAGGAGCTCACTGAACAACTAAAACAATAGTTTCAAACAGATGACACTGTGTTTCAAGAACAAAAAAAAATGTTAAATAAACTAGTGGGGCATGAATTAAGCTGCCAATGGGGAATCTCAGGGAGCAGCAAATGCCTGCCTCACTGAGATTTCAATATCACTCCCAAGTTTAGCCTTCACTTGAAAGTTCTTTATGCAAATGCAACCCAAACTAAGGGAAGGAGAAACTGAAGGTAACTGTTGGAGAGATGCATGTCAAAATGTGAGTAATCTAGTTCTCAGCTGGAAGGCCCCTTTGTTTCTAGCAGATGCACAAGAGTAGTGACTGGCTTTCCTTTGAAAACTAGTGCCTCAGGCCACAGAAGGGCGCTTCAGTTAGCTTCAAGTTCTCACCAAGTTAATTCCAATGTGAGTGTTTCCTTGGGGACGGTTTCCCTTAACTTCGTCAGGGCTTGGGCCCTACTTTTCTGTTTTAGCTCTCATCATATTTCGTTGTGTGTAAGAAAGTCAGATTCCTCCCTCTCAGAGATTTATTTTGTAGCTTGTCATAGGCTGTGGCTATTTCATTAGGGATACTTCTAAACGATTTGTAAGGTCCATGTTCTTTCTCATTTGTGGTCTCAGAGTCTCTTTGCCTGGTGTTCAGTGCAGTGTTTTTATTTTTCAAAAGATTTATTTATTTATACAAGAACCGGGGTATAGGCCAGAGGTGTGGGGGGCAGTGAGAGGATTCACCAGAGACAGAGTGGGGAACAGAACAGGCAGACTGACTGAAAAACACTGCTGAGGGGAGCGGAGGGCAAGACAGGAGAGGTCTGCTCGCCATGTGGGTTGCTCCAAGGCCGGCGGGGATCAAACCTGCACCGCAGAGGCTGCGGACAGCTTCACAGGGCTGCACTCAACCGCCTTCGCCACCAGAGAGGCCCGAGGTGTTTTTTGACAGATTTCTTGAATGCCAGGGCAGAGAGGAGAGACAGAGAGAAAGAGAGAGAGAGAGAGAGAGAGAGAGAGAGAGAGAGAGAGAGAGAGAGAGAGAGAGAACAACTGTTGCACTGAGTCTAGACACCAGCCAAAGGTGACAGTGCACTGTCTCAGGTCTATTTTCTTTTGTTTTAACTGTGACAAGGATTTACTGATTTACTTATTTACTCATTTATTTAATTGAGGTAACATTGCTTTACAACAACACTGTATTTGATTTAGGGGTACAGGTTCATACCCCCTCAGGTGTGTGATGCCACACACACCCACCACCACAGCCCCCACAGCCCTTCACTCGTTCCATGGGGACCCCTTGCCCCTGGGCTTCCTCACATCCCACCCTCCCCCTCAAATTGCCTCAATTCTGCAGTCAATTTCTGGGGGTGGATTTGGTTTCATTTCTTCAGTTCCTTTGTTTGTTTTCTCTGTCTTCATGCATCCTGCCCTGGGCCTGTGTCTGGCTTTCTAAATTCCCTATTCTAACCTGAGTATTTTTCAGTGCCCCAATGTTTCAAAGAAACTCTCTCCTTAGCTTTTCCTCCACGATTTCCAGTACTCAATCATAATTTTTGCCTCAGGCAGCCACAGACTCTTTGCCTTATTATGTTTTTGAGGAATGCTTACTGCTTTCTTTGCCCTGAATGATTCTGAATTAGATGAGACAAAGTCAAACCCCTGCACCTGTCCTTCAGGTAGTCCGTAACTGGCTACGACAGTCAAACAACCTCAATGTGAATAACACCCGTTCTGCCCCACAGGAACCAGGGTCTATAATGGGAATATGGCTGCTTGCTTCAAGGACCCCATTGAGTTGAGGAGAGGGATAGGATAAGGGCAAATAAAAATGCCACAAAACTTTTCTATGTTCTTAATTCAGTATATGTTTGGTTGCTTTGAATCTTTTACTATTTTCTAGTGTTATGCCAAAAAATGTGCTTGACTATTCAGTGTTTTTGTAGAAGGACGGGCCCTTGGAGCTGCGTGCTATGCCTCTTCCTTCACCTTCCATTTTTCCTTTTAAGAACAAAGGAAAATGAATCTCAATTAGACACAAGCAGCAGAAATCAATTATGGAAAAATCTCATATAACATTATTATAACAAAAAAAGGAAGTGTCCCTGTAGACAGTAAAAGAGAACATACTGGAAAAAATGAGTAGTGTAAGAAATCTCGCCCCCCCCCAAAAAAAAACAAAACTATAGAAGCTATAAAAAATAACATAGGAGAGAATGATAAATCTCAAAAATATAATTATTGAAGAAAAGGTAAATGAGAAGAACCTATCAAAACTGAAGAAGGAATTCAAAATATAAGAAAAAATAATGGGATACAATTGAAATATGAATAAAATGTACTTTACCATAATAAAAATTACTTTAAAAACTAAAAAAAAGATATATACTCAACAAAACACTACTCAGATATAAAAAATACGAAATCTTGCCCTTTGTGGCAATATGGATGGAACTTGAGGTGATGATGCTTTGAGATATAAGAGTCAGAAAGAGAAAGGCAAATACCAGATACTCATATGTGTTGTATAAATAGAGACAGCGAATCAACTAACAAGCACAACATAAACAACTCTTAGATAAGAAGTGGTGATTACCACAAGGAAGGGGAAGGGAGGTGGGGGAGGGGTAAAGGGGGGCATCTGATGGTGGCGAATGGCACTAGAGCTGTGGTCCTAGCTACTGTGTGGTGTAAACATTTATCCAGGTGCGCAGCTGTACTTCTGAGGCTTATATATAGAATTGCAAACAAATGGTACATCAATAAAAAATGAACTAGAAATAACAGCAAAATAAAGCCTTGGGAAATACCTTAAGAAAAATAAAATATTAAAAGTAGGGAAGGTTATTTTTTTCCCATTTCAAGAAATAGGAAGAAAGAGGTTACAGTTTTCAAGAGACAGACATAGAAAATACTAAGGATTTTATGCATGAATCACCCTCTCCCAGTAAATCAGATAGACAGAAACAAACAACCAATGAAAAAGTTAAACCAACAAAGCATGTCCAGAATAAATGAAGATTTGAAATTAAAATGAAAGGACACAAGATATATATATTCAAAAATCAATTGAAAATAATCATAAACATAGACATCCTAAAGGAAAATGAATGTAACTTTAAGGCAAAATAATAGTTTCAGACATTCTGCCAGCAAGATGTCTGTTAAGGAAAAGAAAAATCAAATTGTCGTCAGACTTTTCAATAGCAATTATTTATACCATTAGGCAAATTCTGTAATTAGTAGTTGTGCAGTAAGGTGAAAATTCTTGTAGATACTATTTATCAAATTTGAAAATTCCCTTTTATTCTTAGTTTGCTCAGTTTTCCACAGGTGCTCAAAAATAACCATATGCTTATTATGCATTTATTGAAATGATCATATGGGTTTTCTCCTTTATTCTGTCCATTTGGTGAATTATATTAATTCATTCTTAAATGTTAAATTTTGCACTCATCAATTCAACACACTTGGCCATGATATACTGTTCTTTCAATAGGTCTCTACATTCAATTTCCCAGTGTTTTTAAAGCCATTTGTTCCTGTCTTCATGTAATTTATCGATCTATTGATATTTGTTGATCTTAATTTTCTTTTATTTATTAATTGTGTTTGATCTAATTAGTTTAATTTGTAAAATAGACTTTTTGAGATAAGTGGGCAAATTGAAGCTGATTGGATATTTGATGATATTAGGAAATTTTGTTTGTTTTCTTGATATGTTAATGGCACTATGTTTAAGGTTTTTAAAAGATCCTTTTTATAGCTTTTTGGGATATTCTAATTTCTTTTCCCATACATATTTTAGAATCAGCTTATATATCTACAAAGATACTTGGTTTGGAATTGTGTTAATCTATGTAGATAGATTTGAGGAGATTGGGCACCTTAACTATAGTAAGTCTTACAAGTTTTTGGATGCTGTATGTCCAGTCAGACAACACCTGGTATTGATGAGGATGAGGACAAACTGAGTCACTCACACATTGCTGATAGGAATGTCAAATGGAACAGCCACTCTCAAAAAGTCAGAGATTCTTCCAAAAGGAAATATACAATGACAAACTAACTCAACAATCACACATGTAGGAATTTAGTCCCCCCAAAATAAAACTGTGTTCACATACAGCACTCTTTATAACTCCCCAAACTGGAAAGAATTCACATGTCCATCAGCTGGTGAACTGATAGACAGACTAGTCTGTCCATACCATGGAAAACTAACATTTTCAGCAATAAAAATGAACAGTTCATTGATATATATGATAACTTGGATTAATGCCAAAAACAGTAAGTGAAAGAAACAGGCCTAAGAGTCCTGCCACATAACATTCTAGGAAAGGCAAAGTATAGGAAACACAACCAACAGGTTAGAGATTGGCAGATTTGAGGAGGATAAGGATCTGATTGCAAATGCTCAACATGATGGAATTTTTATAGCGTTAGATATAAAAATATATAGTAGTTAGTGCAAAATGCAAAGTAAATGCTGGCTTGTTTTTATTATGAAGAGTATGTTCATGTTTCAAGAAATATTGATCCTTTATCTAGATAAGAAGTTTGCAGACCATAGGTCTACCTTTGTTGGAATTTGAGATTCATCAAGGCAGTCCTTACCTAAGTTATCCCAGTACTTGCTCTCCCATTTTCTGTGTCCAAGGATTATTAGTCTTCTGCCCAGAACTTAGACAAAAAGTAGCACTGAGCAGTGTAAGAGCTGGCCCATCAGGAAAACAAATAAGTATTTAATGTATAATAAGCAAAATCTAGAATAAGGATATGAAAAAAAAAAAAAAAAACAAATACATTCCTGGAAGGAACAGAAGCTGGAGTGATATTTTTAAAAACATAGATCAAGTTATGCTAATTTCCTTTCCAAATCCCCCCTAAGTTACCAATTACAGAAAAAAGAAAATTTTAATCTTTATCATGCCTATAAAGTTCAATCTGATGTGTCATCCCAGAACGAATGAGACTTGCTTAAAGCAATATGTAAGGATTTATTAGGGCTTCATTAGGACTGCAGCCATGAGACAGAACTCAAGAAACCTTTGAACTGTGTTCTCAACTGCCCAGATGGGGCAGGCTTATAGCTGCATAGTAAAGAAGGGATAGTTCCCACTCTGGTCAGCTATGCAAATCAGGTTTAAAAGCCCTTCAAGTTCTGATTGGTGGCTTGCTCTGCCAGTTGAGTTGCAGTTAGCCCAATAACATGCAAAACAGACAAATAATTGAGCAGTGATTGGTAGAGTTTCATTCTGGGCTGATCCAAGGTAGGTGGGCTTCCTTGCACCTCCTTCTAGAGGTGGAATTATCTGAGCATGTGTGGAAATGTCTGGGCATGTCTGGACTTGCTGGGGCCCAATCCTCACAGCTTCCTGACTCTGTTTTAGTTGGTGTTTTTGTCACTGAGACTCAAATGACTCCAAAATGTTTCCTATTTCTTGTTGTAAGTTTTCTTTCTACCTTACGCGTTAACCTTTAAAGATAATGCTCCTGTTTCTCTATACTCTCGCAGTGGCCGGTCCATTCTCTAAACACCTAAGCTTATCTTAACTTTTAGCTTCAGGTCAAGTGTTACTCCTTAAAGGGTTTCCCCTGATTATCCCATTTCAAGTGTCCTGCCTCCCATTATTCAATATTTCATCACCTGTTTATTTCTTTCTAGTAGTTTCTTACAACCCATATGTGCCTTGTTTTTTGTTGTCTCTTCCCAATAGTCACTGTCCCTGTTCATTCCACTCCACTTCCTTGAAACATGCTGATGTTTCTTCAGAGGGGCAAAATCGGATGTTCATGTTGTCACTGTGTATTAAGTGAGTCAGCAGTCCTTGAACATGGATCGAAATTGTACTGTGGAAAGGTCGCAGGAGTCCCATTACACTTGACTTCTATATTGGTGGTTGCGTTGTTTTAGAGAAATGGAAGATCACCATGGGCATAGTAGTAAAATTAACTTGTTTACATAGTCTGCCACATCCTGCAGCACTCTACCTCATCCTCTTCCTAGGACTGGGGTCAGATCTTAACTATTTGAGGCTCATAGAGCATAAGAGCTTCTGACTGACATGGCACAGCAGACCTCTCCTGTCTCGCCCGCTGCTCCCCTCAGCAGTGTATTTCAGTAGATCTGTTCTGCTCCCCACTCTGTCTCTGGTGAATCCTCTCACCCCTTGCACATCCACCTCTGGCCTGTACCCCAGTTCTTGTATGCATACATAAATAAATCTTTAAAAAATGTCTATTCAGATTTGCCCATTTTTTTTTTAGTTAGAATTTTCTAGTTCTTTATTTTTTTTATTTTTTTTTTGCTGTTTGGTTTCATGAGTTCTTTATATAGTGTAGATATTAACCCCTCCTCAGAGGTATGATTTCAAATATTTTGTCTCATTTGGAAGGCTGCCTTTTCATCTTATGCATGGTTTCCTTTACAAGCAGCAGCCTTTTAGTTTGGTAGAGTTCCATTTGTTTATTTTTCCTTTTGTTGTTTTTGCTTTTGGAGTCACAACCAAAAAATCATTGCCAAGACCCACATCAAGGAGCTAATTGCCTATGTTTTCTTCTGGAGTTTTAGGGTTTCAGGCCTTATGTTCGAGTCTATAATCCATCTTGAGTTAATTTGTATGTATTTTGCAAGACAGTAGTCTAGTTTTATTCTCTTGCCTATGGAGGTCCAGTTTTCCCATCACCATTTGTTAAATTGCTTTTAATTTATTTATGTCTGAGGTAACATTGGTTTCCTTCTCTGTACACGATTCCGAGGAACAGGCTCATTCCTCTCAGATGTGCATCAGCACACCCTCCAACACCAAGCTTTTTAAAAAGTAGCTTCATTGAGAGCATAATAATTTGAAATATCAGATTTGATACATATTTTATTTAAGTCTACTGTGTTAACAAAGACTATTTCCTCTTTTTGAAAAGGCTTTCTTTCTAAGTCAAGGATTAAGAGAGTTCCTTTATTATCCAACCCACTACATTTTCCATCACAGTAATCAAGGATGTAGTTTTTAATGTTTGTGTCCCCTCAAAATTTGTAGATCCAATTATAACTACCAATGATGATGATATAAGGAAGTTGGGTTCTTTGAAGTTATGAGTGTGGCGTTCACATGAACAGTATTACTATCTTATAGAAGAAGCTCTAGATAGATCCTTGCCCCTCTGACCATGCAAGGAAACAGTGAACAGGCAGTGACTGCAAACCAGGAAGAGGGTCCAAGGTATCACTCTGGTAGCTTAGCTCAGACTCCAGCATCCAGAACCATGAAAAATAAATGTCTGATTTTTATAAGCTACCCAGATTGAGGTATTTTGTTCTGACAGCCCAAACAGACTAAGTCAGTAGTAATGGTTGTGGTGATGGTGGTGGTGGTGATAGGATTAGCAAAGTACAGTAGTACTAGTTGTAATGGTTAACAAGTGCGATTGTCTCCAATATGAAATACTGTTAGACATTTTACATGCACAGTGTCATCACTCCTCATAATAACTTTGAGCAGAGTATATTATTATTCCATTTTGTAGATAAAGAGGTGCTAAATGTATTTAAGGTTTTATAACTAGAAAACCACAAGTCCAAGTTTCAACAAGTTCAAGATTCAAGCATTGCCTGTATGCCTATACAGCTTAAATGTTCCTACTTTTTCATAGTACACCTAAAGTTAATAAAGCAGAAATAACCAAAAGCCAAGAAAATTCCCAGGAAGATAGTAAGTGTATATCCACCAGAGACATTTCAATGCACGACCCCTTGTCTTGTAATTTCTAGCCCTGAGCTTCTGCACTTGACATGGTAGCGTGTACTCATCAAGTCACTCTAGGGAAAATCAGAGCTAAGGCATCTACCCTCATAGGCTGAAATCTTCCAATTCACTGTGAAACTGATATTCAGGGCATATGTAATTCTAGGGATAGAACAATTCAAGAGACTTTCTATGATGAAACATACAAAGCTTTAGGATTTCTGTGTGTATAGAAAGCTCCCTATAGGGAATGGGCTTAAATTCAGCTTATGAATTCTTTTCTATCTAAGGTATTATTTTTTTACTAGATATTGCCTCTGAGCAATAGGTTAGGATGAGAGGAACCACTGATTTTCATCCCCATAACTTACTCTTCTATATGAAAATCCTCTCTTCAGAAATTGTCTACCAAGAGAGCAGTTGGGGCTGACTTAAACCTAGAACACAGACTTGGGATGTAAGGAAAATTATTTTTAATCTTCACAACGTGGATGACATGCACCTATGCACACACACACATAGACTAACTTTAAGCCTTTAAAAAAAAATCAATGTTGCATTTGCAGTGAGTGCAAAATACAAGATGTTCAGAATTTTTAACTCTCCTAATAATATTGCACATCTATATTTTTGAAATTATTCTTTAGTCTGGAAGCTTTAAGAATAAACTCAGCATTGATTTCTTTTTATTCTATCGATTTCCCTGTGCATTTAAGTTTCTATTTGTGAGGCATATAAATAATGGAGGTATTATCTCAATGGGCATTGTCATTGCCTATCTATAAACTTTCCTTTTACATGTGTTATTGGCAACAGTGTTATTACAGTATTGACAAAACACGGGGGAGGGGAGCTAAATTTATGGTTTACTAAATGCCTTTATTTCAAGATGCAGGCAATCTGGGGAAGGTTTCAAGTTCTGTGTTAGGCTGTGACTCCACAATACCAAGTAAATGTCTTTTCTTGAAATTGCTTAGTAAGTACAATGGCTCCATTTCTGTTCTACTGGATGCTACTTTCTCAAGATGGAAGTGCCCTAATTTGGCCCTCAGTTAGACTCTGGCTAATGATTCCAAGGGAGCCAGGTTCTCCCTGGGAGGTAGTTTGCTGTGACTCCCTAGCTCTCTTCAAATAATTAAATTACCTAATCCCCACAGTGTTATATTGAGACCATTTGTTTAATTTGACCACAGACCTGGCCAAAGATACTCATTCTCCAGTACTTGGAGTCTGTGGAGAAGGAAGAGCTAATTAAAGTGGTATTTTCCATCTGTAGAAAGTACCAATTTATTGAAGGAACATGATAGGCACCTGCCCACAAAGGTACCTCGGTAGACTAGTGGCTTGTAATGCCAGTGCTGGGGAGGCAATGCTGACCACTTTTGTAAAGGTGACATGTTTGAATGAGGTAGGGGGTATCATACTTAATTAGGAAAAAACAAGGAAACAGGCCCACTTTCATATTGCTAAAAAGAATAGAACTGTCAACCAATTTAAAAATAAATATCTGGTTAGTATTTACTAAAAAATAAACATGCACATAATTTTTGAGTCATCATTTCCAATGTTGGGTAACTAGCATGGAAATAGTGAATTCCAAGCAAGATGGCAGACTAGCGGATACTGGTGTCACTTCTTCCTCTGCCGGCACAACAAACCTGCATCTATATTAGAGCAACTGTCTTTTTCTTTATTGACTCACTGTCTTCCCTCTCCTTGTCTTTTTTTTTAACAAGTGATTGTGAATTTATTAAAAATATTTTACATCATGGTTCATTTATCATTTTTTTACGGTGTTTGCTTTCTTTTCTCAGGTGTAGTCCCCATAGAATTTCCACCACCAATTCACCTGTGCACCATCACCACATTCTCCTGTGCTCCTCTAGCCCCTGTATCAATCCCTCTCCCTCCCCCTCCAGAATGTCTCTGATTTATAGTTGTGTGTTTATTTTTGTTTTGTTGTGTTGTGTTTTTTATTATTTTTCCCTGATCCTTTATATGGTTCCCCTATGTTCCTCCTATAAGTGAAACTATCTGATATTTTTCTTTTTCCTCCTGACTTATTTCACTGAGCATAGTCCCTTCAGTTCCATCCATGTTGGATGGAACTAATGCCATTAGTTCCATTAGTTTATATTTTTGATTGTTGAATAGTATTCCATTGTGTATCTATACCACATCTTTTTGATCCAGTCATCTATATTTGGGTTGTTTCCAAGTTTTACCCATTTTAAATAGTGCTGCAATAAACATAGGGGTGCAGGCATCCTTTTGAATTAAAGTTTGTGTGCCCTTTGGATAGATCCCTAGGAGTGGAATTGCTGGGTCATATGGTATCTTTTAAAAAGAACTGAGGATTTGAGGATCATCGACTCCCCAAGGAAAAGTGACAGAAATCATCACAAAGGGTAATAAAATCTGAGACACAGTCCTACTAGGAATGATACTGGGGCACTGAGCCCCACATTTGGGAGAGACATTAGGGGCACAGAACCTCCTCCCCCTGGGGACTAAAGGGCATATCCACATGTTTCTAGGAATTTACTCTAGAAATCAGTAAGATTTCAGGGAACAGAGATTGCTGAAGCACACAAATCTAAATGAAGGACCTACTACATTTGTTGAAACTAAAGCCTCAACATGAAGAGGAAAATGCTGGGGCCATCTCTCCTGGAGTGGAGCCCCTGCTGGGCCCCTCTGCACACTCTGTTTTGTCCCTGCAGCACTGGCATGGGGGGATGCCATATTGATTTAAATCAAATAAGGAGTCAGGTCAAGGGGCAAATCACCCAGGCTTCCACATTTAGGGGCTTTTGCAACCTCTAGTCTGTTCTTGCATCTACCAGATTATCCCAGCACACAGTGACTGCTTCCAGGGGAAAATTATTCCAGGGAACTTTCTGGGAGCAATCAGCAGTCACAGCTCTCTCTTGGGGTTTTCCCACAGCCAGCACCTGCTGTATCCAGGAAACACCTGCTCCTCCACCTCCCAGGCTCTGCAGGATTCTCAGAACTCAAATTGTACAAAAACTGTGGGGTTTCAGGTCTTTTAAAGAAAATCCCTTCTGTGGAACTTGCTGGGAGCAGGCAGGAGTGATAGCTCCCATCTGGGGCTTGCTCTCAGCCAGCTCTCAGAGGCCTATGTGCCACCCTCCCTTGCTCCATCTGGGCTCCGCAGGCTTCTGGGCAGCCTGCCCGGTACTTAGGCTGCACACACCTGTGGTACCTGCCTGCGGCCTGAGTCCACAGCCTACCACCAGTCTGTCCTTGTCACTTTCACGGTGAAAACTGCTTGTAAAACCTGAAGAGATATCAGGTAGGCAGCATCTGAGGGGTAAGATGCAGCCTGAGGCTTCTGGGAAAACTCTGCCAGTGGAATCTTCCTTGAGCTGACAGTAGTTGTAGATCCCTGCCTCAGCTCAAGCAGCTACACCTAGGGACATGTGTGTCCTTGTCATTCCATAGCTGCAAACTCCTTACCTCCTGCCTAGCCAGTCTACACCCTGTAGGCTGGGTTCTTGGGCCACCACCCTATGCTGGATCTTGAACTCTAGTCATCCTGATTGGTGACTAGGCTTCAGCGTAACATCAACAGAAAGCACAGCATCAAGGCCAATATACTGTGATCTTCCAACTTCTAACACACGACCATTACATCAGGACTGTGAAGGAAAACTGCTTAACCAAATCCATAGAAATACACAGAGTACGAAACATGAGACAGAGTGAGTTACCACAATTGATGGATGAAGACAAAACCCTGGGGAAAATCCTAACGCAACAGAACTAAGTAAACTGCCAGAAGAAGATTTCTATGCAACATTTTAATGATGCTGACTGAAGTTAAGAGAAGTGATGATCAAAATTAAAACTAAAAGGACAAGGAATATATTTTTAAAATTCCAAACAGAAACCATAGAACTAAAAAATTTGATAGTTGAACTAACAGAGGAACTCAGCACTAGACTTAATGAAGCACAGGACTGAGTCAGTGAGTTTGAGCATAGGCGAGTGGAAACCACGCAAAAAGGCAAGCAAAAAAATAAAGAATTAAAATAATAAAATGTGGGTCAACATCAAAAGGAACACCATTCACATCATAAGGGTTCCAGAAGGAAAAGAGAAAGAGAAAGGAGAAGAAATTTTATTTTTTAGGAAATCTCAGAACTTCCCCAAACTGGGGAAGGAAAAAAAAAATCTAGATTCAGGAAGCTCAAATAGGTTCAAACAAAATAAACCTAAAGAGGTGCACACCAGGGTTCGTCATTATTAAAATTATAAAAATTAACGATAAAAAGATAATCTCGAATGCCCCTAGAGAGAAGCAAAGAGTTGTACATAAGGGAACCCACATAAGACTAGCGGGGGCTGTCTCAGCAGAAACCTCAGGGGATGATATGATTTAATAAAAGTGCTGAAAAGAAAAGCTCTCCAGCCAAGACGACACAGGTAGGCTATCACTCAGAAGTAAAGGAGGGATAAGGAACTTGACAGAGAGCAGGTAAAAGAATTCATCTCCACTAAACTGGTCTTGCAAACACTAAAGGGACTTGTATAAAATGAGAAGCAGTAGGGGAGCCTCCCTCATATTCTGCTCTCCTTCCTCAGGCCTCTAATGTCCCATGGAGAATTTCCGGGCTACAATGTGGCTACCGAAGGCTCCAAATGCTCACCAGGTCAATCATTCAAGAATAAAGGATTTGTGGATACTACTACTCAAGGGAGAATGAGAGAAACCTTGGTGATGTGCTCTTACTTTCCCGGTGTGGCTGCAGAGTTCTTTTTCTGGTCCAGGGGTCTCTCTGATGTTTGAGGCATCCACGTCATATGCGCTCTCAAGGCTTCCGTCATGGCTGTCTCCCAGGAGTCTGTCTCCTCTCCCTCTGAGTCTGAGACTGCTTTACAGTTCCATTCATGTCATGGAGAACCCTTCGAAGGGTTGTCTTCTTCCTCCTCAGCACTTCTCTCTAACTCACTCGTGTTGTGATTTTCCTCTTCATAACACACTGAAATTGTTCTTCACATGGTCACCCATTGTTTCTATGTCTCCAAATTCAATAGTCAGTTCTCAGACTCTATCTCCCTGGAACAATGAGTAATATTTCATTTGGTTTATCAGTCCCTCCCCAGAATATTCTCTTTCACTACTTTTGATATCTTCATCTGCATGTGACACTTAGAACTGTAGCATCCATCTTTTAACCAGCACACTATGAATCACCGCATTGCATACAATAAAGCTGAAATGTGAAAAGAACTCAGATCCGTGTGATGTAGCTGAGTTGCTAAATTTATTAAATGTGAAATTGCTTCCTTCTGAACTTCTTGTTATATGAGAGAACAATTTCTCCTGGTTCTTGGAAATATTTTCAGTTGGCTTTTCTGTTAATTGAAGCTAAAGTCACTCTCATTGATATATTTCCAAATCTATACTGCTAGCCCAGATACCCTACTAGAATTCATACCCGTGCATTAAGCTGCCCATTTAATATTCCTACTTGGCTGCCTAATAAGCATTTCAAATTTAACAAATCCAAAACTGAACTCCAGTTTAACACAGTCCCACATAACTTGCTCCTCCTCTCACTTCTCTCCATCTTAATAAATGGCACTGACATTCGTATCAGAGGTATTGATTTCCTTCCTTTTGCTTTAATGTCCCACATTCAGTGGATCAACAATCTTGTTGACCTTATTTCTAAATTATGCTCTGAGTCAAATCATCCCTCACCATTTTTATCACTATTATATTTTAATCAAAGTTCTACCATCTCTTGCCTAGATGACAGCTATGGCTGCCTCAGTGATCTTCCTGCTTGTACCCTTGCCCTTCGCCATCTATTCCCTGCACAAGAACATGTGTGTTCCTTCTAAACCGTTGGTCAGATCACGTTACTCCTTTGCTAAAATCTTTCAATACCATGACAGCTGAATAATTTCCTAATTCCTTGCCAAGTCATGGTGGATTAAGTTTATCCTGCACCGCACATGTTCACCTCGTTGCCATGGTCATATTGTGGGAGGAATTTTTCCCTATATCTTGATTTTAAGCTTAGACTTCCAGCTTTCTTTATCCGGGGGCTCGCAGAAAGCAGTAGAGCTAGCATGCCATTCTCAACATTCACCTTGAACAGTCCTCATGTTTCTGCTCATGCTTTTGCTCTTCTGCCATCTCCAGAAGGAAATTTCTCAGCTATCCAGCAGCTCTCAGGGAACGCAGGAGATACCTGTGAAGTGGGACCATTCATATGCTGCAGCCCCACACAAAGCTGCCCTAGCCAATCCATTCAGCTGAGACTAAATTCAATCACATAGAAGCGTGAACAATAGGAAATGAGTGTAGGTATAAATTACTGAATTGCTAATGGTGTATTAGTGTTCTCCAGAGAAACAGAACCGATAAGTGATGATGGAGATAGATTAAGAGGTATAGAAATAGCAGTATGCATATAAATAAGGAGGAATTTATAATAGGAATTGGCTAGCATGAATATGGTAGCTGAGAATTTCCACAGGCTGTTGTGTGCAAGCTGGAGAGTGAGAAACATTGATAGAAAAGTTGATATAATTCATTACTAATCCAATGGCCTGAGAACTAGGGAAGGCTATAGTTTAAGGTCAAGAACAAAGGCATGTGAACAGGAGGTGGGGGGAGGGGCAATGGTGTTAATTCTGGTCTAATGAGAGCCTGGGAATGAAGAAATGAAAGAGGAAGCTGAATTCTTTGCGTCTGCTATTTCATTTGTCTAAAGAAATGTGTGTACTTATTTCTAATCCACATATGTAGAACCATTCCAGTTGTAAGACTCATTGAGCAACAGTTATGAAAACTAATTCGTCATCAACCGGCTTTGTGTAGTTCTGTTATTATCTGCATATACACATACATACCCATGCACCTGCTGGTTCGGGCTAAAATAATAAATTGGGGCAAGCAGTCACTCCTTATTCTAAACTACTGCTCTGGTTCCTATTTTCTTTTGTTTTCA
The DNA here is from genome assembly GCF_014898055.3 of Talpa occidentalis. Taxonomy (NCBI): domain Eukaryota; kingdom Metazoa; phylum Chordata; class Mammalia; order Eulipotyphla; family Talpidae; genus Talpa; species Talpa occidentalis. Next base: position 7,074,562 of record NW_023601543.1, read on the forward strand.
CTCAATTCCTGTCTTCAGAAGACATGAATGGTCAAATTTATATTTTCCAAGCAACTTTTTATAGATAGCATCAGTTTCACTTTAGTTATATTTATTGTGATCAATTCTTCCTGCAAATCAAAGTGTAGGCCTCTGTGAGTTTGTTATGCTTCCCATCTCTGTCAGTTTTCCTTGCTACATTTGCAACCCCTTGTCTAGAGTTCTACGCACAGTATGTACCGCACAAATGGCTGTTGACATATATACTGCATAAATGCTTGTTGACTGATAGTCAATGACTCATCGTCTTTATTGCAGAGTATGAGGGATAATACAGTGTACTGGCTAATAACCCAGTCTGATGTTCCTCTGGGAATTAGGACTGCTCTATTCAGCAGACACATTGACTCCGTATCTCTGTAGAGTTTCTTGGCAGAAGATTCACATTGAATGTTAGTTATGATCTCAGGCACTGAAATCAGTCTTGAGTTTGAATGCCTGCTCTCTCACAGCTGTGTAAAATATGTCAACCTGGTGTGCCTCAGTTTCCATATCTTGAAAATATGAATGATAATAATAGTACCTGTCACTGAGGTTACCTGTAGTGATTAAATGCATGCCAAGAATAACTTATGACTGCCTGATGCATAATAAGCTTATTGAGTAGTTGCAGGTTTTTTACTATGATAGCTCAAGTCCAAACTCTACTTTCTTCCTGAGTCAGCTAGTAGTGTGTGAGTGTTCTCCAGGTGGACGTCACTGGAATTCTGACTACCTTTACTGAAAACCAGAAAAGTGAAAGCCGGTGAGTTAGGGGACAGAAATGTACCACAGAAAATGAGTGTGATCTGTTTTCAAACTCTTATTTTCAGTGCTATGGGGATGGTGGGATTTGGTCTCATGATTAGGTTTCTATAAAAGAATCTTATTTATTATTCACATTTGGTACACTGACAGACACAGAATATTTATAATAGCTGAGTCTCTCCCAAACTAAAGAACTCACCAGTTTAGGACATCTTGATAAAATCACTTATGCAAATATACAATTGAGTTGCTAAGGTTCAGGCCTGTGTTGCCTGAATCAGGAAGCCTATCCTAGAAATTCAGCTGTCAATTTTTATTTTGTAAAAAATATATTTCTCTAATACTTTATTTTCAAGGACTAATTAATTGGCTTATACAGCTGGTACCATACATGATAGCGCTTTGTGTTAGATGTGGAATGTTCTTGTCCATAAGTTTAAAGAAGAGCCCAACAAGTCAGTTCCCAGCTCTGTGGCTACTTTCTGCGCGAAGCTAGATAAGTCACTGCAACTCCCTTTGGCTTACTCCCCTCATCTGTCAAGAGGCTGATCACACCTCCTCTTTCCTTCAAGAGTTGTCAAGGGAGTTCGTTAGATGTTGAACCAGCTTGTGCCAGTATCTAGGCAGCACTTTTCGTTTTCCTGATTCTAAATCTGGTCAGTTTGTTCAGTTGCTTGTGTCCTAGTGATGATGAGGGACATGACAAGCTGTCTGCACTTAGGGGAAGGCTGCCTCTGCTACGAGACCACGACTGCACCCTTCTCCATCTGTTCAACATGTGGCTTCCATCACAAAAGCCAAGGAGGACCTGCAGAGAGATCCTGGATGCTTTAGTATCATGTACTAGAAAGAGCAAAGGCTCCTGAGGCCATGACAGTTCTGTCCTGACAAGCTGCGGGATCCTGGGCATGTCACTAACATTTATGCACCCAAATTATTTTATCTGCAACATGAAGACAAAGAATCCCACAATACTTCGATTTTATATTGATTTAAAAGAGATACAGCATGTGAATCACCTTGTGGAGGTTTTTCTGGCATCTGAAGGTGCTTGAGATTGATGTGTTTTTTATTTGCCACTCTATTAAGAAGGCACCTCTGATCGGATATTTGGGGATGGGCATGATGTGAAATAAACAGGTGTTGAGGTGAGAAATGGTACAGCTGAAACCTATATAGTCTTGTAAATAATGTGACCTCAATAAAAAGACAGGAAAGAATGCACCTCAGATCTTCAGCACTATTGTTTTCTTATGACTGGTCATATCAGTTATATGAATGTTAATGACGTAAATTCAGCATCTTTGCATATGATCCAAACTATTTTTTAGAGAGAAATAATGGTTTCTTAGTATTCTACAAGGAAGCCTATATTATTTGTCCTTTTCCATGAGTGATTTCTGGTCTTTGGTAATGTTGCCCATTCAACTTTTTGAAATTGATTCCATCCATTCTTAGCAGTAACCTCATTGTTATTTCAGTCAACTGTCTACTGTTACAACTCTGTGACCGACTATTAGCAGACATAAAGCAATTAATTAAATAATTTGTTTAGAGCTTTCTCCACTTCTACTAATTCCAAAGACCTCACTAATAATGATGGATTTAGGTGATCAAACCAAGAATGATAAGGACAGACTGGAGGTGGTGAAGTCTAGTCTTTTCCTATTGCCCTGCTTGATTCAATGCTCTGAGGGACTTTCTTGATGGACTTACCCTGGAAGTCTGTGGGAGAAAACTATCTCCTTTTCATTTTGATTCCAAAAGTGTTATTAATGGATGATGCTATAAAATGAGAGAAATACAAACCGGTGAATAGCATGGGCTGTGGTGAAAGGGAAGTGGTCTATAAAACAACAACTGGGTAACATTCCATTGGGCATATGCACCACATCTTCTTGATCCAGTCATCTATTTTGGGGCATTTGGGTTGTTTCCATAGCTTAGCTATTGTAAATAGAGCTGCTATAAACATAGGGGTGCAGGTGCCCTTTTGAATTAATGATTCTGTGTCCTTTGGGTAAATACCTAGGAGTGGAATTGATCATGCCATTTGCAGCAACATGGATGGAGCTGGAAGGGATCATGCTCAGCAAAACAAGCCAGAAAGAAAAAGAAAAATACCGGATGGTCTCACTCATAGCAGGAATTTAGAAAACCTAAATAAGGGACCAGGAAAAAGACTAATTATAATAAAGTACAAATCAAAATCAACAAGCAACTATAAACCAGAGACACACCTAGGGGGAGATGGGAGGAGGGAGTAGGGTCAAAATAAGGGGGGTGAGAATTGTATGGGGACTATAACCAAGATGAAAATGCATACATTTTACAAATATGAAAAATGATGTAAAATATATAAAATTAAAAAAAATGACAACTGGACAGGACGACAAGCCCAGATCCATCAAAAGGCTCATCTCCCACATGTCATGTGTTAAGTTAGTGACAGAACTGCAACCAGACCCCAGGTCTTACTGTCTGTACACCAGTACTCTTAGAGAATCATCATATAGGGTAAATGATAGACTTTGTATGTGTCTGATGAACCTTGGGGCAAATCCCTATTCTCCTATGCTGTGTGACTTTGAGCAAGATACCTAACCTCTCTGATGGTTAGTTTCCATACCCATAAAATAGCCACTATTGAATTACACACTATTAAAAGGGCCTGGATAGAACGATTTTTAAAAAAAAAACAAAACATTAAAAGAAACATAGGGTAAGGAAGTCATGCAAATATCAGGCCTCATTTCCATGGTCACCATAGCCCGGGAAGTATCTAACCTAACCATGAAAGTAACTGTATCTCTTAGGAACCACATTACATTTAAGTCCAAAGTGAGATATCTGTCAGATAAAAAATAGACTCGGGACATTGTTCCATGGTTCAAATGTGTGGATTGGCCCAAGCTACAGTTCTCATTGAATGCTGTTGGGGCTCTAAATAATGCAAAAGGTACTGTTAATGGGCAGCTTTTGCTTTTTTCCTCAAAAAAAAGTGTTTGCTGGAATACAAGCTATCAAAAGCACCAAGTGCTCGTATTTGCCCAAGTGTCCTCTTCTGATCAAGCTGATTTTCCCTTCTCTTTGTAGTGAAATGACAAGCTCATGTCTTTCCCAGATATCTGGCACCTCTTGTGATTTTTTTCTTCGTGTGAAGATGACAGGCTCCTAATTATCAGGACTACTTGATCTTTTCTTGTAGCAATTCATTGTGACATTTTTATACTCACGTCATTCTTTCCAAGGTATTATATAGTCTCTGGTCAGAAGTGAGGATGCAGGGCTATGCTTAATAGGTTTTACATTGTGGCTCTGCAGCTTTTTTTTTTTTCCAATCAGTGAAACATGTGTGAGTGATTCTTGTTCTCTAAGACCTATGATATATTTTGTGTATTTCTAAAAGATTATAGTCATCTCCATCATGACCATTCTATCTGCGTCTATGATATTTCCTTTTGATTCCAGCTCCTGCAGGAAGCACAAGTACTTCAATCGTAGGTGTGCAGTGAAGCCAAGTGATGAGTACTCGCCACCGCAGATGCCAGGAAACGTGGGGATACATTTCTTGCTAAGCATTTACATTATTGACATTTCGAAGACTGCCTTTCTCTCAAGGCTGCTTACTTGATTAAAACGAACTCAATTTATTCTGCTATTTGTGAGGAAAACGTTTTTTGACTTGTTATCAAGCACGTCTTACTGATCTGATCTTTGGAGATTTTCTTCAATTAAATGAATTTGCTTTCCAGGAGATAAAACAGCAGATCTAAGCATTTTCAATGGACTTTGTCTTTAAAAAAACCTATTCATCTGTGCATTGCTTTATCTATTTCATTTTCAGTAGTTAAAATAATATTTCAAAGCTAAAAATGCCTTAGGATCCAAGTGCAATCACAAATAACATTGAACTTTCTCAAATGCCCAGCAGCAATGAGATCCAGAGGTCCCAAAAGAACAGTGGGTTCACTCTGTGGGTTGCCTCATAGGCCCTTGTGAAAGGTGACTAGCGTACCTAATAATCATCTCCTTTCAAACTTATTAATCCTAAATGCCAGAATCAAAGAATATGAATGTTATTTATGCATTTTGTCATTTTCCCCCAGAAACTCTATTAGTTGACATTCCCATTAGCAATCTATGAAAGTGCCCTTCTCATCTCTTCCTTGCCAACAAAGGGAGCTGATATTTTAACTTTTTGCTAATTTTTATATTAAAAACAATGTGTTATTATGATTTCAATTTTCGGTCCTTTCATTATAGAGAACTAGTCATTTTTCCATCCACAATAAAAATTCATATTTCATGTTCTGTGAACTATCTCTTGATTTCCACTCCTACTTCTGTATTTTCTACCCAAGTGCAGCTATACTTACTCCCAATTTAAAAAGCAGGAAATCTCACCAGCATCCCTCTTGGGATTCCATTTGGCTAAAATTAAGATTCATGGAGAGAAACAACAAAAGTAGGACCTCCAGTTTCTGGGTCCCTAGATGCGCAGTCAGGAAGCAGGCCTTCTTCATGACTCTGCCAACTAGGCTGCGCCTGCCCCTCATCTCAGACCTTCAACACTCACCTAAGTGCTTAGGCAGATCTGCTAATAGCCCGTCTGCTTCTGAACTAGTGTTCAGGAACGGACCATGCCTGTCTTTTCTTCTTGAGCAGTTCAAAGGCACTAAGAGCAGCCTACATTTTAAAACAGGTAACTTAAAAACAGACATAGCCTAGAGTCATTTTCCTGGAATTTGGTCTCATGTAGAGAAGAAAAAGCAAAATGAACAAGCCAATTAGTTTCTAAAAGAGAAATGATAGTTCCCATTTTCAATTGTATTGCTTAGTGAGCCAGAGTGAGCAAATATCAGAAAGTCCATCTTAAATTTATTCCCTGATTCAGCATATAATATTTAAAAATAATTCTCCAGTGGGCATATAGTTTATGTTGGTCGTTTTTCTACATCCCATGCAGAAACTTGAGGATTCACCCAATTTTTGCAAACAACAACTCTTTGTAGATGTGTAGTTTAGTTTCAAGTCTTGGTGCATAATACCTCCCTCCTTGTGAGTCACTCAAGTTGTGTCTCCTTTTGAGGTCTGTGCTGCAGAGGTAGCACTGTGCTGGGGCTGTCAAACCTGCTAGGCAGTGATGCTTTCGCTGTGTTTAGCCTTGGCCCTGTACTAAGGCATGCTAAGTGGGTGATGATCTGGGGAAGCCTTGGTGTGCAGATGTCTGGAGTACTGTGGGTGTGCAGGTGGTCTAAGCAGATGGTTTCATTGGTGCTCCCCAGGCCAGCAGGGGTGAAGAATGCTGACAGCAGCCCCTCGTGTCACAGGATTGGTCAACAATTGGAGGCTTGGGCCTCAGCTAGCCAGGCTCAGGGGGTGTGGTTGGGTGGGTGGGCTGCTTATTGTTGAAGTGCATGCCAGCGGGGCCCCACATCTTGGGCTATGCAATGTTGGCTGAGGCCTTATTGGCACAGCTGGGACTTCAAGGATACCTTGTAGGCAAGGAGGATCATGTGGGCATAGCAAACCTAGCTAGGGTAGAGTGGGTGTATAGGACACAGGTGGGACCAACAGGGACAATCTCTCAGACACTGGCTGACAGGGGAATGCTGCAGGTGGCAAGGTCTGCTTACCAACTAGCTGTTATTTCAGCAGTCCATGGGGGTGCTTGCTCGCCCTAGTGGCCCAGCTTGTTTGCTAGTAGGGAAGATGGTGGCTAGTAGGGATATGGCCTGTTTTTCTGCCAGGGGTTGACCCTCTTCATTATTGTCTCTTGGCCCACAGGTAGCTCACCATTTCTCTAGGACTTGGGAGGAGAGGGGTAGAGCTCTTGTCAGGGATTCACCATGAGGGTCTGGTAAAATGGAAGCTGGGCTCCAAGATGGCATCCATTTACATTGTTATTCGCAAGGTGTTGAGATGTTGCCAAGATGGCACCTACTGGTAACCCAATCCCAGATTATTACCTAGTGTTCTTTGCCTCCCAGGTGAATGCTGTATGCTATAAGGTCAACTATTATAAATAAAAAGATATTTCTTGATCAACTATCTGATATAGAATAAGGGTGATAAATTTTATGGAATTGACTGGTCATTTTGGCTATAAGTAGCTTCAAACAAAGGGTTTGGATTCCTAAAAGTGTAGGGTTCTGAGTAATGGGATACAAACAAAACTTTTCCTCACTTGGAAATCGATATGCCATAATAATTATGTCCTTATTCTATAATGATATAATACACTACGTGTTCCATACCCTAAGAAATGATTGGATTGGTTAAATAAAATATTCATTCCTGGGTTCCTTCTCTATTCTAGTTTAACAGTGCACTTTCCATGAGCTCTCGTTGATAACGGAGTTCTAGACCTTTCAACTGATTCTATTAATTTCACTCTCAATAATTACATCATAGAGAGACAAATCATGCAATTTACCATCTGCCAAACAAATAGTTAAAACAGAGTACACATAATAGAAGCCGTTTATACACTTGCTGAATTAATAAAAAGAAAGGAAGGAAGAAAGCAATTAAATTGTATCCTTTGTTATCAAGAAACAAAGTATTTACCGTGTTCTTGATTTTGTTTAATGCCTTCTATAATTTGTTAACTCCCAGAGCTCTGAGTCCTTTCTTCATGGTGTTATCATCCAGAAAATAATTGCCATCCATTCTTATTAAAGAGGCATAGATTTGTTGATCACCAACTATGTAGAAAAGGATAAACATTACTTCTAATAAATACAAGTCATCTCTGTCCTCTATTGCATTGCATAATCTTTTCCTAGTGGTGTTGAAGTTTCAGGTGGTTGCACAATGCATTTTGTGCACCAGGGAGTTTCTCCTTGCCTAGTTTTGCTTCTGGACAATGTGCAGATGGCAAGATACTTGTTATGTTGATTGATTTCTAGAATTTAGCCATATGGGGTTGTAGTTTTCTTTTCAAAGCCTCTCATTCCAAAGGAAAGAGAGGCAGCAGGGACTCAGTGGCTATAGCCAAAGTGACATTACAAATCCTATTGAAAGATAAGGGAGTCAATGACATATCTGAGCAAGAAAATATCTCTTAGTGATATTTTTTGACCCTTGCTTTAAAAAAACAGATGGAATTTGTTCTCTTAGCAGAATGTCCAAAACACGGCTAGAAAGTCATATTGAAGGAAGACATGTCTAACCTGCTTCTTTGGGGAAGCCACACCCCATCGCCCTCCACTCTATATATTTCTGTCTATAGTATTCTTAGAAAATGGAAAGTGGCCTATTTTCCTAAACCAGTTCCCTGGCGCTGCTTTCTATGACAAAAAAAAAAAATTGAACCACAACTCATCCAGTTGTGCAAGCAATACATCTAATGGATATTCTTATCACCTCTCTCCAACTCAGTTCTCCTTGATCAATTTAGAGATAATACCTACTACTTATGCATAGCAAACTAAAAAATCAGCAATCAACAAAGTGATGACAACCTACAGAATGGGAAAAATATTTGCAAGCCATATATTTGATAAAGGGTTAATACCCTAATATGTAAGTAACCCATATAGATCAATAACAAAAAATAATTAACCCAATGAAAAATGAGCCAAAGACCTGAATAGATATTCCTCCAAATAACACTCTATTCATGTACCTGTTGGCCAACCAGGAATAGAGGCCCACCATCACTAGTCATCAGGATGATGCAAATTAAAATCACAATGAATTATCACTTCACAACTATTAAAATACATAAAAGAGAGGCGATAACAAATACTGGCATGGATATGGGCAAAAGGAAAGCTTTATGCATTGTTGATGGAATTGTAAATTCATACAGCTACTATGGAAGACAGTTATGGAGGATCCTCCAAAAAATTAAAAACAGAATTACTATATGATTTAGCCATTCCATTTGTAGGAATATATCCACAAGAAATCAGAACACTAACCTGAAAACATATGTGCAGCCCCAGATTTGTGTCAGCATTATCTATTATAGGCAATACAAGGAAACATCTGATAAAATGGACTTTCAATTAAGAAAAGTAAAACAGATAAAGAAAGGCACTGTATTATTATTAAGGGTCTAATACAAAAAGAAATAAGACTCAAATATATCAGTACAAAATGTAGAGCACTGAGAAACATAAGACAGTTGCAGAACTTAAGAGCGCTATTGATAACACAGGAATACAAGGGGACCTTAATACTCCATTAGAACAATGGACAGATGGGCCTTCCCCAGTGGCGCAGCGGATGAGCGCTGGTTTGCGAAGCTGCCCGCAGCCTCTGCAGCGCCAGTTCGATCTCTGGCTGCTCCCCGGCCACCGGAGGAGGATGCCACATGGCGCGCAGACCTCTCCTGCCGCCCGCTGCTCCCCTCAGCAGTGTCCTTCGGTCCTTCTGCCTGCTCTGCTCCCCGCTCTGGCTCGTGAATTCTCTCACCCTCCCGCGCTTCTGACTGTATCCAGTGCATGTATAAACAAAACAAACAAACAAACAAATAAATAAATAAATAAAACATGCCTCTATAAAAAAAAAAAAATGGACAGATTTTAATGAGAAAACATATAAATAAGGAAACAACAGCTTTAAATGAGGAACTAGACCAAATAAATCTAACAGACATTTACAGAACACTTCACTGGGGCAATAGGCATTAAAGGATCCCTCCAGTAGACTCAGGAATTTGAACTTTCTGTTGTAAAGCATGTGTTTGTGGTGTGGGCGGGGTGGAGAGCAGGTGTTTTTGGAGGTCTCAGTCTGGGGTGAGGGGGTGACAGGTGTTTCAGATAGCTCAGCCTGCAATTCAGTGGTAGTTTCTTCTATAAGGACATCAAGATGCTCTGACCTGACTCAGGCTGCAGCCATTCTGTGTCATGAGCCTCAGATTCTAGCCAGCAGCCCTCACTCTGCTGCTTGCCTACAATGCACCCTCTGTCCTGGGAGCCTGCTCATGCACCCCCCTTATCCAGTGCAGTGCCAGGACTAGGAGCCCCGCTTTAGGTGTGTGCCCAAGTCAACAGCTGCAGGGGGCTCTGCACACAGCCACACCCCTCTTGTGGCTTGCACTGCTCTGGTCTTGCTCTAATCACAGTTCACTAAAAGTGTTGTGTGCTCTCTTCATTCAGACTGATACTCCTGTTGAGGATGGTGGTAGATTTTCCCCCAAGGTTTTTTTTGTGGGGGGGGCTTTTTTTTTAAGATTTATTTATGCATATAAGAGCTGGGGTACAGGCCAGAGGTGTGGGGGGTGAGAGGATTCACCAGAGACAGAGTGGGGAACAGAACAGGCAGACTGACTGAAATACACTGCTGAGGGGAGCATTGGGCAAGTCAGGTGAGTTCTGCTGCTCCATGTGGGTTGCTCCCTGGCGGGCCAGGGATCAAACTCATGCTGCAGAGGCTGCGGATTGCTTCATAGTGTGGTACTTAACCCCTTGTGCACCGGAGAGGCCCTAGGGGGCTTTGTTTTACATCAGTTTTGTTGTGTGTGTTTAGAGAAGGTGAACCTACCACCATCTGGCCAGACTCTAGAAAGCATTTTGAATAAGTGAAAATTAAAACACAATATATCAACCTTTGAAGGATGCCACCAAAGCCATACAGGGAGGAAAATGGATAGCACTAAAGGCCTATATTAAAGAAGAAGAAAGTTCTGAAATAAATGAACTCAGCTTCTACCCCAATAAACTTCAAAATAAAAGAAAATGCAATGTAAATTAATCAGTAGAGATAAGAGGAAAAATGGTAGCACATAAAATGAACAATCCCAGAAGCTGAATCAATGTCATTGCTGAAACAATAGCCAGACTGATTAGCGAAGAAAGTGAGTAGATACAAATCACCTCTGTCAGGAATATATGAAATGGTAGAATTCCTGATTCAACAAACATTAAAAGATGTTAAAGGAATTTTTTAAGAACTGTATACCAATAAAGGTGACAAGTTAGATGGGAGTCGGCAAATTCCTCAAAAGGTACAAACTACAAAGCTTACTTCAGAAGAGTAAGATAAACGACAACTTTGTATCTATTCAATGAATTAGGTTTATGTTTAGAAAACTTTCAAAAGGGAAAATTCCATATTATAATCTTCCATAAACACGAAGAGCAGTGAATATTATCCCTAATATCAAACCACCGGAGGCATTACAAGAAAAGTCAACTACATATCAATGCTATTACTCCTATGATGTTAGCAAATCAAATCAGAATATACATAAAAAGGACAATAAATCACTATCAAGTAGCTTATCCCAGGAATACAAGGCTGGATTACTATTCAAAAGTCAATCAGTCTAGTTCATTATATTACCAAATTAAAAGAAAAAATCCTAATATCAAAATGCATTCAGGATTTAAAAAAAAAAAAAAAAACCCAGGAGACAGATTCTACATTTTCTCTCTTGATGTTCAGGTGTCCGTGTTCTGTGGGCATCTCATAGGAACTGGAAGTTTTTATGGCAGGAATGAGGGATATCAGTTAAACTGAGGGAATAAAAACGTAAAAGAGAAATCTAGGTCGTGTTGTTATACTTTTATTGTCAATTTTTACATTCCTAGTGTATTTTGGTGTTCTTGTTTCCTCATCTTTGTTTTTCACATCCTATTTCTTCTTTAGGAGTTCATTTTCCTTTATATTGAAGTAAAACTGTGGGGTTTTTGTTTCCTTTGGTACTTTTTACAGTGAGAGGTTCTTAGTCTTTGAGTATCTGCAGAAATTTTCTTCATTATTCCCTCACTCTTGAATGACAGTTGAGCTGAATATAGAATTCTATTTTTAGAGATATTTTACCTTAGCAGTTTGAAGACATATGATTGCCTTCTGACATTTATTGTTGCTGATGAGAAGTCTGCTATCAGTCTGAGTGATATTTCTTTGGAGCTAATCTTTTTTGATGCTCTGCTAGATTTTAAATGTTTCCATGTGCACTTCTTCTGCCATCTTGAAAGAAACTTTAGATGATTTGTATGTGCTGAAAGTTATAATCAAGTAGAAACATAACAGTACACACAAACTCATTACCCAGAGGCAACTGTTGCTAACTATTGTTATGTTGGCAGTATTTGTTCATGCTTTCAATAACATATCATAATGCAGATCATACTATGCATAACATTGCCTTGTGATTTTTTTTAAATATATATAGTAAATAAGCATTCTCCAGGCCATTATCATCTCTTTGGAAATGCAGTGATACTGCTTAGCACTATTCCAGTCAATGATTTGACTTAACCATCCCCTGTCTCCTATATCATTATTTCCTACTGTTTTGTTTCATAAATGATAACAACAATCAACTTTGCCCATAAATCTTTCTCTTCATATCTAATTATTTCTCATGAATAGGTTCCTAGAAAGTGAGAAGACTACAGTCAGTGATATAAATGCTACAATATACTTGATAAATGTTGGGTCATATCATTCCTCATCATTGTCCCAATTGACAGTCTCATCAGGTTAACTATCATCCTGAAAATCCTTTTTCCTCAAAATAATCTGAACATCTTCATATCTTAGAGGTGTGAGGGGATCCATGAATTATGCTCTAATTGCTGATTTTTCTTTCCCTTGTTTTTTTTAGCATATTGGTATATTTTGTTTTTTTTTAAAGATTTTATTTATTTATTTATACAAGCACTGGGTATGGTCAGAAGCGCCGGAGGGTGAGAGAATTCACCAGAGCCAGAGCAGGGAGCAGAACAGGCAGAAGGACCAAAGTACACTGCTGAGAGGAGCAGTGGGCGGCAGGAGAGGTCTGCACGCCATGTGGGACCCTCGCCCCACGGCCAGGGATTGAACCTGAGCCACAGAGGCTGCGGGCAGCCTTGCAACGCAGCGCTCAACTGCTGCACCACCGGCGGGGAGGGGGGCCATATTGGTGTATTTCTAAAGAAATATGTATCCTTGTTTAATTTGGCCACTTATTCACAAGTCTTTCAAATTCTTAATGCTTCCATTAGAAAACTTTCCTGAATTTCAAGGAAATGGTGAGAATAGTTGCTTGCCTTTCCCAGGTATATAATCTTTGGGGTACCTGTGTAGATTTCACGACTGCTTTAACTTTGGGAGCCACTGATCTTTGCATATCATTCTTCATCGAACTGTTGAAAATATGCAGAGGAATTTATGCAATCAAAGTGCCCTTATTATCTTGGATCTTATTGTGTTGTTTCATGGTTTTAAATAATAATGTAATAGATTTTGCCAATGTTTAAGTAGGATAAACCATTGTCATTAGCTCGGCTAGTTTGGAATTGATTGATTCTTCTCATTGTGGTCTTCCGTAATAGTCCATAAATGGCAGACCTTTGAAAAATAGGTATACAACATCACTTTTAGTAATAGTGGGGATGGAGACATGTTTAACTACTGTAAGAGCTCTAATATATTGGTATTCACTGCACATAATTGAAGATTCTGAGATTTTGTCAAGGCTCATTGGAAAAGATAGTCATGATTGATCAACAATGTCAGTCACAATCACAGTAAGTACATGTTTGATAAAGGTTGTATTTTTCATTTCTGAATTAGAGTTAATCAAGCATTAAAATGACATTTCTTAAAATAAACTAATTATCATCATTGCTGGATTATATATGAAGAAAACTAGGATATTGTGTCTTGCTTATTGCATGGTCCTTCAGATATATTTAATAAATATTGAATAGGATATGTGTACTTATACTCACAAAATATAGTCTAATGTTACCTTATAAAAGGTAACGTTCTAGATAGCAGGAAATATGAATTCAAAATGGGTTCATAGACAACTCTTCTGCCCACCCATGACATTGCAGGTACCTCGATTTTTCTCCTTTACCTAATAAGCCCGTCCTTTTAAAATGTCAAAATGAAATAAAATGGGTTCATATACATGACCAAGAAATATCATTGATTTTGAATGACTCCACATTATTTTATAAGAATCACAAGATGAAACCATTTTGAATATCATTCAGATTCCTAGAGATAATGAAGTAGCCCAATTGAGTGTGCTAAGCATGAGGAAAGTTGAAACTGCCATTCCATTAGTAACATATACTATAAAAAATAATGTTTTTGAAATCATTATTTCATGTACAAAAATGGAGTTTTACATATGGCTTTGTTTTTTTCAAACAAGAAAACAAAGCATAAGGTTGTTTCTTGATGTTGCCAGTAAGGGAGAAAAGCAATGACGTTTGCAGAAGGCTTTGTGCATTTCTTCCTGTGTGCTAGGGGAGACAATGAAGGGAATGGAAAAGGTGGATGAGCAAAATAAGGCCTTTTTGAAAAGTGAGATCTTTGAATTTATTGTAAAAACTTAGCCAGGTCAGTTGCCTAAGGAGATAATTTAATGAAAGTCAATGGAGATTTTAGTAACTGGATCCATATGAAATAATAATAATGTGGACATTAAAATCATTTTAAGCAGTAGTCTCTTAAAGAAACGAGAAGGCAGCAAAAACCAAACACTCACATTCAGAGAAGCTGTAAATTTCCAGACTGGGTATTTCCCTTCGTCACTAATGAGGTTTAAAAGGAATAAGGTAGAACGCGCTGATGCTGTTGACGTGTGGCATCCGTGCTTGGTAAAATTCAAAAGGACCTTTTTGCATGCAGGCAGACAACAAATTATCTTTAAATTTAAGACTGGCGGAAAGCAAGATGATATTGAAGTTACGAGTGAGACTTTTATATTTATATCCTGTGTCTACCATCTAATGGCTCTGTGACCTGGACTAAGTAATATAACTTCTCTTTCCCTCAACTTTCTCATCTGTAAATTGGGGATGCAGAGCTGTCACACGGAATACATGAATTAATAGGAAGCAGTGAAAATAGTACCTGGAAAGTGGCAAAAGAACTGTAATAGCTGTACCTCTGCCCACTCACACACAACCACCGCCACTTGCTTAGTCTCTGAGCTTCTCATTCTAAAATGATCAGAAATATCGTAGGTTAGGAAAACTGGTACAGCGATATGAACAACTAAGATTGTCTGTTATTCTGTTATTATACCCATTGGACATCCAGAGAAACAAAGGCTCAGAGATGGACGTGATTTTTCCCACAGTCACACAGCCTTGAAATGGACAAAATGTGAAACCTTGTCTGATACCCAATCTGAGGCTTCACAGACACCACCCAGGTTTCTGCGTCCCTCGCCCGTCTCAGTTCACAGCAGGCTGATAGTGTGGAAAACCATTCCCTTTTTATGAGAAAATAAAAGTGGTGATATCCAGGGAAGAGAAATAAGCTGCACATTAGTGGGAGTATATTTTCAGCTTTTTCCTCTTCCGCTGTTGCTTCCGCTCCCAGCCCTCTGAGAGCAGCACAGGCGGGTGCCTTGCCTAGCCTTGGGGCTCTTAGCGGTTGTCCCTCAGTCATGAGATTTCCCCAAACGCGTCTCCCCTCTTGGGGTGCGGGCTTGGTTAGGGTCGACATAATTCCCTGATTACTGTCACGAGTGCTCCAGGTTACGCGTTTCTCTCTCTAGTGGGAGGAGGGGATGGAGGAGCAGGAGCAGCAGCTGAGAACCAAGCACTGGCCAATGGACAGCTCTCTGCACACATTCAAACGCCATCTGCCTCGATACTCAGACGCTCTTGTCCCTTCATGACAGTCCCCATGACTGCAGAGAGATCTATTCTGGATACATGCACTGGCTATGATGTGTAAAGGGGCCAATAAAACCCCCAGTTAGGTAGAGGCGATCATCATTTAGGTTATAATGGAAAAACAGTTTCATATGCAACGAACGCGCAAAAGAGAATATTTGGGTTTGAAGCAGAAACCCTAGATTCCGGGGCCTCCCCGGTGGCGCAGCGGATTGAGCACAGTGCTTTGAAGCTGTCCTCAGCCTCTGCAGCACGGGTTCGATTCCCGGCAGGCCAGAGAGAGGCCCACATGGCGAGGCAGACCTCTCCTGTCTGGCCCGCTGCTCCCCTCAGCAGTGCTTTCGGCCCATCTGCCTGTTCTGCTCCCTGCTCTGCTCCCCACTCTGTCACTGGTGACTCCTCTCACCCTCCCGCGAATCTGGACTGTACCCCAGCTCTGGTATAAATAAAAATAAATCTTTAGGGGAAAAAAAAAACCCTAGATTCCATCCCCAGCTCAATCTGAGACTACATATGTGTTCCAGGAGGACCTTCTCCTCTTTCCCTGATGTAAAATGGCTTCTTCTAATGAAAAGTAGAAATTCCAATATCTGCTTTACATCCTGAAAATTTTGCTGTTAGCATCCACCAGATGAATTGCCAAGAATTATACACCAGTAAAATGTGTTGTGTGCTTATTAAAGAGCTGTTTATTGCTGTTCTCTGAGAATGTTTTGCGCATAGGAGAATAGTTTGGCTCCTGCAACAAGCCCACGTGATCTGCTTTCTTCCCCCCAAATACCAAGCCTGCGAAAACTTCATTTTGAACTCCTAACTGGAGATGGAGGAAGAAACAGGAACTTGGAGGAACAAAAAATAAGATTGATTTTCAATCAGTACTTGTTTTTTCTCCAAGGATGGCTAATGCTATATTATTACTATTCAAAAGTCTCTAGGAGAAATGCAGTTTCTCTGGGTAATTAAAATGAGAGTTGTCAAATACAGGGGGGAAAGGAAGGTGGAAGTAACTCAAAGCGAAGCTAATTGGACTGCCCGAATAGGCAGAAATGCAAGAGCTGAAAAAGGAACCACTTTTAAATAGGCAAAATGTGATCTTGGCTGGCCTTCTGTGATATTAATTATGCTTCTCTGACATATTAGGTTCATTGTCCTTTAATAAAAACCCTCTGGAATGTACTTCTTTGAATTCATCCTGGAAATCTTACGTGTTTTTATTATTAATACAATTTTTTCCTCACTGACAATAGGAATAAAAAAATGCTAGTGTGTTTAAGGCACGTTTTCTGCATGATGTCTCAGAGTAGAGCAGACTTTTCTATTCAGTCTCCTCAAAGCAGGCCTTCATTACAAGAACCAAAATGACAAAACGTATCAATAGCGTCGGCAGTGATCACCAAGAGAGCAGAAGTCTTCCTCCCCAGAGGTAGATTCGTTTTGCAATTCTGCCCTTCTCTCGCCTGCTGCTGTGCTACTAGGGTGCTTCAGGTGTTTTACATTGAATTGAGTTCAATTCAAATTCAGAATATCAGCGAGAGAGAAAAGGAAAACCCAGAGGAAAGGACATCCCCCACCCCCCAAGAGTTCAGACAGACATTCCCCCAAGACATCCCAAGTAGACCTTGTCCAATAGGTGTCTCCTCGGTATGTGGAGCTAAACCTGGAGAGAGAACTGTTACCATGACCTAAAGAATGCAGATTAATTTGAATTAGAAATGCCTCCAGAACATCCTTTTTATCTGAAAAACCTGTCTTTTTTTTAAAAAAAAAATATGTATTTATGCATAGAACTGGAGTGCAGGCCTGGGGGTGGGGGGGGGTTGAGAGGATTCACCAGAAGCAGAGTGGGGAGCAGAACAGGCAGATTGACTGAAATACACTGCTGAGGGGAGCAGCAGGGAGACAGGAGAGGTCTGCTGCACCATGCAGGTCAGCTCCCTGCCTGGGCATCAAACTCGTGCTGCAGCGGCTGGAGATAGCTGAGACTTAACACCTTGCACCATCAGGGAGGCCCTGAGAAAGCGATCTTAAGGCAGGACAGACATACAGAGGCCAGGTTTGGCCACATGAAGTCACCCCCTCCTTGTCATGTGACCTCCCCTCCTCTCATTAATGCCCCAGGCCCCAGCCTATCCCTTAGCCCAGAATATAAACACCTGGGTGGCCCCATTTACTTTGGAATTAACAGCCCCCTAAATCCTCCATATGTATGTTATTAAATTTGGCCTTTTTCTCCAACTAACCTGCCTGATATTAATTTGTTGTGTTTTTTTTTGTTTGTTTGTTTGTTTGTTTTTTGTTCAGCCTGAGTAGAGAATTGTCCCCTCCAGCCAGAGGAGGTCAGGGAAGTTTCCCATTCTCCCCAACACTCAGCTCTCCCTGAAATTCCCTGCCAGTACATCTTTATAGGTTATCACCTAATCCCCTCTGAATCCTCTTAATATTCTTAAATTCAGTGAGGCTGTCAGCCACCAAAGGTATTTATTGGTGCGAAACCACCAGCCTCGTGAGACTGCTTTCTCGTGAGAGATGATTTCTGTCCATAAGCTTCACAATTGCCTTCACTATGAGCTATCAAAAACAATTAAGTTCAATTTTTGCTGCACTTTTTCTCCACATGGTGAAGAGTTTTAATACTTGCAATCAGTGTAGTCAAAAGAACAACCTTGTAAAATGGTGTGTTTCAAGTAAATGGAATCTCAAGGATATGCTGTAACATATCATTGGCATGCAAAGTTTCAGTATCAAAAAAAAACTTAATTTTTTTTTAAAAAGCAACTCATTCTTTTATTCAGCTCCTTTAAAGATAATAAAGATAGACACCTCCTCAGGAAAATTTTCAGATTGGTTTGGGTGTTAGATGGTAATCCAAAGCTCCAATGTAAGACGGTAAAAAACAAGACAACGGAAACTCTGTTTCCCAGCCTCACCAACACCTTTCTGACCATCTGGTCTGTGCATTCTCTATCAGATATTTTAAATGTTGGTGATCTCCAGATTCTGCCTGTCCTCGCCTTCCTGCTTCACTCTCTCCTGTGCATGGACCGCCACACCCACAGGTGCCTCCAGGAGCTTCCTTGATGATCCCCATCGCTCCTCCACGCCAGGATGATTTTGATCAGCAAATTGCGGTTGTCAGCGATTTGATGAAAGTGGACAAAAAGAGGGGGCTTTGGAGTTACCCAAGAATGCCTGATTGCAAAGTAAAATACATCTGAACTGATAAAAAGCCCAAGGAATTCCTGAAGCTAGCTAGTGGCAGCACAAACTATACAGAAAGTAAACACAAAGAATGGTAGGGGGGCACAATGATGTATCTGGAAAATTCTTAGGATCAGCATAGAATGTTTGACATCTATAATGTCAGTGCCTGTTTCTGGGAATATTATGGAAAGGTTGGTTTTCATGGAAAGAATTACATAAACATAGTAAGTAAGTTTGCTCTTAGGAAGTATGGATTTTTTTTAAAAGATTTATTTATTTATTTTTATTTACACAATAGTTGGGGTACAGACCAGAGGCGCAGGATGGTGAGAGGATTCACCAGAGCCAAAGCGGGGAGCAGAACAGGCAGACAGACCGAAGGCATTGCTGAGGGGAGCAGCGGGCGTGACAGGAGAAGTCTGCTGCACCATGTGGGATTCTCCCTGGCTGGCCAGGAATCGAACCCATGCTGCAGAGGCTGTGGACAGCTTCACAGCGCTGTGCTCAACCCGCTTCGCCACTGGAGAGGCCCAGAAAGTATAGATTTTTATGATTATCAAAAAATAGAGATGTATACTTTTGAAATATCCATATCTTAATATATTTACCTTGTATTAGGTTTTTCTGAACTAAAATGATTGATTATTCAATGTACAAAATCAATTCATACTAAAGCAGATAGGACTTTTTTC
Organism: Talpa occidentalis; assembly: GCF_014898055.3. Classification (NCBI taxonomy): domain Eukaryota; kingdom Metazoa; phylum Chordata; class Mammalia; order Eulipotyphla; family Talpidae; genus Talpa; species Talpa occidentalis. The sequence goes on from NW_023601543.1 coordinate 7,093,829, forward strand.
AAACACAAATATAATCATAACAACATTTTCTATAAACAGCTGCTGGAAATCTAAAGAGAAAAAATCATCGTCATTGTCTTCAAGGTTCTGGGTTATTTTAACCCTGCCTACCACTCCAGAGTCTTCCATCACCTCCGCTTCATCCATGGACATAGCGCTTCCTCCTTTGGCATCTGCTCTGCCTCCTACCTAGGGGGCTCCCACTACAACCTTTCAGATATGTAATTGCATTTACCCTTCAGCTCTCAGCAATAACATTCTGTCCACCACATTATAGGCCTCCAGGTCATATTGCAATTGTACCCATTGTAATTTGACATTTGTATGTGTGTGTGGGGTGGGGGAAGAGGAGGGTCCATGTGATTATTTGATTAACAATTGCCTCTTCCAGTAGATAGTAAACCCAGTCTTCAAATTTCTTCTTCCCCCCCACAGTGTTGATGATATTAATAACTTCTAATTGAGCTCAAACAATTTAACTGCTGCTGTGCTATGAACACGACTAAAAGCCAAATGACATAAGAGTTAATCTACATAAAAGTATTATAACTGTATCTGGTTCTTGTTAAGGACCTATGAGTGGTTGCTAAAAGCATTATTGAATCACCTGATTTATTTAATTGCATAGCAACACTTTAAGGGAGTAACTATCACTTTTCCCATTTGGTAGATGCTGAAAGTAAGAGTTTGAGAGTTGGAGGAATTTGCTCAGAGTCACACCCATATCAAATGACCTATATCAAAAACCCAGAAACAAGTGTTGATGAAGGTGTAAAGAGAATACTCATATTCTGTTGGTGGGAGTGTTGACTGCTCCAGCACCTGTGGAAAAGAGTATGGGGTTTTCCCAAAGTATTAAAAATAGATCTACATATTACCCAGCAATTCCACTCCTAGGCATCTACTCAAAGAATGCAAAAACACTCGTTGAAGGGATGTCTGCACATCTATGTCCATTGCAGCACTATTAAGAATAGTTATGTTGTGGAAATAAGCAAAGTGCCCAGTGGAAGATGACTGATTTAAGAAGTTATGGTTTATATACATGACAGAATAATATTCAGATATTAAAAAAAGATGAATCGTTGCCATTTGTGACATCATGGATGGAACTGGAGGGGATGATGCTAAGGGGAATAAGTCAGAAGTAGAAAGACAAATTCCAGATGGTTTCACTGATATCAGTGAAATATACAGAAACAAAACAAAGGAACAGACAAAACAAATCCTAGAAATTGGACTGAAGAATTGAGGCTATACCCGAAAGGGATGATGGGGATTGGAATCAAAGAGAGGAGGGGGCCCGATGGACTATGATGGAAGGTTATTGGTGATTTCGTTGTGGGTGTGGTGCACTAACTACACCTTGAGGAGGTCTGAACCTCTACTCAATACACATAGTGTATTGTAAACCAATTATACCTCAATACAGTAGAATACAATGAAAAAAACAAATAAAAAAATTAGAAATTGTTTTATATATTATATATAACTAGGAAATGGAGAAAAACATGATCATAGTAATAAATATTTAAAAACATTTAGCTTTTTATTAAACCAGGAATAATGTGATTTAAAAATTAATCATTTTTTGAAATGACTAAAATATGATCTTTCAAACACTTGAGACTCTTATTCAATTTGGAAACCAAAATGAGGAAGAGATTTTAATTATCAGACATCTGGAAACAATATTATTATTAATTAAGGATGATTTCACTACTTACCAAAACAAATCAAGACCAAGAAAATCCACTGATATGGTAAGATAAGTAGGAAATAAGAGTTCCACTCAGACCACAGTTCCAAAAAAGTGGTCCCTAAACCAGCAGCATCAGCAGCACTTGAGAGTTGTTAGAGTGGAAATTCACAGGCTCCTTCTCAGACTTACTGAGTGAGATGCTGGGGTTGAGATCCAGAAATCTTTGGCTTCAGAATCACTCCAGGTGATTGTGCTTCATGTTGATATTTTGAGAATAACTGATTGAAGTAAACAGAAACATAAGGTAAGGAACGCCTTCTCTATTTCTCCCCAATTATTAGTTAAAAATGTAATGAAAAATATTGCCAGGCCTCATCCTGCATTGCCAGATTTCACCAAAAGGAATAAATCATGAACACAACCCAATTAAATTTGAATTTCAATAAACAACAAATAATTTTTAAGTGTCCATCCCAAGTATTTTATGGACCATAACTTATTCATTGTCTTATTTTGAAATGTAAGTTGAACTGGTTGTCCTTTATCTTATATGGCTATGCTACTAATAAACTCAAATATAAATTTCTAGGAGTAAACATAACAAGAACTGTGCAGGATATACATGAAGAAAGCTGTAAACTTTACCAGAAGAAATAACAACAAAAATGACACAACACAGATTTTGTACACTTTTCCTGTGCCAGAAGCAGTTCAGAATACTTCAAACTCTATGTTCAGAGCATATACACTAGCTTCTATCCCTCCCGACAATACTAGGTGTTGTGTATATTTTTATAGTGGAGCAAATGTAGTCACAGAACTTAATGTGCCAAGGTCGAATCGATAGAAAGATGTGCATTAATAGTCCATAGCCTAGATGAAAAGTCTCAATATTGTAAACATTTCCATTCTCCAAAAGTTAAACTATAAATTTAACATGATTCCAGAGAAATATCAAAATAAAATTTCTGTAACTTAACAAAAATGGTGGCAGTAATCTAAAATAATAAACATACTAGGAAATATCTGAAATCAAGAAATAATAAATGAGGAAATTCTACTATGAGACTAATACGTTAAGTGTATTGTAACTGCCTGATGCTGTCACAGAATACAAATTCATAACAATAGAGCGAAGTATCATATAGGAGGGAATATGCCAAATTGTTAGCAGTGGTTTTAGAGGGTGAGGACCTATATAACTTCAGTAATTTTCCTTAGTACTTTTATGTTTTCGATTTCCCATGGCTATTGGTATTATATTTAGTGAGGGAGATATAGTGGACCTCAAACAAAATGATACTATTCAGAAAAAAAATCCAAGAGTTGTGATTTTTTATTTTTTTTTTTATTTTTTTTTTTTTTAAAGATTTATTTTATTTTATTTTATTTATTTATACAAGCACTGGGCACAGTCAGAAGCGCGGGAGGGTGAGAGAATTCACCAGAGCCAGAGCGGGGAGCAGAGCAGGCAGAAGGACCGAAGTACACTGCTGAGGGGAGCAGCGGGTGCTGAGGGGAGCAGCGGGCAGCAGGAGAGGTCTGCGCGCCAGGCGGGACCCTCCTCCGGTGGCCGGGGAGCAGCCGGGGATCGAACCGATGCTGCAGAGGCTGCGGGCAGCTTCGCAACCCAGCGCTCAACCGCTGCGCCACTGGGGAGGCCCGAGTTGTGATTTTTTAAATTACTCTACGGTCCTGGAACAGATTGATGCTGATTTTTACAGACTGCTCTGTCTGGATGTGTTTCTGAAACCTCAAACTCTCAAGAAATTCAACATTCATATTGTCTGGCTTTTGTTATTAAATGAGCTGGCTGTTGCACCAAACTTGTGATGGACATTTTCTCACTCAAACTTGTCAACAGTGCTGTGGGGAGTGTGCTCCCGTTAGATATGGTGTGGACCAAAAAAAAAAAAAAAAAGAACAAATGGGAGAAAAAACTCAATATCTCTAAAATAACTCAACTAAGTCCTAAGTGGCAAAATTGGGATTCAAATCTAATCAGGTTCACAGCCTTCTATTTTGTTCTCAAAATGGCACTCCTACCTCCGCCAGTCCTGCCCTGTTCATGCATTCTCTCTGTGCCAAGGATGTTGACAGTCAACCTGACAACCAGGTGAGGTTAAACATGAGTCACCCTCAACCCTCCCTCCCCTCTTCATCTCTGCTGCGAACCCAATCAGTCACCAGGTCTTGTTAATTCCACTGGGATTCTCCAAATCCCTACATTGTTTACTTCTTTCTATTACTTCTGCCCCTACGTGAAATGAATCCTTTCTGTATTCTCATCTGCACTTTCCCAGTAGCTTTCTCTGTGCTCTGCTCCTCTCCTTTCATTCTCCACATGGACGCCAGATAGACCCCAAACGCAAATCTCTATTTATTTCCCTAACCAAAACGCTTCTATGGATCCCATTGCCTAGAGAATTTGAACTCCTCAGTCTAGCATAGAAGACCCTTTGTGCTGTAGCCCTGAGGCACCGCTCTCCCGAATGCAACATGAACTTCAGCACATGACGAACTTGCCTGTCCTTGAATGCACAGACCAGGTGGTCAGCCCCCCCTTGCCTGTACACACATAAAGGCATACTCATATTTGTTTAAAATACACATATTTCAAATAACTTCTTTGAGGCTCATTCACCAGAGACAGAGCAGGGAGCAGAACAGGCAGACTGATGAAATACACTGCTGAGGGGAGCAGCGGGCGAGACAGGAGAGGTCTGCCAGGCAATGTGGGTTTCTCCCTGGCCGGGCAGGAATCGAACACATGCTGCAGAGGCTGCGGACAGCTTCATAGCACTGCGCTCAACCCACTCTGCCACCGGGGAGGCTTCTCATTAAACAAAATCTTTTAAGTATCAACTTACTTACCTCATACGATAGCCCACAAAGTTTTGTTTACTGAATCCAATGCGTGACCTAATAATGATGACAATAGCTAACATTTACTGAGAGATCACTATCATTACTTAATGTTCAGAGCTCACTGGTCAAAGTACTACATGGGGCTATAGGAAAGGACAGGAGTGCTGAGACCATGTGGGGCATAGCATTAACTAGCTCTAACATCTTGCTTGATGAACACATGCTGGGCACATGCCGAGTCTGAGGTCCATTTGCTGCTTGAGCTGTTTAAGGGTTGTGGGAAGTAACTTGGTGTCTCCCAGTTGTAGAGGAGGGACTGATCTGAGCCACTGGGGGGCAGAGGTGGAATATGAGATGAGAGCCAGTCCAGCCCTGAGGATTTCCTCCTGGGTATTTGTATCTCTGTTCAGACTTCCACTGAGGCTCGGTCAGTTATTCAATTACACAACACAAGGCCCTGGTTCCTCTGAAGAGGCACTTCCAGCTGCCTCCTAACCAGGACTGGGGAAAGGGTGATCGCCATCAAGGTTGGGGCAAGGAGAAATTGAAAACCAGACCCTAGGCTGAATGAGTGCTTATGCGCATAGTGCAGAAAGAGAAAAAAGGTTTAAAAAAAGAAAAAAACCTAATGTTCAGAGCACGATTGGACTGCTTGGGGCAGAAGGGTGATCACATATAGGCCTGATGGAAAAAGCAGTTGATATGGAAGCTTCTGTAGTAAAATATAAAGCCTTGGAGTCATTGGAATGAGCTGTTTCCAATGCGTACTTAGTGTGAAGTGGCTGCTATGTGTGTGTTTACAGGGTAAACGGAGAACAAAGCACCCACCCCAGGCACTGCCTGGTGCAGAGGCTTGCATTTCAAATGTCTTGTAATGTGGAGGGCTTGGTGAGGATGTCTGACAGTCACTGCTTGTTATTTTACCAGGCACTCTCTCTTCCCTTGGGTGGTAGGCAGATCTATTAACTTGGAAGGAGTATTCCAATTATGTTCTTCGTAGGAGCTGCTGCTGGGAGGGCTGTAGATCAGGTAGATAAATTACAAAGCAGCCAACTTCAAGACTTCTTTTTGGAAGTTGGACTTCCAGCTGCTGGGTAAAGATACACACAGCCTAGGAAGGATGAGTGACTGCCAGTGACAGCAAGTAGCCTTGGGAAATGTGAGCATTTGTGTTGAAGAATTCAATACCTTGCTAGGAACTTTAATGTTATGAGGGGTGAAAATACTGAGTTGGTGGGTATACACATGAACATAAATGATGTCTGACTGCTGCATTTTGGATGGCAAGCTTCAAACCTCACATACCAAGAAATTCTCTTTCTACTTTATGTAAATACACCACCTGCAAGTAATCTGAGCCATTGAAAAACAAGCTAGAGTGACAACAGCTTTTCCCACCAACTTTGTCTTTTGACCACATTCTTTTCACCAGTCCTCAGAGGTAGAATGGACCCTATAAAATGTCTAGCCGATTGCTTCATTTTACTCTAGGATGATTTGGGCCTTGAGTGAGATCAGAACAGGGGTTAAGAGCATGGACCAGGGGTCCCATGGGAATCCCAGCTCTGAGATGCACAGTTGTGTGAGCTGGGGAAATTCCCCTGAGTTTTCTGTTATTCTTGGATGGGGTTAATGGGTGAATAGTGGGCCTAATACAGTACCCAACAGCTACAGGCAGTGGACTGGCTTGGCCTTTCTAGCTAATAAGAAGTCTGGTTTGGGAGGCTTTGAGTGTGACCCTGTGGGGAGCCATTACTGAACTTCAGGAAACTAAATGATTTTTTTTGTTGTTGTTTATGTATATCTCTCCCTCAGTTTGAAAAGCTTGAGCCTTCGTGGTGTTGTAGCTTGCCTCCTCAATGGCAGCCATTTATCAAAAAAGGAATAATGGGTGACTAGGAAGGTCATGGGTAGGAAGGGTAGAAAGCTGAACCAAGAGTGTTCCCATTTCAGAGGTAATGCCTTTATGGACAGGTCTTGTGTTAAGGAAGAGTAGAAACACAGGCTCGAGAGTGCCTCATAAAAGGGAGTGAATTTAATTTTGTAGGACCTAGTGGAGATGGTGAGGTGAGGTAACATCAAGCTCCTCCTGAAGTGCTTGGGTAGGGACTGTCTGTGGAAGTAGAGTCATCCATGCCACTTCATCCTGAGGAGAGACTCAGATTTGGTGAGAATCAAAGCTTTTCGGAGACACTGAAGGCACTAGGATCTGAAGTTCCAGCATTATCTTTTGGGAGGGTGTGGATAGCATAAGCATATATTAGCAAAAGCATGATAATAGAGGCCAAATTTTTGACTAAATGTCCCAAAGGGCCTTGAAGTACAGAACTTCATAAAGTCTGTGGGTTATTAGGATTTTAATATTTTCGTAGAAGGAGGAGGTTTGAGGAATTGGTAGAATAGAGAGGAAATGGAATGTGTGAAAACCGGTAGGAAAGAGTGAACAAATTGTGTTGAGGTGAGTTCTAGGCAGAGGGGAAACTTCAAGGAATACAATATTGAGAATTTTCATGGATAGTGTAACCAAGAATGGAGCTCTGAAGGGCATGTTTAATTTGGAGCACTAGAGTATGTGTGTGTGAGGTGGCAAGTTGATTGAAAAGAAGCACAAGCAAAGGTCTAGAAGTCAGAATAAATACAGCTTCCTGTATGTACAGTAAGAAACCTGGACTGGGCCTCCCCGGTGACGCAGGTGGTTGAGCACCACACTGTGAAGCTGTCCGCAGCCTCTGCAGTGCGGGTTTGAGCCCGGCTGGCCAGCGAGGGTCCCAAATGGCGCTGCAGGCCTCTCCTGTCTTGCCCGCTGCTCCCCTCAGCAGTGTATTTCGTCATTCTGCCTGTTCTGTTCCCTGCTCTGTCTCTGGTGAATCCTCTCACCCTCCAGCACCTCTGGCCTGCACCCCAGTTCTTGTATAAATAAATAAATCTTTAAAAAAAAAAGAAACCTGGACTGATAAGAGTCAAAGATGTGGCGTGGAGAGACCGAGAAGCGAGAAACCATCGCATTGCTAGGATGGGATCTGATTAGGAAGCATCTTGAAATTCATAGATGGATAGTTGAGTCTGACAGGGCGGGAAGTAGGAGTTATTACAGGAGTCCAACCTGGGCACACATGCAAACTGCTTACACTGGTAAGTGAGAAGTGTCAGCTTAGTGTGCACTATTAAGATGCATCACTGGTTTGAAATCTAATTGTATCCTACTAAAGGAAAGTCTCGAAGGTCTCATACAATTATCTCCAGTGATACACTCAGTAGTGACATGCAGCTATTTTTCTTTTGCTTCCTTACATAAAGCTTTTAAGTATTCCTCAGATTATAGTTTAAAACATGTAAGGCTATAGTTGAAAAAATTTATGTGCATCTCAGTTACACATAGAAGAAAGACCTGGCAGAATATAAAAACTAAAGGGTAAACATTTACTTAAAGTTGTATAGTACTCTTGTCATGGCAATTCATCTCTGTGATCAGGCCTGAGGAGTCAAGCTCATAACTGCCAAGATTAGCAGAAGTTTAGACAAAGGATATAATAAAAGTCAATTTGCTGTTAGCATATACTCCACCGTCTCAGATTCCCTGGTGTTAGTCTACTTCCAAACATCACTTCCCCTTTAAAGCATCAAGAATGTTATCAGCAACTTATGTTCCAGGTACTAAAGAATGACTTCCTACACTTTTGATGTTATCCTGTGAACTCGGGAAATTACATGGAATGAAAAAGGAGGCAAGGGATACAGACCCTCTGAGACCAGTCTACTGAAACCAGGTTTGTCATCAATGAGCAGTAGACTTCGCAGCTTGTTCCCAAATTTGCCTTAAAAAGACCAGCATATATTTCAATCTAAACAGTTTACTTTGACATGAACTTTAATAACCAAACTAATTTTTTTTTCTTTCCTTCTTATAATTGTAAGGATTGAAGAAAGTATGTTAGAGGTTCCTGGTATCACCCTCAGGCATGATGGATCCATTACTGGGAAGAACTCACAGTTACAGTTTATACCATGAAAGAACACAGATCAAATTAGGAAAGGGAGTAATACGTGACAGGGGCAAAATACAAGAGAAACCAGGTATAAGCTTCCAGTTGTCCCTGCTGAATTTCAGCAGCATGATGTTTCCTATGTAGTGTATTGTCTTTTCCACATAGTTCTGCACAGGGTGAGATATAAAAATGGAGAAAGAAGTTGTGAGGTGTAAAAGGGTAACCACACCAACATCTGGGCTATTCTATTTCACTCATGTTGACGTCGGTTGCTCCTTCTGCTTGAGCTCTCTCCCCATTATTTTTTTTAAAGATTTATTTATGCATACAAGAGCTGGGGTACAGGCCAGAGATGCGGGGGTGGGGGTGAGAGGATTCACCAGAGACAGAGTGGGGAGCAGAACAGGCAGATCCACTGAAACACACTGCTAAGGGGAGCAGCGGGCAAGACAGGAGAGGTCTGCTGCACCATGTGGGTAGCTCCCTGGCCGGCCAGGGATCGAACCTGTGCACTGATTGCTTCAAAGTGCTGTGCTTAACCCCTTGGGCCACCAGGGAGGCCCCCGAGCTCTCTCACCTTTATTTGGCAAAGTTCACTCTTTGTCTTCTTCCAATATTTTTCTTGCTACGTCATTTCTGTAAGTTAGTGATCTCCAGTTCTGACCTTCCACAACTCATTAATGTTGCTTTTAATTCTACTTGATATGTTGCAATTAGTTGCACTTATATCTATTTCACCTACACCTTCCTTGTTACTATACTTGTAAATGACATACAGTGTTACAAACCAATGTTACTACAATATTATTTAATTTATTTTTATTTTTTATATTATTTAATTTGAAGTGCAGTGTGTGCCTAGTGATTCTGATTCAAATAGCCATTTGAAGATACTTGAAAATTTCAATAGTGATTGAATATTTTCTAATAAGGAACTGCTAGCAATTTCTCAGATGTGATATTTATGTTGTGATTATATTTTAACTCAGTCTTTAGCTTTTAGAAATACATAATGGAATGTTTGTAGATAAAAACAACAAAAACAGTCTGGCTCAATAGGCTTTCTTCTTATGTATTATTCAGCTATCAGGATTCCCTACAGAAAACAATACTGGATTTTGCACTTAGCAGTTGCTCAGTGAGTATTCACATAATTGTTTGCTGTCTCACGATGGTGTGGTAATGAGTAAGAAATAGGAGTATTCTGAGGGTACCATAACCCTGCCCACTTACACTCATTATTCGGTCTTCCTAATTCTCCTTGTCTCCTGAGAGTTACTTTGATTTTCCAATAGATGGGTATATTTCTTTGTACTGTACCATTAATGCTCAATGTGAATTCCATTCTAGCATGACCCCAAGGACTTGGTAATCTCAAAGTGTTTCCTGAGGAACATTTCCAATTCCAGTAAGACCTAAATAGGTTACAAAAGACCTGTGTCTGTTTGGGGAATTTGGAATAGGTTAACAACTCGACAAAGATCTAAAAGATCTTAGGAAAAAATGAAGAACAATGGTTCTGCCTCTGAGTTTCCTGAAGCCCTCAGATAAAATTCTCAACTTTCTTAGTCTTTAGCACTACCTTAATCCCCTTGTTAGACTACTGAAACAGAGAACAGAATTCTGGAAAGTCCTTGACTATTGCCGTATGTTTTTAAAATGTGTATTATTCTTGACTAATGACAGGAGGGGTGGAGCAACATGGCGGCGAGGAGACACTGCGAGTAAGATCTCCCATTAAAAAAAGTTAATAGGGAGGAAAAGCGGCAGGTCCCAGTGAGAACTGGGACAGGGAAGATAAACGGACGGCTCCAGCAAACGACCTGGAGAAGAAGGTTGCCATAAAAGAGGACTAGAAGGGAGGGAAGCGCAGAACCCTGCTCCCCTCCCCCGCCCACAGAGTCGGCACTCTCCGACCGGCAGAGAGGAGGAAAACAACAAACTAAAATGACCAACAAGAACAAACGACGCAGCAAGCGGGACTGGGAGTGGAAAGGAACTATTGCAGCCACCACACCCCATGAACGGGAGCTGTGGCGAACCCTGCAGGATTCACCGCGGCGGTGAGCGAACGGCTCTGGGTGCCATTAGAGAAGAACAAAGAGACTCTGGAGGAGACCTGCACTCAGCCCCAGGCCGGCCGGTAAGCTTGCGCGGAAAAGCAGCGCTCTTGGCGCCCTTGAAAAGCAAACGCGGACGGGGATCGCGGCTGCCCAGGTCCCCGCGCCTGTGACCTAGGCTTGCGGGGAGACGCGTGGAGGCCCTCACGGGGTGAAAGTCCCTCACTGAGTAAGCAGGAACCAGGCGCCCAGGCACGGGAGCGGGGTGCAAAAGGCGCCATTCCCATGCCACTGAACTGGGCTACAGCCCGCGTCCTGGACCTGAGGGCTTTGGAACTGAGACCTGGGGCACGAAATTCGGGGTGTGGGTTTTCCACGACGGTGGGGCACAAGGCAGACACAGCACGCCAAAGCCGTTGAGGTTTACCCTACCATTCCCGCTCTGTTTCCTGTCCCACGGGGGGGGGGGGTAGGCGAAAAACAGCCCCCCCAAGGACAATAGGAGAGATCTCTGGCGCCACCTAGCGACAAGGAAAAAAAAGTCACTAATACCCCATAGAACAGGGAAATTTCTTAAGACTGCTTGAAAAGGGCAGAAGGCTCCCGGAGGAGACAGTGGCCAGCTGGAAGTTAGCCCACGCCAGGCCCCTTCCAACCAGCAGTCTGAGCCCACAGAGGGAACAGGCACCCACGGCCGGGGCAGACCGGGCGCGCAGAAGAGTGTGCCTTAGACCGGAAGTGCAGGGACTGAGTCCCGCGTCGCCATTTTAGAACAGGGATATTTCTTCAGTAAAGACTGCCTGAAACCTGCAGAGAGGTCCCTCAGAAGCCAGAGATGGCTCCTGGAGGAGCCAGAGGGGAGCGGAGAAGTTCACCCAAGATGCCGGCCAGTCTGAGCAACACAGGTGTCCAATGCATATAACAATTAGAAAACAGACAGTAAGGAGTAGAAGAACCACACGCAACCTAACAACTCCTCAGGAAAAAGCACACCACAAAAAGAAAACCACACCTCCAGATTACAACGACAGTAACTTGGAAGAACTTCTGAGACTTCCAGAAAAGAGATTTAAAATTGCTGTGATTAAAAAACTGACAGAAGTCATAAAGGAAACAATGATATGAGAAAAAAAATCAACGATCAGAAGAATGAAATTGAGTCCGTAAAGAGGGAAGCAAAAGAAACACAGGAGATCAAAGACTTAATGGAGGAACTAAAGAACTCTAGGAAAAGCAATGAAAGCAGAATAGATGAAATGGAAGAACGAATAAGTACTCTTGAAGACACAGAAATAAAAAGAACCAAACAGAAAAGGAAAGAGAAGTACAAAGGAAAAAGAATGAAGAAAGACTTCGGGAACTATCTGACTCCATGAGGAAAGGAATTATAAGAGTTATAGGAATTCCAGAAAGAGAGAGAGAGATGGAGACAGAAAATATTCCAGGAGATAATTGAAGAGAACTTCCCAACGCGAAGAAGGAGCTGAAAATTGATATACAAAAGCAAGAAGAGGGCCTCCCCGGTGGCGCAGCGGTTGAGCGCTGGGTTGCGAAGCTGCCCGCGGTCTGCGCCGCACCAGTTCGATCCCCGGCTGCTCCCCGGCCACCAGAGGAGGGTCCCACATGGCGCGCAGACCTCTCCTGCCGCCCGCTGCTCCCCTCGCAGTGTACTTCGTCATTCTGCCTGCTTCTGCTCCCGCTCTGGCTCTGGTGAATTCTCTCACCTCCCGTGCTTCTGACTGTACCCAGATGCATGTATACAAGAAACAAGCAACCAAACAAACAAATAAATAAATAAAAACATGCCTCTATATTAAAAAAAAAAAAGTATATTAAAAAAAAAAAAAGTTCAAAAAGCAAGAAGAACACCAAACTTCCACAACGAAAGGAAAAATATAGCAAGACACATAATAGTAAAGCTCCCAAGAATCCAGGACAAGGAAAAAATAATGAAGCTGGCAAGAGGGAAGAGACAGATAACATTCAAAGGAAAACCAATCAGGCTGACATCAGACTTCTCTGAAGAAACACTACAGGCAAGGAGAGAGTGGAGGGACATAGTCAACAGACTAACAGATGCCAACCAAGAATACTCTATCCTGCAAAGCTCTCCTTCCTCTATGAAGAAAGAATAAGACCTTCCCAGACAAAACAGAAACTCTGGAATTTCATTAAGACTAAACCCCCACTCCAAAAAATACTACAAGGAATCCTAAAGCCAGAACCTCAGAGGGACAAATAACAACGGAAGAAGGCCAAAAAAAAAAAGTTATTAAAAGAATAAATAAATAAAATCAAAGGAAAGACAAACACAATGGCAAATACAGATGCTAACATATCAATATTAACTCTAAATGTAAATGGACTAAACTCTTCAATAAAAAGACACAGAGTTGCAGCCTGGATTAAGAAACAAAACCCAACCTTCTGCTGTCTCCAGGAAACACATTTAGCTACAAAAAGAAAAAAATAGGCTCAAAGTTAAAGGATGGAAAACAATCCTACAAGCAAATGGACCAAAAAAGAAAGCAGGAACAGCTATACTTATATCAGATAAAACAGATTTCAAACTCAAAAAAAATAAAAAGAGACCCCAATGGTCATTACATTATGATCAAGGGGACAATACTTCAAGAAGAAATAACACTAATTAACATATACTCACCAAACGAAGGAGCACCAAAATATATCAGACAACTGTTGTCCTCTCTGAAAACAGACATCAGAGAAAACACATACGTAGTGGAGACTTCAACACACCACTATCAACAATGGATAGATCAACAAGACAAAAAATAAGTAAAGAAACTAAAGCTCTAAATAAGGACCTAGAGCATTTGGGCTTAACAGATATCTATAGAACACTAAACCCCAAAAAAACGGAGTACACATTTTTCTCAAGTGCACACGGATCATTCTCCAGGATCGAGCACATACTGGGGCACAAGACAAACATCAACAGATACACAAAGACTGAAATCATACCAACCATCTTTTCTGACCATGAAGGCATCAAACTAGAAATAAACCATAAAATGAAGGCAAGGAACTTTCCTACCTCATGGAGATTAAAAACCACACTACTGGAAGACCACTGGACTAACGAGGAGATCAAAGAAGAAATTAAAAAATTCTTTGAATTGAATGACAAGGAGGACACCAATATCCTAAATGTATGGGATGCAGCAAAAGCAGTAATAAGAGGAAAATATATAGCAATAGAAGCTCACATCAAGAAACAAGAAAGAACTCAAAGAAACAACCTAATCTCGAAGCTCAAAGATCTAGAAAAAGAACAACAAAAAAACCCCAAAACCAGTAGAAGAAAAGAAATAATAAAAACCAAATCAGAAATAAATGAAATTGAAACTAAAAATACAATCCAAAGATCAATGAAACCAAGAGCTGGTTCTTTGAAAAAATCAATAAAATAGACAAACCCCTAGCCAGGCTCACAAAGGAAAAAAGGGAGAAAGCACAAATAAACAGGATCATAAATGAAAGAGGAGAAATCACAATGGACACAGCAGAAATCAAAAGAATAATCAGTAACTACTATGAACAGTTATATGGAAACAAGTTCAACAATCTAGAGGAGATGGACAAATTCCTACAACTCTACAATCACCCAAAGCTAGATAAAGAAGAAATAGAACAACTAAACAGACCAATTACAATTAGCAAAATTGAAATGGTAATCAAAAACCTCCCCAAAAACAAAAGCCCAGGACCTGATGGATTTACAAATGAATTCTACCAAACATTCAGAGACGAATTAGTGCCTATCCTTCACAAACTCTTCCAAAAAATTGAGAAGGAAGGGACAATACCAAACACGTTCTATGAAGCCAACATTACACTAATACCAAAACCGAACAAGGACAACACAAAAAAGGAAAACTACAGGCCAATCTCCCTAATGAACACTGATGCAAAAATCCTCAATAAAATTTTAGCTATCAGAATCCAACAATGTATCCATAAGATAATTCACCACGACCAAGTAGGATTCATTCCAGGGACACAAGGATGGTTTAACATCCGAAAATCAATCAACGTTATCCAACACATCAACAAAAAGAAATATAAAAACCATATGATAATATCAATAGATGCTGAGAAAGCTTTCGACAAAGTGCAACACCCATTCATGATAATAGCCCTTGAAATTCTTGGGATACAAGGAACATACCTCAACATCATAAAAGCCATCTATGACAAGCCAAAAGCCAGTATCATTCTCAATGGTGAAAAACTGAAAGCAATGCCATTAAGATCTGGAACAAGACAAGGATGTCCACTCTCATCACTGCTTTTCAATATAATACTGGAAGTCCTAGCCAGAGCAAGAAGACAAGAGAAAGACATCCAAGGAATCCAAATAGGAAAAGAAGAAGTCAAACTATCACTATTTGCAAATGATATGATAATATACGTAGAGAACCCCAAAAACTCCACAGAAAAACTAATTCAACTCATCAATCAGTTCAGTAAAGTGGCAGGATACAAAATCAGCACGCAAAAGTCAGTAGCCTTCCTATACACAAACAATAAATCTGAAGAAGAAGAAATCAAAAAAACCATCCCTTTTATTATTGAAACAAAAAAAAAAATCAAATATTTGGGAATAAATCTAACAAAAGTGGTAAAGGACCTATACAAAGAAAACTATAAAACACTGTTAAAAGAAATAGAAGAAGACACAAAGAAATGGAAAGACATGCCCCTGCTCATGGATTGGAAGAATAAACATTATTAAAATGGCCATCCTACCAAAAGCAATATACAGATTCAATGCTATTCCAATCAAAATCTCAATGTCATTCTTCAAAGAAATAGAACAATTATTGATGAAATTCATATGGAATCACAAAAAACCCTGAATAGCCAAAGCTTTCCTGAAAAAAAAAAAGAAGGGAATGGAGGCATCACACTCCCAGACTTCAAACTATACTACAAAGCCATAATAATCAAAACTGCATGGTATTGGAACAAGAACAGACATACAGACCAATGGAATCAAATAGAAAATCCAGAAATAAACCCACAGATTTATGGTCAACTAATCTTTGACAAAGGAGCAAAGACTATGCATTGGAGCAAAGAAAGTTTGTTCAATAAATGGTGCTGGGAAAACTGGGTCGCTACATGCAAAAGAATGAAGCTTGACCACTACCTCACACCATACACGAAAATCAACTCAAAATGGATTAAAGAACTAGACATAAGACCTGAAACCATAAAATATATAGAAGGAAATATAGGCGAAACACTACGTGATTTGCACATCAAAGACATCTTTACAGACACATCACCCAAAGCAGTGATAGTGAAGGCAAAGATAAACAGCTGGGACTACATCAAATTAAAGAGCTTCTGCACAGCAAAAGAGACAATAACAAAAACAAAGAGAAACCCCACCAACTGGGAGAACATTTTTGCACCCAACACTAATGATAAAGGACTGATCACAAAAATCTGCAAAGAACTGATGAGACTCAACAACAACAAAGAAAATAATCAAGTTAAAAAACGGGCAGAAGAGCTAAAAAGAAACTTCTCTGAAGAGGAAATGCAAATGGCCAACAGGCATATGAAAAAATGTTCAACATCACTTGTAATCAGGGAAATGCAAATCAAAACTACAATGAGATACCATCTCACACCATTGAGAATGGCACATATTAAAAAAACTAGCAACAACAAATGTTGGCGAGGGTGTGGAGAAAAAGGAACTCTTCTGCACTGTTGGTGGAAGTGCAAACTGGTCCAACTACTATGGAGAGCTGTGTGGAGATTTCCAGACCTACTAAACATAGAGCTTCCATAGGATCCAGCAATTCCACTCCTAGGTATCTACCCAAAGGACACAGAAACATCAATTCCAAAGAGCACCTGCACCCCTATGTTTATAGCAGCACTGTTTACAATAGCTAAGCTTTGGAAACAACCCAAATGCCCAAAAATAGATGACTGGATCAAGAAGATGTGGTACATATACACCATGGAATATTACTCAGCATTCAAAAAAGATAAACACATGCAATTTGCAGCAACATGGATGGCGCTGGAAGGGATCATGCTTAGCGAAATAAGCCAAAAAGAAAAAAATACCGGATGGTCTCACTCATAGCAGGAATCTAGAAAACTTAAATAAGGGACCAGGAAAATGAATAACTATAAGAAAGTGAAAATCAGAATCAACAAAATACTATGAACCAGAGACACTTTTTGGGGAGCGGGGGGCAGGAGGGGAGGGATTGGGATCAGAAAGGGGGGGTTGCAATTGTATGGGGAATATAAAAATAAAATTTATTATTTAAAAAAAAAGAATAAAAAATCTTGATAAAAAAATAAAAATAAAATGTGTATTATTCTTCACATGTATCTCTCTAGTTAATATTCTTGAGGGTCCTTTTGCCAGACAGGATACAAGCTATTGGGTGTCTTCTGCATAAAAGCTGCAATTAGAATATTTATGTATTTTAGGGCTATAAAGGAAGAACTGAGCATCCATATCTAGAAAACACAATATTTGCATAATGAAGGCTTGTCTTTCTCTCGGTCCTTGACAGCCTTCTTTGTGTCTTGACAGTTGGATTCCCAGGAGGTCAGTCATCATTATAAATTTAAAGTGACTTTAACAAGAACTCAATTAGGAACAAACTCAGAAGAAGTTAGTGCACATGTAATCCATGTATTTACTTGGTTACACACGTAGCATAATAATGACTAACAACATGTAACTTCAAAAGATACAGTGTTACAATATTGGTGGCAGTTCTAGTAATTGAACAAATGTAAATAGAAATTTATCATATATCATAAACTCTTTATCCAGGGAAGGTATCATGGGCTACCTGTATTATAAGGCTTAAAAGTATGCAGAATCTCACAAAAAAATTTTTAGTGAAAAGGAAACTATTTGGTTGAGACTGGTGAAAGAAGTGTAGTATCTCTAGTTAACATATTTGACATATTGAGAAATATAATTTCCAAATCAATGTAAAAACAATTCTGTTTTTTATTGTGTCCCATTATAAAATCAGTGAAGTAGTCTATGGGGAGAAGAAGCAACAAGAAAATCATTCTTTTAGTTTTGTGTTTGGATTTTTGTTTTGAAATGATGAAAAGCCAGGGTTTCTACCAAGGCTCCTGCATTTACTTTGCAGCATTTTCAGAGTTGGCAATACTGAATGTTTTCCTTCATGTCTTTTCATCCCTGTAATGTTTCTAACCAAAAAATGGAGTAAGATTTGAAGCAGTTAATGCTGATATTTTATTACCCCAGATAGATGAGCAAATGAAGTAATTAGCTAAAAACCAGGTATGTGGATTTTCAGTAACCATTGGTTTACCTCTTTTAAAGAGAAAAATAACATCTCTGAAAGATAACCTAGTGCATCCTATATTTAAGAATTGCTTTTTAAGCATTAAGATTATCTGCTAAATCGCTCATTAATATGTGACCCAATGTAAAATATTTTGATCTAATTAGGTTTATGAAATGAAACAAATGTGTGGAAGGAAAGTGATATAGAAAATTTCCATTTGGACATAAAAGCACTAGGGAAACATCAAGGAGATCTCCCTACATGAACAGCTTGCTGCCTCTGCTTTTTTCTCTCGCTATGGTGATGGAATAAATTGCAGCTGGAGAAGTTAAGATGAAAGGATCTGATGCTGTGAAATACTAACCATCAATGAGGAGTTGTAATATTAAAAGGACTGATGCGAAGCACTTTGCCTCTTATGGTTGCCAAGGGGAAAGGCAGTGCCGGGATATGGGTCCTGCAAGTATCTGCCTGCGGGCCAGTGGCTCCATCACAACTCCTCAGTTGTTAATGCTGGTGTAGATTGAGAACCCTCACCTTTTTAAAACTGGAGTCTAAATTATTGGGAGTCACAATTAGCATGCACGATAAGCTAATTGCTAAATGAATCATACCATTTTAGTCTCGACTCTTCAAGTTGAAAAAGTATTTTCCCCTGAGTCATAAAAACTTTTGGAGACATGGAGAAATAGAAGTGAGGTCTCCCAACCATCTCTTCACTGTAAGATGCAGTTGTCTTTGAAATTTGACTTTGTCTTCTCTGGAAGGGGTACTACAGCAAACCACTTTTCCCCTAAGTTTATTAAGATAGAAATCTGTGATCAATGGAGTTCCCTAAACATGGAATAATAAGAATTAGATACATGTTTGTTCAATAAATTAGTTCACTGGTTTAAGAACACCAAACACTGTCAGCACGGAGATATATACACATAGCTTAGTTCCTATTGTTTGAGGCGTTTCCATCATGGTGAGGAGAGACAGACACCTATGCAGATAATTGTAATGAAATTTCATACTACCTGCTGACAACAGAGAAGATGTTTCAGCAGAGAGGAGCAAGAACACTTACTGTTGATTTGGATAGAGAAGCACATGGTTTCAGGGAAATTGAAGTAGGTCAGGTCATTAAAATATATTCGAAGTTTACATTTTCTTGAAAAATATCTCGCTAAAAATAATCTTCCTCTTGGTAAAGGTTGAAAAGAAGATAATTATAAAATACAATGGAGGACATGTGTTATATTATTGCCACTTTTAGTTTATCTCTACATGTTATCTGTATCGAACCACACAGTGATGAGTGTGTGTTGTGTTTTCATACCATCACTACTTCCCTGTCATTACTTTGTTGTTGCTTTTTTTTTTTTTTGCTATGTTTTTACAATCATATTCTGGACCCATGCCTTGTATTCAGTCAAACTCATTTGACACTCATAGGTATCCCTCCCTGATTCTTCCTCCTCTATAAATGATAACAGTTGGAGTGCTTCAACTTGAGTGCTTGCTGCTCTTCTCTGTTCTGTGTACTCACAACCGTGGCTATTGCAGATTCATAGATTCAGTTATCTTCTGCAGGCTAGTGTTTTCCAAATTTATTCCTGTGACTTTAAGGTCCCTTTTGAACTACACACTCACATATGCAACTGCCTACTTGACGTCTTCCTCCGTTCCAAAGCTGAAGTCTCAGTTTCCCCCAAGAACTGCTCCTTCCCCTCAGTGAATCGTATTCACCTGGTTGTGTAGCACACATGTGTTTTCATCCTTGATTGCTGTGCTCGTTGCTACCCTGTCCAGTGTATAATCAAATCCTGTTGGCTCTATCATCAAAACATATTGAAAATTAGATCATGCTACCCCAAATTGTAAATTAATCCAAAAGGCATGGCTCCTACATCCATTTCTATTGCACTCCTTGGAGTGGCCATTGGATTTTACCATAATTACTGTAGTAGCCTGCTGTGGGTGCTATGTGTCAGTTTACTCTTTGCACTAGAGGACTCAGGAGGATGAAAGGGCAGTGTTATACAATGAATAAGGTGCAAAGGAAGCCAAGAAGTGAGATGAAGAAACTGAGAAGCCAGGGTGTAGAAGGAGCCTCTGTGTGAACTTTGAAATTACCAAGTTGATGAAAGTCTTGTGGCTAGAAAACAACATAGGGATTCAGGTGCTAAAGCAGAAAATGTTAAACAAATGAGGAGGGAAATCTTTCATCCCATGTATTTCCACCTACTTTATACCTCCTATCTAATTATAGTGTCATAAATCTCATAGCCCTTGCTTGTTCTGTGTAGAGCCTTTCAGATCGTGCTGCTGTTAATGGCCTTATTCCCAGCATGGTTTTTCAATTCAACTTCCTAAGAACAAGAGACCAATTGGCTTATCTATTCCTATTTGGGTAGTTATTTTTTTTTTTCTGGGTGTGGTAGGCCCCACCATTACCCTTTGGTCACATCCCTGCCTCTGATCTGATCAACTGCAGCCAGAGGGCATGTAAGGAAGGACAGGGCAGGGATAAAGTGATCTGGCTATGTCTGATTGTAACGTCAGCAGAAATTGGGTTGGGAGCTTTCTCTTAGGTGACAAGTCTTTGAAGGCAATTTGACACAGCAAACGATGATTGAAATCTATATGTGGTTGTGTCAGAGACAAAGTGAAACAGCAAAGAAGGGATAGGCAAATGAGGAACTCATTTTCCAAATTACTAATGAAGGTATACTGTCGTTTTGACCTAACAAAACACAAGAAACACGGAGAATGTACACGATGTAGTGCTTGATGCATCCACAGGACTAAAACGTGCTGTCTTCCCTTCATTCAACTGATAAACAGCCACTCTCTGCCGGTAGTGACATATAATGAGTAGAGTGTCCATCTCCAAAAAAATTAGGAATTCTGTGAGGTTGCCCTGACATCAGTACTCTTCTCGCTCTCTGAAAGCTCAGGTCCCTTAAGTAGAACTCATCAAGAAGGATGCGTAATGTTCCACAAGTGATTTTCCTCTTGTTAGTTCATTTTTCCTTAATATAAAGTAGGAAGGAGGAGAGCACACTTACTTCCTAGGAAATTAGGAAGACTAATTAAGTCAGAAGGCAGTGCTTTGAAGATCAAAGTGGTTGCTGAGTACTAAAGTTCTAAATGAGTACCCAACCTTTGTGGGATTGATAGCGCCAACAATACTGTGCCCTGAATGGAAGCTACACCATAATGCTTTAGAATCACGAAAGGCCTTAGCTGAAAACTCAAGCGATACAGTGAAGAGCTTGATAGCCTTGAAATTCCAAGTAATGCTTTATTATCAAGTATATGGTATATAGTAGAAATATACAAAAACACACGATCACTGTAAAAATGGGATTTAAGTGGGCAGAAAGAAGGTTAAAAAAAAAAAAAAAACAACTCCAGGGCCTCCCTGCTGGTGCAGGCGGTGAAGCTGTCCGCAGCCTCTGCAGAGAAGGTTTGAGCCCAGCCAGCCAGCGAGAATCCCACATGGCGCAGCAGACCTCTCCTGTCTCGCCCGCTGCTCCCCTCAGCAGTGTATTTCAGTCAGTCTGCCTGTTCTGCTCCCCACTCTGTCTCTGGTGAATCCTCTCACCCCCCACACCTCTGGCCTGTACCCTGGTTCTTGTATAAATAAATAAATCTTAAAGAAATAAAAACTCCATCATGGTGCACATCCCAATGTTCAAAATATAGTGAAGTAAAAATATTCCATTGCATTGCTTGGTCTTGAGTTACAAAAACTAGAACAAAAGTGTTTGGAGGCAGAGTCATGCTTGTATCAGTGATGTTCCCAGGGTCTGAGAAATTAGGTTAGACAAAGGTCAAGTGTGGGCTTGAGCTATGGATTTGGAGAAGTCCTATAAATACCCTCCTATAAATACCGACCAGCGATGGGGAAAATAGACTGAGAATGGATAAGAGGTTGTACATTGTTCTCTCACTTATTAATTTGCATGTGCTTATCTGCTTATTTTCCTACTATGGGTTGAAGTTTATAGCCCCCAAAGATATGTCGAACGCAAAACCTCACTCCCCACCATGCTGCAGTCCCTGTGGATGTGGTTTTATTTGGAAATAGTCTTTGCTGATGGAATTAGTTCAGAAGATGTCCTACTGGAGGAGAGTGGTCCTCTACTCCACCTCTACTGGAGTACAGGTGACCTTGTAAGAAGACAGCTATGTGGAGACAGAGACACAGGGAGGATGCATGTGCTCCCAGAGCTCAGATTGGATTATACAGCGGCAAGCCAAGGTTTGCCCACCAGCCGCGAGAAACTAGGGAAAGCATTGAATGAACATATTCTTCCTCAAAATTCTCACAAGGAACCTAACTTTTTAACATTGAGTTTAGGTATACAGACTCCAGAACTGTATGAAAATACATTTCTGTTGTTTTACCCCACATGCTTGGTAGGATTTTGTTACGGCAACCCAAAAACTAACATGGTAAGGATGAGGAAATGTTCAATGAATAATATGTATATACATTTATTTTTCTGTCAAATAAATTTGTGTTCACTGGCTGCGTATTGTAGGGCAGAAGATGGAAAACATTTTCTGTAAAGGGATAATAATTCAGACTTGTGTGGACCACATGATGTCAGTTGCAATTAATCAGCTCTGCTATTAGAATCCAAAAATAGTCATAGACAATAAGTAGCAAATGGGTGTGCCTGTGTTCCAACAGAACATTCTTTATCAACATTGGCATTAGCATTTGATGTAATATAAATTATTTTTTAGCTTGTGAATCAGATGTGGAGTAAGATTTGTGGATCTGTGGGCCATTGTTTATAAAACCCTAATATAGGTGCAAGAAGATAGGTTTTTGAGAGCTAAGAAGCTCTACTTATCTAAGCTCTTAGCTATTTGTTGTTGTTGTTGAGGTCAAATTAGCTTCCAACACTGCATACATTTCAGATGTGCAGCTGAGCAACTATGTGTATGTCAGCACTCCTACCACCAAATGCCCAGTCACTATTCACCATCTACCAATTGCCCCTCTTCCCCTCTTGTAACTACCATTCTGTTGGCAGAGGCTAAGGGTTTGTTTGTTTCCATTTTTTCTTTTTAGTCCACAAATGAATGAAATCATATGGTATTTGTCTTCCTCCTGACTTATTTTTGTTTTGCATAATCCCTTTAAGATCCATCCATTTGTCACAAATGGCAAGATTTCATCCTTTGTGACTGAGTTATGTATAGATATATATATCCCACATATTCTTTATCCAGTCATCTGTTATGGGGCACGAGTTGGTTCCATATCTTGGCTTTTGTGAATAGTGCACAATAAACATAAGGGCGCATGTATCTTTTCAAATGAGTGTTTTCCTATTCTTCAGGTAAATACTTAGAAGTGAGATTACTCAATCAGTAATGAGTTTTAATTTTTTGAGGACCTTCCTTTGCTGTTTTCCATAGTGGCTGCACCAGTTTGCACTTCCACCCACAGTTCACGATGGTTCCCTTCCTCCACATCCCTGTCAACACTTGTTATTTCTCGACTTTTTGATAATAGTCGTTCTAACGGGTGTGAAGTGAAATCTCATTGCAGTTGTAATGTGCATTTTCCTGATGATAAGTAATGCAGAGCATCTTTTTGCATCTGTTGTCCACCTATATATCTTCTTTGGTGAAGCGCCTCTTTAGATCCGCTGCCCATTTTGTAATTGGGCTGCATGATTTTTTGTTGTTGAGTTGTGCAAGTCGTTTGCATGTTTTAGATATCAGCCCCCCCTGTCTGACAAGTGATTTGCAAATACCATCTCCCATTTCTTAGGCTGCCTTTTCATTTTAATGATGGTTTCTTTCACCACACAGATTTAGCTGATGTTTTATGTTACTTTTCTGAGTTTTGACTTCTGCCTTTGCAAAGCACCTATAATTATGTTATGGCTTTCTCAACGTACTATTAAAAGAATAAATTAACTCTTAGCAGGACTGGGTTCATGGGTGATCTGTACAAATTCCCAGAGCCCTCCACTTAGAATACCCTGCATTTAGTTTAATGCTCTGATGCAACTACCTACCTTAAAATTGTGAATAATATTGAACAACAGAATGCATGTTATCATTTTGCATGGGACCCTACAAATTATATAGCCTGTTCTAAATCCTAGCATAGACTAAGAACCCTCTTTATCCTTATGTGTTGATAAATGTAGAAGAATAAAACAGTACACTCTTTCCCAAGTGATGGAGTTGTGGCTTCTTTGGGGGAGGGCAAGGGCATTTTCCTACAGAGCAAAAACAGTGATTACCAGATAGACGGACATATTTGGAGCAGGTGAGCAGACAGACATGGAAAGTGAAAACATGACGACCTAACTCTATAACATGACAAATTAGTGGCTAAGAGGAAATGCTCCAGATATAGTCAATTTGTGCAGGGAACCTAACTATTCTCTTGTGATGAAGGTGAGTGCTATGAAATAACTTTGGCAATGTACAGGGTTTGCAGGGAGATGTGCACAGACTGTTAAACAAATCCTTGCAGTTTGGTCTTGCAGTAGTCTTTATTTTGAGCAGTGACATCAGAGTATTTATCCAAACACTTGTTTAAATAGAAATGCAAAAAGAGGTGCATTGCAGTGTCTCCTGAGCTGTGTAAATCTTACATTGGCAGAAATCTGGGACTCTACGGCTGTGTTGCCAACACAGCACAGAGTGTGACCTAGTATTAATTCCTGTGCTCATTCTCTGTGACCAAATTGGAAAGCTCAGCACTGGGGATGAATTAGATGATCACCAACATTGTTAACAATAAATTATTTTAATTAAGGTGTGTGCATTTTTTTAAATAATGCTTTTGTACACTTAACAGACTGCAGTATAGTACAAACATTTTTATACCAACTGGGAAGCAAAATATTAGTTACTTGTTTTAGTGCAACATTTGCTGTATGGCAAAGCTCTGAGGTGTACCTGAATTCCCAAAGTTCGACGCTAAGAAAATTAATACCAGCCAGTATTTTAATATAAAGCAACTAGACTCAGGCCACAATCACCTGAATGTTTTTGCCAGAAGTTAAAATACACTTCTTAGTAAATAGTGCTCAGCATCAAGGATAATACCCCATCTATTTCCATATAGCACATAACCAAATCCAAGTCAACTAGATTTGTTATATCCTTTATGGTCTTACCTTTATTGTTAACTGTAATTTTTCTTCTCATGGAATATAGAAAAAGGGAATGTTCAGTATCAATACATTCCACTGAATGCTTTGTAACATATTTCTTTACTCTTTGTATTACAAAAGTGATACAAGCATGTTGTAGAAAATACAGCGTCCAAAGAAGAAAATAATAAGGCTCCTGTTGTTCCATCCTTTAAGTAGCAATACTCATATTTTCATGGAATCTGTCCACACTTTTCCTATGGTATGTATACAATTTATTTTTTTATTTTTTTAAAGATTTATCTATTTATGCATACAAGAGCTGGGGTACAGGCCAGAGGTGCAGGGGGTGAGAAGACTCACCAGAGACAGAGTGGAGAACAGAACAGGCAGATTGACCGAAGTGCACTGCTGAGGGGAGCAGTGGGTGAGTCAGGAGAGGTCTGCTGTGCCATGTGGGTTGCTCCCTGGCTGGCTGGGGATGGAACTCATGCTGCAGAGGTTGCAGGCAGCTTCATAGGTTGCGTCTCAACCACTTGCGCCACAAGGGAGGTCCTACAATTTAATTTTTAGTGTGGTAATGTTGGTTTACAACACTGTGTGTGATTGATTTACATTGTAAATCACTGTATGTGATCTCTCCTTCAGTTGTTCTTACCAGAGCACACCCATCAGCAGAACACCCATAGCCCTCCACCATAGTTCATTGTGCTCTCTCCCTATGTTGCCCGCCCCCCCCCCACCCCATAGTCTCAGGTCTAGTCAGATTATTTCTTTATGTAACCCTTGTTTGGTTTCTCTGTATTCCACAGAAAAGTGACACCTTCCTGTATTTCTCTTTCTCCTTGACTTAATTCACTCAGCATAATCCCCTCTGGTCCCAACCATATTGTTGCAAATGGCAAGGGTGTATCTTTTTGACAGTTGAGCAGTATTCCATTGTGTGTGTTTATAACCAATTCTTCCCAATGCACTCATCTGTCTTTGAACAATTAGATTGTTTCCATAGCTTGGCTATTTCAATAGTGCTGTAATGAACAGAGGAGTGCATCTCTCCCTTTCAACTAGGGTTTTTGCATTCTACAGGGAGATATCTAGGAGTGGAATTACTGGATCATGTGGTAGATCCATTTTTAATATTTTGATAAACCTACATGCTATGTTCTATAAGGGCTGGACTAGTCTACATTTCCACCAACAGTGTGTAAAGGTTCCTTTTTCTCCACACCCCTCCAACATTTGTTTATGTTATAGATAGATAGATAGATAGATAGATAGATAGATAGATAGATAGATAGATAGATAGATAGATAGATATAGGGTCATGCTCTCAGGTGTGAAGTGGTATCTCATTGGGGTTTTGACTTGCATTTCCCTAATGATAAGAGATGATGAGCATTTTTTTTTTTCATGTGACTGTTGGACATCTGCATGTCTTCTTTGGAGAAGTGCTTATTTAGCTCTTCTGTCCATTTTTTCATAGGGTTCTCTGTTTTCTTTTTGTTGAGTTGTATGAATTCTTAATAGATTTTGCAGATATATGATGTGTAAATAATTTTTGTCAGATGTATGATGTGTAAATAATTTTTCCCATTCTGTAGGGTGTCTTTTGTTTTCCTGATAGTGTGTTTCACTGTGCAAAAGCTTTTCAGTTTGATATCATTCCAAAATCACCAACTTCTTCCCCCACTTACTTAGAATTGCTACTCAGGTAGTGATGGATACTATGTGATTTATAAATAAAAAGGCCACAACATTTTTTTCTTTTATATCTGGCAAGATATTCTTATTGATGAGAAAGTGCCATTTGCCCATTTTCAAACACGTCTGGGTTTTTGTCAAACAACATTTCGAAATCATTCAAATGACAAAAGAGCTCCAATTTCAGGTTGATAACCTTAAGCCAGCTTTTCCAAGCTACTGTGAGCTTTGAGCAGGGTTTTAATTATGAGGGTATATGTGGTAGGAAGTGAAAGGTAGCCCATACCCAGAAGCTTCTACTCAGAGACCATTTTGCTGATGCCTTCTACCCAGTCTAGGGAATGGCTTCAGCCACTGGTTAGGTCCGTCTTCAGAATCAGTTGTGCAAATTATAAAATGAAGTATAGCATTTGCTGAATAGTTGATATTATATAGCAATAACAGTTTCATATAGACCTTATTGCAGGATGGAATGGATGTGAACTTCCTTCCCCCCCTCACTTAGGAAGTAATGATACCCTGAGTTACTCATGTGTTGTCCAGGTGACTGGGCTGGTCAGAACCATTACTCCATGCCATACTGATTCCCACTGAGCTGATCACCGCCCTGTAGCAGCAGTGATTCAAAGGCAGTGTACAAGCCTTCCATCTTCACAGTCCTGGCCAAGAGAGTAGATGAGAAACACAAACCTTATTAGTCAACAAGTTCAGGCATCTCTGCTGGACTTCTTTTCTGGACCCTGGCGATTGTGTACTGAGCCACTTTGTTGTTGATTAGCACCTCCAATCTGCACTGCTCAGGGATGGAGAGAGAAGGTAAAGATCAAATTAGTCAATTTGGCTTCTTATTAGTAGCTCTGGCAAAAGACTTGCAGGAGCGTTTGCAACTAATGGCTAAAATGAGAAGAAATCATCCATGATATTCCTCCTCCTGATTCCTGAGTGAGTAGAAGGCCAACTGATTTTCTCTGTACTAAACAGTGTCCTGTGGGTTTGAATGCTTTGTAAAGACTCCTGCCTTAGACCGTATATACAATGGCAAACTAATCAATTGGCTGGATCAAATGGCTTTGCTAGTTAACTTTAAAAGGCAGCATAGATCTGATTCCCCTTTCCATTTAAGTGAGTATTTTGTTTAAATCTCTGGTTTTTGCTTTGCCTTGTTTCATTTTCTCATATCAGAAAGCATGGCATTTGAAAGTGGGGTGGGAGTGAAATTTATCAAGTAGAAAATTAAGGAAATGAATACAGTTTTGGAAAGTGGTAGAGGTTAGGAGGAAGAAAAGGGAGGATGAAGAGTCAATGACTGGATGGAGACATGATGTTATTTTAGATAAGGTGGTCAGAGAAGGCCTCTTGAGGAGATGGCATTTGATCAGAGACCTGAACAATTAGGAGGAGTGATCTAGTGGGATCATTGTGATGATCTAGTGGGAGCACCTTCAAGCAACAAAGAATTTTGGCAGCATGAGGAGCTGCCATTAGGCTCACATATGATTGAAACAATGAAGAGTGGTAAGAGACTAAAAGCAGAGTTGTAGACAAAGGTCAGAGAATACAGAGTCCAGAAGGCTTTACTGAAGGTTCGTGGTTTGATTCTAAGCGCACTGGGACCCACTGTTGACTTTTAAAGATGGAAGTGGTACTGTTTATGGTATCAACTGTCTGTTGCATTGAAGACAGATAATAGGGCAGGTAAGAGTTGAAATTGGGAGGGGCCAGTTAAGAGGACGTTGAAATAAGCTAGTAAGAGTTAAAGCAAGAGACTTTGCCAAGATGGCTGTGGTAGAGATAGTGACACATGGCAGGATTTGAGATAACATGGGCAAGATACAACTCGCTTATAGATTAGATATTGGAAATGACTAGGATTGAGGGAAAAAAAGAGAAGGCAAGGATAACTCTTGGCTTAATGGTCTGAGAAACTGTGACTTTGGGGAAGTAACTTAATGTCTCTAATATCTCTGAACCTGTTTCTTCATCTGTAAAATGAGAATTACTACAGCAACAGTCCATCATCAGTCTGCATTTGGTTTTATATTTAACGAATACTAGTTAAAGGCGTTTTACATGTCAGGCATTTTTTCTTGCTTTATGTATTTTATCGTAAGTTGCCCCTCATAAGGGTCCTAGGAGGTTATTAAAGGACACTGTTTCCATTCTGTATGTAAGGAAATGGACACACCAAATCATAAATGTCTGACATCACATGGCAAGGTAGTGACAGACATAGAACTTGAATTCAAGTCTGTTTTCTTCAAAGTTTGTGCCCTTTCTGGTTAAGAGGTACCAAGAAGTGTGATATTGACCTTTGGAGACATGAGTCTACCTTAGGGTCCCAAGAGGCTATAATTGAGTATCTGAATAGGAAGTAAAACTTTCAAACGTTATAGACAGCATCATGCCCAGAGTTGCCCCTTTACTTCCCAGGAGCTCCTTCTAGGAGATAGAATATGACAAAAACATTCTGTTAAAATTTGCCCAGGATTGTCAATATTTCTTATTTTTCTAATGTTAATTTTAAACTGAATGTTATTAAACAGATGGGACCCCACTAGCAGTTTAGCTTGGAAATACAGAATGTCTAAAATGAGCTAACCCAATGCACCCATTGCTGATTGCATTGTTGGGATAATGGAAATATTAAGAAAATGAGTTTTTAAATGTAAGAATGGCAAAAAAAAAAAAAACCTCCCGGGTCCAATAATGTTAAAATGGGGATTATATCCTTTTTAAGAGAAAGATTTGCTTGGGTCTGGGAGTTTTGGAGAGATGGGAGGGAAAGTGAGAATGGGGAAATGTTCAGTCCACCTAATTGACCTTTTCAGAGAAGAAAATGAGGTTTAGCACTCTTGTAAGTTACCTGACCATTCTTCCAACAGAGTCCACCCACCTTATCACATCTTTTGTCTTTGCAGTATTTTTCCAGCTTTTAGAATACAGAGAGAGCTGATGCTCATACCTTCCAGAGCCTAGTGGTTGTGCTGTATAAAATCAGAAGACTGAAACCTATTAAGAAATGACCCCATGCTTCCCTCCAACTCCAGGCCAGCATTCAAATCATCCTAGAAAATAATTTGCCTTCCCTTTCTCCCAACATCATCTAGAGACAGAGACTTCCCTGGGGGAGATGGCCCTCTGGCTCTCATGCTCGTTTTCACTTGCAGAAATGCTTCTGCCCTTTAATTACTTTCTGCTCTGTTATGCTCTGGCCTGATGCTAGACATAGCCAACAACACTCTCTGGATGGTGATGGGCAGATATAGGGGTCATTGGCCCCAGTTTCAGCTTGTTGTTTGTTAGTAAATGGACTACAGGTTGTCTGATGCAACTGCTTGAAGTAGCTTTGGAAAAGTAAAAAACAAGTTAAATGAAAGGATGCTTTTCCTTAAATTAACAGCCAAGGGCCTCCCTGGTGGCACAGTGGGTTAAGCACAGTGCTGTGAAGATGTCTGCAGCCTCTGCAGAGCAGGTTCGATTCCCAGCCTGCCAGGGAGAGTCCCACATGGCACAGCAGACCTCTCCTGTCGCGCCCACTGCTCCCCTCAGCAGTGCTTTCGGTCTGTCTGCCTGTTCTGCTCTCCACTGTCTCTGGTGAATCCTCTCACCCTCCCATGCTCTGGCCTGTACCCCAGATATTGTATAAATAAAAAATAAATCTTAAAAAAAATAACAGCCAAAAAGCTCGTGTTAGAAACTGCCTTAGTAGAGATATTACATCCACCGGAACATTCCTGTAGGTAGCAATTTGTGCTTTTTTGGTATCCTTTTGGGACAATAAACTTGGCAAAATGAAGACAAGTGATCATTTCAGGGCAGAAATAACATCACAGCAGAAGATTCAATCAGATTGCTTAGTTATTACATGGTGTTTTTTCTTCTGAAAATGAAATGCCATAGTTTAAAAGACTACTTAAGTGCAATTTGGAATTTTGTTAAATAAAAGTCTGAATTTTCAATAAAGACTACAAAATTTGGTGTTATATAGCATTAATAGTATTGGCTAATGAAGAAAGCTAATATAAAGGGAGATTATGGTATGGATGGGTTATGTAATCATTCTATATGATATCAGTTATCATTATTAAAGAAAGGACTTATATGCTATGGAAACTTATAAATGGTTTCTGATATGATGGATATTTTATTTCAGAATGAATTTTCAAATGCATCAAGTCTTACGAGGTCATTGTTGAGAACATATGACATTTATATTGCTGTGAAAGTTTGACTTGGCTTCTTTTTTATTTTATGTATTTATTCTTAATTGAGGTAATATTTTATCCCCATCAATTGCAAGCTAAAAGAAGGTCACCTCATTCAGTCCATTCAAACAACAAATTAGCAGCAACTCATCCTCAGCAGGATTTGGGACAATCAATTTCTTATCTCCATGCCTGCATTTGTAGGTAGTACTACATCAGAAAGAAAGAAAATGAAAAAGGAACAACAAAATTTGAAGTGTGGGGCCTCCCCAGTGGCGCAGCGGTTGAGCGCTGGGTTGCGAAGCTGCCCGCGGCCTCCGCGGCGCCGGTTCGATCCCCGGCTGCTCCCCGGCCACTGGAGGAGGGTCCCACATGGCGCGCAGACCTCTCCTGCCGCCCGCTGCTCCCCTCAGCAGTGTACTTCGGTCCTTCTGCCTGCTCTGCTCCCCGCTCTGGCTCTGGTGAATTCTCTCACCCTCCCGTGCTTCTGACTGTACCCAGTGCATGTATAAACAACAAAAAAACAAATAAATAAATAAAGCATGCCTCTATTAAAAAAAAAAAAAAAAAAAAACAAAATTTGAAGTGTGTGTGTATGAGAGAGAGAGAGAGAGAGAAGTGAGGTCCGTATTATGTTCTTCTGTATTCTAAAATTGATCATGGGCAGAGTTAAAAAACAAAAATACAGCAGTGGGAGGATATGACCCCAAATATGTGCCCATTCTAATACCTGGGACCCGGGATACACTGTGTTACAATGGCAAGAGGCAATTAAAATTGCAGACAATATGAAAACTGATAGCCAATCAGCTGACCTTGAATGAATGGATGACCCTGGATTACTCAAGATGTAATTCCCAGGATCCTTATAAGTGAAAGAGTAAGACAGCAGAGCTTTGCTGACTTGAAGATAGGAGAAGACCATGAGCCAAAGAATGGAGACAACATCTAGAAGCTGGAAAAGGGAAGGCAATAGATTCCTTACTAGAGCTTCTAGAAGAAACACAGCCCAGGGAAACCTAATTTTAGCCCAGTGAGAACTATGTCAGGCTTCGACCTACGGAATTGTTAATATCTTAAGTTCCGAAGCTTGTGGTAATTTCTTACAGACACAGTGGGAATTGAATATCATCACCCTTTGGTAGCTACATGTGCACTATGCCTGCCCATGCCTTTGGGTGTTAGGGGAGCACAGTTTTACCTTCCTTTTCTCATGATGGTCCAGACCATAGGGAAAGGACTCTTCTCTAAGTAATTTTTCTCAGAGACTGCTTGTGTATTTCCCATGGAAGCAAGCTGCTCCTCTGGCATCTAGGGTGGTGAGACAGCAAATGTGAGTGAGGACAGGAGTAAGTTTTGAAGCTCTTTTCTTTAAGAGTGACTTCTCTAGTGTACAGTAAGAGCAAAGGATGTACTTAAGTTTTGTAATGAACAATCCAGCCATAAAACAGTACAGCATACCAAAAGAGTGATACATTTTAGAGTAAGACACGTCTGAGTTCAAATCCTTGCATGAATATTTGGAGTGACCAATGGCAAGTTACTGTACCTCTCTAGATCAAAGTCACATGTTTCTTACTGGAAAAGTGACCTACCCACTACAAAGCTTACTGTGCCCCGCACATGTTTAAGGTCTGTAATATATAAAAGACTGTACTTCCAAGTGTTAGGATCTAACAGTTGTGAAGAGCACAACCTGAGTGATATATGTAAATTTCAAATTTGACCATGACATCCCTTTGATTTAAAATCTTCAGTAGCTTTCTAACACCTACGCACTAGCTTCCAACCTTTCTGTTCAGAACTCCATTACACTCCTAATAACTACTGAGGATGAGAAATATCTGTGTTTATGTGGATTGCATCTATTGATATTTACCATATTTAAAAGTAACCATAAACACATTACACATTAAAAAAGTATTTTTACAAAAATAACTATCTTTCAAAACAAACATAATGAATACAAACAGTAATTGCTGTGTAATAGATTTTTCAATTTTTTTTATTGTCTGGCTTAATAGAAGACAGTTGGCTTTTCATATCTGCTCCTGAATTCATTTTCTTGCAATAGACTGTTTTGTTGGAACTACATTTTAAAAATCTAGCTTGGCACAAGGTAGTGAGAAAAGGGAGTATTATTAGCTTAAGATAATTTTAGTTATTCTTCTTCAGAACTGAACTCCATCAGAACTAAACAAGTGATATTTTCTTAAAGGTTCATTACAATATGGTTGCTTAAGTCATATAAATTAAATTTTTGCCCTCTGTTTATTAAAATTCCTGGTCGTATTTTATCCATGCATGATTATGTCACATCAAGCACTGATAATTTTTAAATTTTGGTTCATTAAGTTATGCAGATCTTTGAAATGTTGGCACACTTCATCATAAATATCAAGAAATGCAAGTTTTCCAAGATTTTAATTTTCACTAAGAGCCTGAATTTTATCATTGGCAACAAATATGATCTGTTATTTTCCCTGAATTGAAAAGTTCACTTATTTCTTGAGAAGAGATCTTCCAAATGCCCAGTGTGAATAACCAGTTTGTCTGTCAGTCGTTCTTTCAAGTAAAACATGGAAAACTCAGCTAGTTCAGTTCACAGCGCAATCATACGAGTGTTTTCCCCAGCAACAACCACTTCAATCTGAGGCAGCAGTGATTCATGCGTACATCCTAATACCTCTTTTTTTTTTAAAGATTTATTTATCTGTGCATACAATAACTGGGGTACAGACCAGAGGTGCGGGGGTTGGGGGGTGGTGAGAGGATTCACCAGAGACAGAGTGGGGAACACAACATGCAGGCTGACTGAAAATAAACTGCTGAGGGGAGCAGCGAGTAGGACAGGTCTGCCTCGCCATGTGCATAGCTCCTTGGCTGGGGATCGAACTCCTGCTGCAGTGGCTGAGGACAGCTTCATAGTGCTGTGATTAACCCCTTGCACCACCAGGGAGGCCCTGCTTCCTAGTACCTCTGCATGGCTCCATCACCCATATTCTCTATCACAATGGTCTCTTTCCTCTTCATTCTCCCTCTCCCACACAAGATGAGACTCTTGAGGACAGAAAGTCTGCATTCATGGCGGCTATAACCCCATGCTGTTCCCTGCATAGAAGAGGTTTTCAATAAATGCTGTTTGAATCAATGCAGTGATGAATGTGAATATACTCAACAACATAAGCTACAAGAAAAATGAACTTCCCAACAAAACATGTGTTTGTCTAAATTTTACCATCTGCACAAACAGATTTTCAGATTAATACCAAGTTCAACCAAATAGCAAAATAATAGGGTCTTCCTTTTAATTGCTGTTTATGTGACAACTCATCAAATATCTAGTTTTGCCCTACCTCTATCCTTCATGCTAGAGCAAATGTGAGCTGCTGGTTATGTGATGGTGACTGAATATGGCTATAATTGAAAGCAAACTGGACTTGAGTCCAATTCGTTTTTTTTTTACTCTATGCCTGCCATTCAGTAGCTGTGTAACCTTGAACAAAATATATCGCAGTCTCAGTAGCCTTCACTGCAAAGTAGTACCAATGTAAAGA
This sequence comes from Talpa occidentalis, assembly GCF_014898055.3. Classification (NCBI taxonomy): domain Eukaryota; kingdom Metazoa; phylum Chordata; class Mammalia; order Eulipotyphla; family Talpidae; genus Talpa; species Talpa occidentalis. The sequence continues at coordinate 7,128,369 of NW_023601543.1, forward strand.
AGATATAATAATCACACGATCGAAATTAAGTGAAAAAATTAGTTATCAGTATATAATAAATGATTAATAAACATCGATTCACACTAAATGGCCCACAGTTTTGTGCCATCATACATATAAAAACAATTTTTAAGACAAAAGGAGATAAAGCATAAAATAATAGTGCAAGTAACATGGTTTGGCAGCACAAGTTAAGAAAGTACATGGAAGAAAGATGAATCAATTAAGATCCACTGGTATCACTTGGAACTTTCCCAGCTTTAAGGGACCCACCTCAGGCCTTCTGAATCAGAATGTACATTTTTCCACATACCCATATCCATTCTTAAACATTACTATTAAATAATATATCTTTGTATATATTATTGAGAAGCTTTTTTTTTTTTTTAAAGATTTATTTATTTATTTATACATGCACTGGGTACAGTCAGAAGCACAGGAGGGTGAGAGAATTCACCAGAGCCAGAGCGGGGAGCAGAACAGGCAGACAGACGGAGGACACTGCTGAGGGGAGCAGTGGGCGCAGCAAGGGAGGTCTGTGCACCATGTGGGACCCTCACCGGCGGCCGGGGATCGAACCTGCGCTGCAGAGGCTGCGGGCAGCTTCGCAACCCAGCGCTCAACTGCTGCACCACCAGGGAGGCCCGAGAAGCTCTTTTGTAGAGATGGATCTCATGTCATTAAGATTTCCTACAAAATGACTAATATTGTGCATAATTGGGTCCATTCTCCCATTGTTCTAAGGGCTCATTGTTCTAAGGGCTCATCTTAGTGTTTTGAGCTCTACGCCGGTGTTCATTTGATCGTGTATGAAGGTTAAAATCCCAAATTATCTTATTTGACTGGATGAAGCTAAGGACCAGAGAAGTCTCCTTGTAAAAACGGGCCATGAACTTTGGACTTTGGCCTCTAAATGAATTACACATGTCATGTTTCTGTCTCTTGTCAACCTTAAAAGGAAACTAGTGGAGGCCAGCTCGTCCCTGTGCCAGCATAGTAGACGTGGATTTCAGTGTTTGGTTAGGGATTTCATCTTTTAAAATGTTTTCTCAGTATTTAATAAACACAAATGAGTGTTTACCAGAGATAAGCTCTAGCATATGAACGTCCCTAAACAGCAGGGAAAATAAGCACAGGAGATGAATTTGACAAAAGTTATTTCTCAGTAAGTTAAGCTTCATAAGACCTGGGTGTGTTCCTTTTCATTGGCTATTATGGAAAATTGTGATGATTCTTAAGCTATATTTGGCATACGAAGCATTTGAGGAGCATAGTAAAATCCATATTTCTGGGCCTAAGGCCTAGAAGTTCTGACTCAGGAAGAATGAAGTAGGACCAGGAATATTTCTTCAAGGTCTCTACTTATTTGTTCGCAACCATGCTTTGAGAAATACAAATAGTTGAATCAGAATCACCAGGAAATGTATGTGGCAGTACAAACTATGAGTATTTATTATATATGCTGGATGATCACATTTCATGTTTACATTTTAATTTCATAGGGAGGTTGTTAGCCTCAGTTTATAGACTGGAAGTAGACCAAGCATTTGAGAGTAGTGTAATCAAGATATGCTCCCCAGTCTCTCCCGTGCTACAACTTACGCTCCTCTCACCACCACACAATGTCAAAACTTATCTTGGATTTGAATCTTGATTCTGCCACATTTTTGTAACCATGCACAAGATTTCTCCTTGAGTCTTAGTCTTCTGAAAATTAGAGACAATAATAGAAACTCTGCCAACATCATAGGATTGTTGCAACCGTCAGAGATGATCATGAATGTGAATGGTGTTTAAGTTCTTGAACTTTCATTTCCATGAAATATATTCCTTGGTCCTTCTTGGTTTCTTGATCATTGAATGGTCCAACTCCACCTTGTGATCTGAGATTAATGTGGATATATTTTCTTTGGCTTTAGATTGTTGCTTGCTCATTCTTAATGAGAAACAGTTGCATAATCACTGCAGAAATTTTGGGAAATACATGAGGAATAATCAAAGTACAATTGTATTGCCCTTCATCGAACATAATTTTATCCCTAAATCCTTTTCCCTTTGTTTTGGAAGAAAAATGACATTGTTTATAAGTTCCATTCTTACTTCTAGGGTACTACCTGGAATTAAAAGAGGTGTTGAACAAGGAGATGGAGGACTGACCACTAACCATTTTTGGCCCATCAGGGTAATGGACATGGTTGGTTCACAAGTGGATTCTTACCACCTTCACGATTGCAAAGCACCTTTCCTAAGAGGAAAGTTCCCTGCTAACCTCCGAACCAGACTTTCCCAGACTGGAGAAATCTCCTTCTACTCCCTTCTCTGTTCTCAAAGGTTCTTTTCTGTCTTGTTTCTCTGACTCCACTTATGTAAACCTAATGATAAGCTTTTCAGTGGATTCAGGCTTTTAGGAGAAATAAACATGTCCATAACCACAAATGATTTTGATATGGAGTCCTGAAAAAAATTCTTGAGGCAAGAAATTGCAAAGAACCTAGCTACATGCTTGAATTGTGGGGAAAGTGAAAACAAATTATATAAAAAGCCTATATTCATATATATATAAAATGGTTGTACCACATGTAGCAATATATAGACGTGGCAGGGGGAGAAGGTTCCTATAATCCATCATTCAAGGGAAACGACTGTTGTCATTTGGCATATGCCCTTGTATCTGTTGTCATTTTGGCATATTTCCTTGTATTTGACATTTATCCTCTGGTCTAAATTTAGTTTTGTGTGTTTATTTTCGGTTAGTATCATACCAAAAAATTTCCCATATTGCTTACACCTAGTGAATTTTTAGGTTCCATCCAAATTTGTATAATTATAAGTAATGCTGTGAGAGAGATGTTCATGCAAAATCACTTGCTGCATTTTGACCTTTTCTTTTAATAGTTAATTAATTGCTTTTCTTTTATATTTTCACAAGACTATGCCTAGGAGTAGAAATACTGGATTGATGGATTATTTTTAAGACATAAAGAATCCATTCATTCAACAAAGCTTTTATTGAATACCAGGCACTGTCTGCTATTATTTAATCCCAAGCTAGAGGAGAAATTTGGTTAACTGTGGTTATATCTACATAGGCACACTTGATATGGCTTCAGAGTATAGGTGATGAAAGTATCAAGGGCCAGGGGGCTTCCCTGGTGCCCCAAGGGGCTAAGTACCGCCCTATGAGGCAGTCCTCAGCCTCTGCAGCATGAGTTTGATCTCTGGCCGGCCAGGGAGCAACCCACATGACAAAGCAGACCTCTCCTACCTTGCCTGCTGCTCCCCTCAGCAGTGGATTTCAGTCAATCTGCCTGTTCTATTCCCCACTCTGTCTCTGGTGACTCCTTCTCACCCCCTGCACCTCTGGCCTGTACCCCAGCTCTTATATGCATAAATAAATAAATCTTTAAAAAAATATAAAAAATAAAAAATGCTAAAAAAAAAAAGTGTCAAGGACCAGAAATAAGTTGGTCCCACTGGCTATGACCCATCTTAATGAGGAAAATGTGGAAGGTGAATGTTTGTAATCTAGACTAAAGGGATTTTGATGCCCATCTCTAGGACCTAAAGTCTAAGAGACATTACAAATTTTAAGGTGTTCCCAGAAGAATACAAACATTTGCAAGATGATAGTGTAGGAAGAGGAGTTGGGGCCATTCGACATGTGTTGAAGAGCATGTCTTTTCTCCATTGAATTGCCTCTGCTCCTTTGAGAAAGTTCAGTTGACATTTTTTTTTAAAAAAAGATATTTATTTATGCATACAAGAACTAGGGTACAGGCCAGAGGTGTTGGGGGGTGGGGGGGTGAGAGGATTCACCAGAGACAGAGCGGGGAACAGAACAGGCAGATTGACTGAAATACACTGCTGAGGGGAGCAGAGGGCGAGACAGGAGAGGTCTGCTGCGCCATGTGCGTCACCTCCCTGGCCAGGGATAGAACTTGTGCTGCAGTGGCTGTGGATGGCATCACAGCTCTGCATCTTAACTCCTTGCGCCACCAGGGAGGCCCCAGTCAACTACTTGTGTGGATCTATTTTTGAGCTAATCTGGTCCATTGGTCTATGTTGCCTATTATTTTATCAACATCACACTATCGTGGTCACTGTAGCTCTGTAGTAAGTCTCAAAGTTGGGTAATGTCAGTCCTCTGGCTCTGTTCTAACATCAGTATTGTGTGGGCTATTTTGGCTCTTTTGCATTTCCATGAAAGCTTAGAATCAGTTGATCTATGTCTACTAAATAATGTTTGGATTTTCTGTAGATTTTTGGATTTTGGATCTTGAATTGATAGATCAAGTTGGGAACAAGTGACATCTTGACAATACTGAGGTTTCCTTTCAATGTACATGATGTATTTCTCCGTTTATGTAGATGTTTGATTTCTTTCATCAGTTTTATAGCTTTTTTATATAGATCTTATACATATTTTTTCGATTTATACCTATTACATTTTCCTTGTTTCATTTTCTTTTATCACCAAAAAAAGTCCATCCAAGATAGAAAATATGGAAAGCAAAATATCATTAAAAATGTCCACAACCCACTGGCCTTGTTATATATTTACATATACATGCATTTTGGTGTGGTGAATTTAATTAGTTCCAATTAATCCCCTGCTGTTTGAGATTTAGGTATTTTATCATTACAATATTACAACTTAGACAAAGAAAGATAATGGAAAGACTATGGATAGGAAATTTTTAGAATAAATATTGAAACAATCTGAAACATTCTCAAAACTAGTCAAAACACTGTAGGATTTAAAGTAATTTATAAAAACACTCTAGTATTTGTTAAGGTTCATAATAATCTGATGGTGGTGTCTAGGGGCCCTAAAACTGATTAAATCACTGTTTTTTAAATCCAGTTGTGGTGTTAAACATCTTGCTTTGTATCAAATGTCTTTAGAAAAATACTTTTAAACTGCATGACATGGAGCCTATGGAAGCTGGAGCAAAGGAGTTATGGTCAATTTTAAGTTATATTCATGACTGACTATACAATCCTTTTCCTTAATCTGACAATCTACTGCTCATTTGATGAAAGAAAACATGCAATATTTTTGACCATGGACTTTAATTCATTTTCTGCTAAGTAATTGATGAATCAAATGTAAAATATATCACAGCACGCTACATTAGTATTAGAACACTAGGCTATGGTTTAATCAATCCATTATTTGCTCATCATTCATTTGGTGTCTCCAATGTCCCAAGCTTAGTCCATGTGGTTTGGATGAGAAACCCAAGGGGTTGATGGGGTGGCTACTAAGCCTAGACAAACAGATCATTACATAACTTACTTATAATGGCTAATTTGAGTGTGGTGTTATGATCAGTGCTAATATCAGGGCATCTGATAAAGGAAACTGGATTAACTTTACACTTCTCAAATATGTATGGAGTGAATCTACTGGGAAATGCCCAGATGAAAGGAGTCTGCCTGACAATGTGGAGAAAGGCATGCTAACTTTTGGAAAGGAAAAGGAGAGAAAGAGGTACAAGGAAGGGTTGAGGGGGCAGGTCCTGTTGACATGACTGAGACCTTGCATTCAGCTGTGTCTGCATATGCAGCCAGACACACACCTGGGACATATCAATTGAGAAATCCCTTTTTTACATTTCATTTATATTAGTTCAGAAATTACTTTTTGCCTGGAGCATTTTAAGTGGATTTTCTACTCTCCTTATATGTAGTTGTGACAAATGTTCTACGGGCTCGCTATTGACTCTAAAAGGAACTATACGTTTCTCTATGTTATTTGTGTCTTCACCTAGTAACACTCCCAAAGGAAAGAATTAAAAAGTAGGACCAAGTTGCCTGGAGAAGCACAACTGATTGAAATCTCTGTTTTCCTTCTCAGTTCCTGTGTAGGAAAGCTGCACAGCCTACCTGAGTGTCTACTGACTGACTGATTGATTGACTTTTTAATTGAGGTAACCTTGGTTTACAACACTGTATAAATTTCACACTTTGTCAGCTTCACACTTCATTAAATATCTGCTACTGTAACCGGAAAATGCCAGGGTCAGGCTGCCTGTGGCTGCCAGAAGCCAATGGAACAAAGGCAGGAATTGAGTCTATAACACACACTTTGTTGTCAGAAAGCTGGCAAGTGCAAAGAACAGGGGTATTTCACCTCTAAAGCCTGTTCCAACATCTCATCTCAAGCTAGCCTTTCTCTAGTAAGCTAAACAAAGTCGCTTAACCCTAAGCGAGCCTCCCACAACAGCTGATCATGATCATGCCCTCGTTTTCATCCTGCCCCAACAGTCTGTTGTTGCTTCCTTGGTCATCTTGACCCAGGTACATCCTGTTTTCCTGGGCCTGGGAAAGTTATCCTGCTTTTCTGATGGCATCAATGGCCAGCACTTTCTGATGGTATCACTGGGGCAGGATTCTCAGTTCAAAACAACAGTTTTAATTGAAAGAAAACAGATTATAAATGACATAGTATTTGTGTGTAGCCTATGCTGTGTGTACCTGCAGATTCCTATACCAGCGATACTAGGTGCCCTTGCCTTCCTCCTGAGCCCCTGCCATTGCCACACCATGCCAACCACCAGTTTCTAGTTACCATTCACCATCATTCAGTCTACCCCCTGTAATTGTTCCTCCCGCTTTTCACTCTCTTCCACTTTGATAACCACCATTTTGTTCTCAGAATCTAAGCATTCGTTTTGATTTTTTTTTTAATATTCCATGAGTGAAATCACATGATATTTGTCTTTCTCTCTTATTTCACTTCATGTCAAAGTCCCAAACACAAACAATCCCATGATGGCGCCTTCCCGCCACTGTGGACCTAGAACATGTGGCAGCCAGACAACAGGCTGGGATCCAAGTCACAAAGACAGCAGAATAGACAACAGGACATGCTCACTGGAGCTGCTGAGATGCCCCAGAACAGCACCGGACAAGCGACACTCAAAGCAGCAACAGCTGCAGTGGCCCACCAACCCGACCAGGGGTGACACAGCTCAGCAAGGCGCCAGGTCTCCACCTTCCCTGCCAGGCTATAGAAGCAGCAAAACCAGGAACAGTTTCAGTCACTCGGCTACTTGCAAAGCCTCCGAAATTTTCCTCTCGGAGGTTGGCTGCTGGAGGCCTCTCCACGTCCTTAAGAGGCCCACAACAGTCTTCTGGAAGATCAACATGGTGGGGGCAGGTATCGCTGACCCCGGAATTGATGAAGATCATCTGAAAACCCGAAAGCTGAATTGTGAACACTGAATCCAGAACACTGAAAGCTGGGGGCTCTTTCTGCAGTCCCTTAAATCTCTTATCAAAATCTCCACCCCACTAAGAAGTTGTTTGCATTTTCCCTGGGGCTATCTATCCTCACCAGCACCCCCTTCCAGGGGGCACCACCTGTAACAGTCTTTGGCTTCAGCCACTAGTTACACAATGGCTGACCCCGGAATCAGTGAAGAGGCAAGAAACTCTGAAATTCCGAACATGCAATCCTGGGGGCTCCTTCTGCAGTCCCTTATATTTCTTATCAGAGTCTCCACTCCCTCCCCTCACTGATACTTTGTATTTCCCTGGGGCTATCCATCCCCACCAGCAACCCCCTCCAGGGGGCGCCACCGGTAACAGTCTCTGGCTTCAGCCCCTTGTTACAGAGGCACTTGCAGCTGTAGATTGTTAACCATTTCTACCCCCACCTCAGTTTCAGCCTCTTGAAATCAGATTTGCATAGCTGCTTTTAGCAACTGTGTTCATCGTGGCTATCTGTGCTCCTCCAGGACCTCAGGCAGTGGAGGAGACTGCAGTGAAGGAGACTGGAGTGGAGGTTTGGCTTGAGGGGGTGGGTGTGAAGAGGGGGTGGTTCTCAGCAGCAATCAGGTGTTTCTGGTGCAGCTATCCAGGACAGAAGGACAGAGGATTTTAATGGGGATGCAAGACATCACTTTTTCAAGTTTCCAGGAATGCAGTTGGAAACAATGATTGCCCACAGGAAGGTGTATAGAGTGCAATTTGGGGGTTAGAGTTTTTTTTTTCCTAAATTTCTCATCTAGGGGAGTTTCCATTGCAAAGTGGAGGTGATTCTACTACACACTTTCTGCCCCTACGATGTTGTTTTGATGAGATGTTGGGATCAGTGAGCACGGTCCTTAGGTTACCTGTGAAAAATTTTGGCCAGGTTCTGCTTTCACCTGCACACAGCAAGGTTAATGAAGAGACGGAGATGTTTGCACAGACACAGGCATGTGAATATTACGTATTATAAGGACAGGTTTATCAGGAAAAAGGAAAAAAAAGTGAGGCACCTGCATAGACACAGGTGGGCAAAGAGGGGCCGCTGCCACTTTGCAGAGGAAAGGTCTGTGGGAAGAAACACCTGTGACTGCAGGCGGCAGGAGGGCTGCTCGTTTTCCAGGCAGAAGTTGTACTGACAGGTCTTTTGGAGAGGGGCCCTTCTTTGTGGAATTGTTATGTATTGTTAGATTAATTGCTTCTAGGGTGTGGCAAGGTTGGTCTGGAAGGAACTCAATGTCCCTCCATCTCTCCACCTCTGGTCTGCGCCTTGGGGTACTTTCTGTAGCAGCCTGCACCTAAGGATTTTTCTCTTCCAGAGCTGGTTTAACGACTACATTAATCATTTCTGTCCCCACCTCCAGTTTCTGGTCTTGTGATGCCTCTATCCAGAACTGTCTACTGTAAGCCATCATCACCCAATTACACACAATCCCAGGTCTCTGAAAGCACCCTTGACAGTAACCCAACCTCGCGCTCCAATGGCAATTTTCAGGCAATTGACCTCCGACACTAGTGTTTATCTTTTTCTCAAAACAACTCTTCCCTTGGCATCTGTGACTTATTCCTAGGTTTTCTTCTTACCTTTCTAATGCTCTGTCTCAGTATTCTTGAAAGCTCTTTGTAAAAATGAAGAAAAAGAAATCTTAAACTCCGCTTATTAAGTTTCTGATTCAGGGGGTGATAAAAATCCTAATAGGAACCATTCAAATGTGAGCCTTTGTATTAACTTTATTTACCTCGTTTTGGTTCAGCTATATAACACCCCATGCCTGTGTGCCACTTCGATAAAGATTGCCCAGGAGGTTGCTGTGTATGTGAGTTTGCGAGAAGGTAATGTAGCCTGCGGCTATAAAGGCCGAGCAAGTGTGTCCTGTGCACGGCAGGGGGATAAATTACGTCAGCTGGAAAGAGCGTAGGGGCTGTTGAGTATCACAGTGAGTCTAGTGTGTACAGCAAAGGGCCTCTTAGAAAAGGGTCTTTTTATTCTGCATAGCAAAAAATCTTGCCCAAAAAAGGATAATTAAAACAAAATTTCAATACCGATACCCTTGGGAGAACTGGCCAGCAGGAACACTCGCCAAGTGTGCAGGCAATATAGGCGTGTGTCTTCGGCTGAGAATTTAAAACTAATAAAGCTTCCCAGAAGTTAGTCTTGTTTACTGCCACCTTCACAGGCAATTCTCATCATCAGTGATAAAAGGCTCTTCATGGAAAGAAATTGTTTGTTCCAAGTCCTGAATGGTCGCTGGAGGTTATGGTTGTTTTAATAGTGTATATGTAAAATGCCTTTTTGTTACCTATTTTTTCATAAATATTTTATTCAATGGGGACATTAAACAGACTTAGCCCCACACATGTATTGCAAGAATTCAATAACAATCTTGGATGGTTCAAGCTCTTTCAGATATGGTTCCTGTTTCCCACCCTTCTGCTGCAATATAGTCTTAGGTTTAAAGAGCAGATCCGTAAATGACAATGCAGGGATTGTGGAGCTAAGATATGGAGCCCAGGGCCTCCCTGGTGGCGCAGCAGGTTGAGCACCATGCTGTGAATCTGTCCACAGCCTCTACAGTGCAGGTTCGATCCCGGCCGGCTGGCAAGAATCCTACATGGTGCGGCAGACCTCTCCTGTCGTGCCCGCTGCTCCCCTCAGCAGTGTATTTCTGTCATCTGCCTGTTCTGCTCCCTGCTCTGTCTCTGGTGAATCTTCTCATCCTCCCGCACCTCTGGCCTATACCCCAGCTCTTGTATAAAAATAAATAAATCTTAAAAAAAAAAAAAGAAGAAATGATATGGAGCCTCAGCCACTTCTCGATACTGTCATTCCATTTGACTTCATGGGGTTTCTGTTACAGGACGCCAGACTTGCCTAACTCTCCTGTTTATGCCCCCCAGGGTAATGGGACTTGGCCAGAGAGAAACAGCCCCTCCTCCTGCTGAGGTGTCCTGTCTTCAGGCGGTGGCTCCAAAACCTGCTTCAATCTGATGGCCAGGCTGACTCAGGTGAGAGAAGGCTGACCCAAAAGTGACCCAGGTCTCACTGGCCTGCTGCTACTCGTGCCCCCGTGTGGACACTCGAGGTGCTAAGGAGATGAGAAAGCATTGAAGAGGCTCTTCCCCTGCAGGCCTCAGGAGAGCCTGGCCCCAAAATTGCTCTTGCCCCCCCTCCGTAAAACCAGGAGGCCCAGGACACGCCCCTCTCCGATAGTGTGAGGGAACAATTAATGTTGAGGAACAATTAATGTTCCTCCTTTTGAATGCGTCCTTGAGAGTCCAGGGACCCCCAGGGGCTCTCTTGGTTTTTTTGGTGAGGAAAAAAATTCAATGTCAAGATTGGACAGAAAAGCAAGTGATTTATTGATAGAGAAGCAGAAGGACAGGAAATCTCTCTGAGCAGAGAGGGGTCCCTAGTGGGTGCTGCTGAGGGAGCAGGAAGAAGGTGCGTATAGGGGTATAGTGGGCGAGGAGTGGGGGTGTGGCCATTTGGTGTCTCCAAGTTGTGTCTCCTGCTGATTGGCTGGGGCCTGTGGGCTCTCCTAGGTTAACGAGGTCTGCTGAGTTTTCCCACATTACCAGGCCTGCTTTCTAGAACCAGCTTTGGCCTGTTGCTTTCGCGCTGTGTTGCTGCGTTGATGTTCGGAACGTTTTGTTAGGAAAGTGGATGCTCGTAGGTCCGGGTGTGTACGCTGGTCGAAGAATAGCAGCCGCCACACCAAACATGAGAGCAAGCAAGTGTGGACGTGTGGAAGCAAGAGGCAACAACTCCTGACAGCAGGAGGGTTTTCACAGGAGGATGCCCTGTTACTCCAGCCCCGTGGACGACTATATCCTGTCAGACTTCCTGTCGCCCATGTGCCGGACTATTGATTAGGTACTAGGAGGTCGGGAAGTTTCCTGCTGGCTGTCTTTGTTCCCCGATTATCTGCCGGACCTTACTCTAGGTGGGGCTAGCTCAGCAGCGTTACTTTCCTGGGCGCTGTTTTGTTCCTTCTGTTCCTCTCTTGTTTAAAATCACTGTCTCATGTCTCAGCCTTTCCTGGTCCCCGAGTTCTCGTGGTCTCGGTTCCTGTCAATTTCACTTTTAATTGGGTTGCAGGAGGCGCCCTCCTGGTCCCACGATTGTTTCTCAATCAGATTGAGAAACTTCCAGGGCCCAGGACGTGCCAGGCGGTCTAGGCGACAGGGGTCACGGTGTTTCACTTTCCCAGCAGGGCAGTCCCAGCAATCAGCAGATGCTTGTTTCTGATGCCACCAGCAACTCAGACATTTTATTAGGATGGAACACAGTTTTTCAAATTCTCAGGAATGTAGGTGAAGACACTTAATGGTTGTCATGAGGAGGGTTGTAGGGGCAGGAATGGACACAGGGCAGGTTTTCTGATCCAGCAGACTGGGTAAAGGAGGAGTCAGAGTCCTGGAGCCCTCAGTGGCTTTTGCAGGCTTTTATTGGGATTTACTGGGTATACAGCAGGCAGGGGCGCTGGGGGGGGGGGTGGCCGGGAGGCTGGCAGGCCTCCCAGCCCCCAGCAAGTCTTCACTCTGGGCTCCCCGGCCTTCCCTCACTTTCTCTTTGCTCTTCTCATGGCTCTGCTTCTCTCTCGGCTTCTGCTGGCGTCCCCGTGACGCTGCCCTTAAAAGCCCAATCGAATCCCATCTACCTCTGCCCACACCCTGCTCCAGGTGCCCGCCATCAGGCATGCGTTCAGGAGCGCAGGGTTCCGTCATCTAGCCTAATGGCGGGAGGGCAGAAAAGCCTGGTATCTTTTACCTTACCCTACAAGGGTGTAGCGGGTGCAATTCAGTGAGGTAACAGTTAACCCTAGAGAGGGAATACCATTCAGTGAGCACATGGTCCTGGAGAAGGAATGCAGTTCAGGGGTTAGAGTTTAATTTCTCTTAGTCCTAATTTCGTCGAGGCATGCTTTCTGTTGCGAAATGGAGAAGATCCATCTCCAGTCTGGTGCCAGCATCCTGCTTCTCCAGGAAAGAGGGCGGTCATATTGAGAATAACAAAGGGAAAAGTGCTCTGTATGTAAAAAGGTAGGATGTGTGTGCTTGAAGTTCAAAATGAAGAAATGGGACAAAGGTATAAACAGTGATCAGCTTTTCATGGCAGCAAAGACTGCAACTGTGTTACCACTTGTGAGGCTAACCCACCTGAGTTCACTAGGAGGTGGGCCGGTGGACACCTTCCTCCCTTGCTAGGAAGTGAGTAGCTGGAGTAAACTGAAGGCATTAGGAACAAAGTATAAACATTCCACACTGACAGATGGTTACAGGCATATGGAAACTTTTAATAGCTGCCTAGAAGGCGACCCAAACTGCGTGGGCCCTCACTGACCAGGGTCCCCTGCCCCTGCTTGAGCCACCTCCTTTAAGGGGGAGTGAGGCTGACTAGCAAGAGGCCTGCCAATTGGACAAGGCTGATAAAGCTATCCAGGGGGCACGCCCACCCTCCCACCTAAAGGGAGGTCGCACCATGGCTGAGGAGGAGGCCTGGGAGCAACGTGTGCCTGACAGAGACAGTGCGCCCAGGCGCTGTGTCTCTGCATTAGGGTGGCCAGGCCGCCTGCGGAAGGTGATGGTTGGCAGCGGCTACCTCTCTGCTGTGACCGCCATGCCCAGGGTCTGAGGGCTTGAGGGAGCCACTGCTGTGACTCCAGCTGAAGCAGATGCTGGCGCTCCAGAGTCCAGGCCTAGCGTGGTGGGCTCTGAAGAGGCAGGCTGCCTGAGAGCCTCCTTTGGGCCCTTAATGAGGGTGGCAAACAGTTTCTGGCCTGTAGAGGCAGGACTGGACACTGCAGGTTTTCTGATCCCATGCAGACTGGGTAAAGGAGGAGTCAGAGTCCTCAGTGGTTTTTGCAGGTTTTTTATTGGGGTTCACCAGGCATACGACAGGCAGGGGTGCTGGGGGGCCGGGAGGCTGGCAGGCCTCCCAGCCCCCAGCAAGTCTTCACTCTACCTGGGCTCTCCGGCCTTCTCTCTCTCTCGGCTTCTCTTTCGGCTTCTTCTCCGCTTCTGCTGCTTCTGGCGTCCCTGTGACGCTGCCCTTAAAAGCATAGTCTTAGCCCAGGTGAATCCCATCTACCTATGCCCACACCCTACTTCAGGTGCCCACCATCAGGCCTGCTGTTGGAGTTGAAATGGCCCAGGGGAGCATCGAACAGCCGCCTCCAGAGCCTGGAAGGCCGGGTGCTATTACCCCCCCCTTCTGCCACGATGGGTGCCTCCCAGAGGTTGCCATCACTCCCCACCCCACCCCCAGGGAGCAAGTCTGGCGGAGATCAGCCTCCTGAAGCAGCAGCTAAGATTGCTAAACTGCTGAGACTAAGATTTTCAACCTGAAGAAGCAACCTCAGGCAGCCGGGCACAAGCCTAGGCTCAGGACACAGAGCGCCTGGCCTCTGAGGCTGAGGAGCCTGCCGGAGCAGGTTGCTGTGAGACTGATGCCTGCCAGAACCAGGCCTGCTGGGGAGGCTGGAGGAAGAGAGGGTGGAGATGGCTGGATAACCCTCCAGGACCACCTCCCGAGTACCCCTGGCTGCCAGCCGGGAGGACCCAAGCCCTTCAAGTGGAGACCCAACCTGTGTGCAATATACAGAGAGACTTGGAAGACAGGGTGTCCCTTCCATCCTCAGAGAAGGAGGGAAAGCTCTGGCCTAGGCCCCAGATGGTACAATTCCACAAGAGCCGAAGGGGCCTGGGATTTCCTCAGAGGCTCCTGCAATCAGATTCCCCAGGTAGGAACCCTGGCTGTGGGAGGTCATGCTTCTAGCCTCTCAGCAGGAGCAGAAGGATGCTGCCGCCTGTTGCAACAGTGGAATAAAGTATAACAGCCAATTAAGAATCCCTCAGGATTTCTTTGGACCCAGGAAAGAGACTTGAGGGTCCTTTCTGTGCACTAACACTGCTTCTTTCCTAGGTAAGTTACAAAATGTTGTGTAATCATATTTTTTTTAATAATAGCTGGTCTTAACGTTAAGTAATTCTGCGGTGCTAAAGATCATCTTTAAAGGTAAAAGAACTAGATTTTTTAGCTCCATAAAAACAGGAGGTACCCTGTTCCCTGCCCCCAGTTGCATGCAAACACTTTGGACTAGCTCCTGGGAATTAGGGGGCAGAGCTGTTAACGGGGAAGGCAGGTGGGCTTTGGGGAAGAGAGTTCTTGTTCCTGTGGCTGAACTTGCACCCTGGCACTGCTAGGAAGGAGACAGGTGTGGGGGAGACAGAGTGGGGGGAGACAGGCAGGGGGTGGGGGCTGACAGTGGCAGCCCTTATCCTGATGTGCTGTCTCCTCTTGTCCCAGCTTTCTGGGACCTGCTTCAGACCTCCTTTCTGAGGGCTCCCCGCCAGCAGGTACCTTAGACTTGGGGCAAGCTTTCAGGCTTTCCGAGGTCCCACTGAGGGTTGACCCAGTTTGGGCATTTACCCATGATGGGATGGGTAATTTGGGGTTTCATTGGGAAAAATACTTCCTCTGCACACAAGTTCTATGAAAGTTCTTTCACACACTGAGTCTACTTTGCCTTTGTGTGCAGGACCCTTTAGAGAATGCAACTTTGGGGTCCTGGGGTATCCCTTGGTCATGCATTAATAAGCTGCTGAGTTACAAGAAGCAAGCCTTCTTTCTAAAGAAAGCGTTTACTTGGTTAGTTCACTGTCAGGATTCCACCCACTAAGGAGTTACATTATTCTGACTGCGTGCACTGTGCTGATTTGCAGGGTCTGCACCAGTAAGTGTTGCCGTGTCTGTGTCTTCCTGATACAAACCTTAGTAGGATTTTGGGGCTGTTGAATTTGGCGGTTTCTTGGTCCTTGGTGTGAGCATAGTCTTTAGCATAAGCAAAAACAAACTTTATTGAGGGACAGAATAAGGAAACTCAGGGATAGTGCTGGACAGCAATGACTGCAAGGGAGTTGTGAGCGCTCCGCTCTCAAATGGGGTACAGGAACTGCTCGTTCTGTCTCCTCCTCGGGTGCCCTGCACAAGTGCTCCTGGGGTGTTGGTTTACAGGTCCAGGCAGCAGTTTCTAAGTCACTCCCCTTCTGCTGTGCTCCCGGGGTGTTTTATCAGCCCCACAGCAGGTTGGGGCGAGGAGAGCAATAGGCCTGAACCTCCATGGCATCCGCCAGCTTTGCCCTTCCCTTAGGAGGTGAAGACCATTTGGATTTGGTGGCCGGTGTGTGTGTGGGGGGAGGTGTTGCTTGTTCTGCCTAGGGGAATTGCCTTATCACCCGGAAACTGGCCAATTTCAAGGACTTGTCCCCTTTGGAGTGCTTCTTGCTGCGCTCGGGCTGCGCCGCCTGCCTGCAGCGTGGGCTTGGGGGCTGCCCTTCTCCCCTCTGGGCACGTCCTCACTCTTCCCAGGCTTTGTGGGCTCCAGAAAGGGATTCCCGTCGACCCGGTTACAGTTGGTCATTGAGTTTTTTTTACGCATCGCCCTCCCTGCCCTACATGTCTAACCAAAAAATGGAACTGTTTGAAATGTCTGTGTTAAAACCACTAATGTTTTCTTTCAAAACATGCATCTGGCAAACTCAGGCTTTTTTTTTTAGAAGGGCTTTTGGTGGCGTGTGATTCAATATTCAATGTCAGAAATGCCATTCCGCCTATCAAAATGCGCTCACACCATCGCAGCGGTGAAGTGGCATGAAGCAGCGAATGGTGAGCACGGTCTGTGTGCAGGTTCTCACGTCAGGCTGCGGCAGTTTAATCGTGGCGTGTGAACTGGACTGGCGCGCTAGAAGGTGGTTATTGCTAAATAGGCCTTTTCTGGGAAGGGCAGGGTCCTTCACGATTTGAACAGGTAACGGGCGTAACAAAGTCACCTTGGTTATGCAGGAGTCAGCGTTCCGTGGCATTTGCCCTTAAAACTGAGGTTAGTTATTGTGGTTCTGCGGTCTCACTACGTGTCTGTTACCTACATGCGGGACTCGGTGCCCTTCGCCAATGGAAGGAAACAGTTCGAGGAGAAGGAAGGTAGTTTAATGTGTCCATAGATTGAGGAGGGCAGCAGCCGCGTGTCTGAAAGAACCACCGTCCTCCTCTTTGGCAGAGGGCAGGGGCATTTATCTAGAGTTAGAAGGGAGTAGACAGGGGAGTGGACAAGGGTCGGCGTGTCCGTCCTCGAACGACCGTCTGGATGTTTCGGCGGAGGCCAGCTCGCTTTCGCCACCACCGGACATTCCGATGTTATCTTCCTACTGATGCTCTTTGTCTACAAAGGCAGTTAGGCCCCGAGGGTAAATAGGAAGACAGGAATGCTGATCTGGTGGAGAGAGGCTGTCCTCAGTGCTGTATCACTTTGACAAAGACCGCCTTGGATTCAGTCCCGACCGCGTGCTGATGTTAGAGCTGCTCCGTTCACATTGGTAGGTAATGAATTCAGCGCACCTTGCAATTAGGGAAAGTGGTAGCTAGAGAATATTCTCTATAGAAAAGTCTCCTTCCTCCTGCTATCTTAGCGAATAGCACCATCATCCACAAAAATGATGGGGTCACATATTGAGATCCACCCTGACCCTCTGTAGTGGCATGATGGCACAGGGCAGGATCTCTATGATCCTATGCAGACGGGTAAAGGAGGGAGTCCTGGAGCCCTCGGGGGCCTTTTCAGGCTTTTACTGAGCCTCTACCAGGTATACAGCAGGCAGGGGTGCCGGGGGGCCAGGAGGCTGGCAGGCCTCGTGGGCCCCTGGTGAATTGTCACTCTTCCTGGGCTCTCTGGTGTTCTCTCATGGTCTTGTTCTCTCTCTTCTCGTTCTTTCTCTCCTTTGTTCTCTTCTGGTTGCTTTCATCCTCCTGCTCTTGTTCTCTTCTGGTGCTCTGTTCCATGACGCTGCCCTTATAAGCCCCATCTCAGCCCACGGGTGCCCATCTACTCATGCCCACACCCCATTCCGGGTGCCCACCATCAGCCATGCATTCAGAACCGCAGATCCATCATCCATTCTAATGGCGGGAGGGCAGAAAAGCCTGACCATCATTTACCTTACAATCCACCCCCTCAGGGTTTTCTGCCACAGTCTGTAACAATACAATTGCATACAAGATAACCAAGTACAGCGAAGCCCAGGCAGGGCACCAACCTAGTGGCAAAAGATTATTGGCACCAGCAGATGATCCACCACGTCTGCTGCCGAAAGCACCTCATGCAAGGAGGGAACCACTCAGGCATCTGCCGTCATATGCCAGGGCCGTCAGGCTTCCTGGCCTTCTCTGGCTGTGGTCTCGGCCACAAGCCACACACCGCATCCACCCCCGGGATGCACTCACTCTGGGACTGGCGATTCTATACTTTTGGGGAAATCGCCCAATCCTCAGGGTTTCTGTCTGCGGTCACTCCAACACTCGGCCTTCACAGCCACCAGTGCGACACGCAGACCCCCGCACTCAGGCCAACCCACTGCACCTGCACATGCACATGGGTGAGGGATCCGTGGATGCAAGCTCCACAGGCGGCCTCTCTTGGGTCCCCTTTTTGGCTGTGGGTTCCACAAGCCATATTCCCCACCTGTCCCCAAGGATGGGTTCCTCAGTGCCTCAGCAATGAGCAGGCCATCACCGGCAGGTGATTTTTGGAGACTCACTGGCCTGCCTTAGCATACTCAGGCTGCCTAACAGCCGCTCAGGCCTTCCCAATCTCAGCACCAGCTTTTGCCTTATCTAAGTTGGCTTTTTTGATACAGCTCGTCTGCCTGGCTGCAGAGAACTTGGCAGGGCGTCCTCCCTCGGCCTCTGGGGCTCTTCTCAGCCTGTCCCTTCCTCTACTCTGGCCATTGCCTGTCCAGGCTGTGGCCCTAGGATGGCTGGGCAGTGCACAGGCTGCTTTTGGCCACCAAGGCCCACCCTCCATGCTGATTTTCATGTCCTGAGGTGTACAGAGGATACCATCCACCCCCAGGGTCCCATAGTCAGAACATCAACCTGCCAAAGTTCCTCCACTTTCTGGCAGGATTGTCAGTCCAAGCCCATCCGTTTTTTCCTTTAGTCAGCACTGGCGAGCTCTGAATCATGGTCCTCTTTCTTTCCTACGATTCTGCTGCCTCAGGGGTCCTGGGCTGGTCCTCGCGGGCCATCTCCTCCTCCACGTGAGGTCTCGTCCCGCAGCTCCTGGACCTTGTCCACCTCCTGTGCTCCTGCAGCATGTTCAGCTTTTCCCGATGTCCTGGACTTTGGTCACCATCTGTGCTGCCATGGCGCCTCCGGCCTTGTCACAGGCTCAACCTGCTACTCCTCAGTCTCTCCCGAGCCTTCGGAGGGCACCAAACCCGTCTACATGGAATCATCCTGCTGACTTACACCCAATGTAGTGGCAGGATGGGCATAGGGCAGGATCTCTATGATCCTATGCAGATGGCAGGTAAAGGAAGGAGTCCTGGAGCCCTCGGGGGCTTTTTCAGGCTTTTATTGCCATTTTACCAGGTACACTGCAGGCAGGGGTGCGGGGCGGGGTGGGGGGGAGGCTGGCAGGCCTCCCAGCTGCCAGCGAATCTTCGCTTTTCCTGGGCTCTCCGGCGTTGTCTTGTGGTATTGTTCTCTCTCTTCTCGTTCTGCTTTCTCTCCTTCATTCTCTTCTTCTGGTTGTCTTCCATCCTGCTGCTCTGTTCTCTTCTCGTGCTCTGTTCCATGATGGCGCCCTTTTAGGCCCCGCTCAGCCCAGGTGTGCCCACCTACGCATGCCCACACCCCACTCCAGGTGCCTGCCATCAGGCATTCAGGACCGCAGGGATCCATCATCAATGATGGCGGGAGGGCAGAAAAGCCTGACCATCATTTACCCTACACCCTCCTTTCTCCATTTTCCTTCACTAATCCTTGTCACCTTTACTTCCTAAGTAGCTCATCAATTGTGATTTATGAATCTTTATAGTAAGTATTGATTTTCTAGCTTGAGCTTTGGCTTAAGAACTCTCAAAAGTCCCAGGGCCCTGGTGAATAATACACTGAATAATATCCAACACGGCACAATTCACACCTAGACCCTGCCTACTACTCAACCCTTCTTTCTATACACCCTCACCCCGCAGCACCAAATATGCCATCTCATAAAATTTGTGCACAACAAATTCTGAAGAAAGAAGTTCCAGTAGAAACATATCACTTTAAGGTGATAGAATGACAAGCGTGAACAAGAATGCTTGCACCTGCTTCTAGACCAGTACTGCATGGACAGAAAGGGTCTGCTATGGGTGCTGCATCTGACCTGGTTCTGACAAAAGTCATGGCTTGTGCTTATTCTTCTGAAAGTGCCTCAAAAAATCTACCAAAAACTAAAGAAAATCTGGTTTCCATGATTTCAGCAAAGGTGTTTCTTCACTTTCAAGTGTCCTGTTCAGAAGAGATAGAAATTGGGAGGCATCAGAGGAAAAGGTATGTCAGTAAAGTATGGAGAATTACTGAGTTATTTTATGTCTAGAGCAGTCATCTTTCACTATTCCAGCTGGCACAGCATTTGAAAATTAATAATGTACCCCACCATAATTAGAGTATAAAGAAAAAAAATACATGACTGTAAAATTGATAGCGCGAATTTGACAGGTAACCATTTTTATTAGAAATGAAACAAAGTAGAAATACAGGGAACCTTTTTCAACTTGATTAAAAAATGTATAAAAATCCTATAGAAAACTCAATATTTTGGGCCTCCCCGGTGGCGCAGCGGTTGAGTGCTGGGTTGCGAAGCTGCGCGCGGCCTCTGCGGCGCCGGTTCGATCCCCGGCTGCTCCCCGGCCACCGGAGGAGGGTCCCACATGGCGCGCAGACCTCTCCTGCCGCCCGCTGCTCCCCTCAGCAGTGTACTTCGGTCCTTCTGCCTGCTCTGCTCCCCGCTCTGGCTCTGGTGAATTCTCTCACCCTCCCGTGCTTCTGACTGTACCCGAGGTCTGCCGCCCGCTGCTCCCCTCAGCAGTGTACTTCGGTCCTTCTGCCTGCTCTGCTCCCCGCTCTGGCTCTGGTGAATTCTCTCGCCCTCCCGCGCTTCTGACTGTACCCAGTGCATGTATAAACAAAAAACAAAAAACAAACAAAGAAACCAGCAAAACAAATAAATAAAGCATGCCTCTATAAAAAAAAAAAAAAAAAAAAAGAAAACTCAATATTTTCTTCTAAATTTATAAAAAGGTAAGCAGGCACAGGGGGTTAAGTCTCAGCAAGTGGCAGCACTGTGAAGCTATCGCTAGCAGCAGCCACTGCAGCACAAGTTCGATCCCCGGGCAGGGAGCTAACCCACATATGGTGCAGCAGACCTCTCCTGTCTCACCCACTGATCCCCTCAGCAGTGGATTTCAGTCAATCCACGTGTTCTGCTCCCCGCTCTGTCTCTGGTGAATCCTCTCACCCCCTGCACCTCTGGCGTACACCCCAGTTCTTGTCTGCATAAAAAAAAAAATTGTATTCATGAAGACCATTGCGCAGCCTATTGAATTTTTGTTTCTTGGAAAGAAAAACCATTGCAAATTTGATTTTTTTTTTTTTTTTTTGTCGAGGTACCCTTGGCTTACAGTACTGTGTATTTTAGGGTTATAGGTTCATGCTGTGTCCACATCTCTCTGAGGCATTAGTAATCCGTCACCATATTTCATGGGCCCCTGCCCCTCCCCTTGCTCTCTACACTGCTACTCAGTGTGGTATACATTGGAAAAAAAACTTGATTTTACTTAAATTTCAAGTTATGACATTTTAAAGTGGCGTATGATTCATTTTAAAGGAATGGAAGGGACCTAGTGATTGCCTTTTGCAAACTCGGCCTACATTATTTACACAGTTATGCACCTCCTTCCTGTGCGTTACAGCCTGAGCCGGCCTGACGAAGCGGGAGTGAAGTGCTTGACTGCAGTTAGCTGAGTAGGTGCAGGTGGGCCTAGAGGCCTGTCGAGCTAGTCAGTGTGCTGGCTTCTAAGTACTTAATAGTGATCCTAAAACCCCCTAGGATGGGGGCCTCCCCGGTGGCGCAGGGGCCTAGGCGTCAGCACCATCACCACCACGGCCCGAGTTCGGAGCCCCACCACGGCCCCAGCTCAGATAGGGCGCAGCCACAGGGAGAGGAAGCCCTGGCCAGCCCACCATTTTGGGGGGGGCGGATGAGGGGCAGGATGAGGGGCAGGGAGAGGAGAGGGAAGGAAGATGATGGGGAGGGAAGGAAGATGAAGGGGAGGGAAGGAAGATGGGGGGTCGGATGAGGGGCAGGCAGGGAGGGGAGAGAGAAGGAAGATGATGGGGAGGGAAGGAGGTGAAGGAAGATGATGGGGAGGGGCGTGCAGCCACAGGGAGAGGAAGCCCTGGCCAGCCCACCATTTTGGGGGGGGGCGGATGAGGGGCAGGGAGAGGAGAGGGAAGGAAGATGATGGGGAGGGAAGGAAGATGATGGGGAGGGAAGGAAGATGGGGGGGGCGGATGAGGGCAGGCAGGGAGGGGAGAGAGAAGGAAGATGATGGGGAGGGAAGGAGGGAAGGAAGATGATGGGGAGGGGCGTGCAGCCACAGGGAGAGGAAGCCCTGGCCAGCCCACCACCCTGGGGGGGGATGAGGGGCAGGCAGGGTGGGGAGGGAGAAGGAAGGAAGGAAGATGATGGGGAGGAGGGCGGCAGGTGGGGAGGGGAGAGGAGGATGGGCTGGGCGGGAATCCCCCCATCCATCCCCCATCCATCCCCCATCCATCCCCATCCATCCCCCATCCATCCCCCATCCATCCCCCATCCAGAAACCCCCGAGTTGCCTCAGCCCCAACCACGGTCGCGCACAAACCCTGCACGCACGCTCAGGGCGCCAAGGAAAGTAAACTTTTCAATTGCACTTTTATTTCGCTCACTTCTATCTACATGGATTATAAGTACATCTGTAAAATGTCCTCGGTACTGAAAGTCAAATTTGGGGAAATGACTTTCCAGACTGCCGCCAAGTCCTCAGCGTGCGTTATCACAGCTGCACGGAACTAAGCACGAGAGCGCCTCGGCCTCCCCTCTGCGCGCGGACACACACGGCTGGCCGTGCAAACACACACGGCTGGCCGTGCAAACACCAATAGAGAAAACGCTGCATCAGCAAACACACGCTCCGCCCTGGAATGGGTGCGATGAGCACACTGTGAAAATGTGCCATCCTGCTCGCAGGATATTCCCGCAAGTGCCCCTGACGCGTATCTACTCGTGCCCTGTGCTGGCACTGCCTTCCGGCACTCACCAGTCACGCTGGCATTAATGGAAATATGATCTCGGTACTTAAAAATAGGAAGAACATTCTCCCAACTTATCTGCAGTTGTCAAAAAAAAAGATTGACTATAAGAAAGGGAAATTAAAGGACATTATGTAAGTTAATATACCTGAATTAAAATCTCAATTGATAGCAGAAAATGACATGGAGCAAATAATCAGATAATGACGGATTACTTTTCTTTCATTATTTACTACAGGAAAATCCAGAAAGATGAATGAATCCCAAGTGGACTAAGTGCAAACGAATCCACACCTGGCCACATCGTAGTGAAAGGCTAGAATATTAAAGACACACAGATCATAAAAGCATACAGAGGGCTGAGAGAGTTTGTAGCCCTGAGACGGAGGCCTGTCTAGTCAACATCAGTAAAGGAACAGGAGGGTGGAACTACTGACCTACACCCATAGATCGCGTATAAAACTTTTTCAGCAATGAGGGTGAAATGATGACAATTTAGACAAACAGAAATGGACACACTTGGCCTCCAAGTACTCTAAATACCCACTGCAGATGTTCCAGAGCAAACCCTGGTATAAAATGGGGTTCCCTGACTGTGGGTCCTCACCCACGTGCTTAAAGGGGACTTAGGAATGCTCAACTGCGGACACACACAGAAGATTGATAGAAGGTTTATTTACAAGGGAAGGGGAGATGGGAAATGAATAACTCAGGGAGAAAAAGAGGGAGGTAAGTTCATAAATGTGTCCTACCTGTTCCGCTGACCTGGAATCCCAATGACCAGCCGGGCTGGCAAAAACCCAGCACACCTCTTGGCCAAGCCAGTGAACCCCCGCCCCCATGGCCAGCTAAATACCCAAACCGAGAGCCTAGTGGCTTAACTCCGCCCTCAGGTCCTCACAACCTTCCCTTTGCTGATCATGGGATTTGTAGTCCTCAGTGTCGTGGGGGTGGCGTCCACAAAGCCTGCATGGAGTTTGCTCAGGACAGCCCTTCCCCCTATCAGAGATACTGATAAATAATAAAAGCAAATGCTATACAGCAGTGCAAATGAATAAACAACAGTGTCCTGTATACACGTGACTGCATTTCAAAAACAGCTTTCATTGGAAAAAATGATAAGTGTGCTTAGTAGGAAATACATACGCTTTTCAAAAGCAGGCATGACCAAGCAATCTATTGTTGCAAGATATTAACATTGTACAGCCAGAGTGAAGAGCAAGGGCATGACTACTACAAAAGTTAAGGGGGCTATTGCACCTAGACGAAAGCATGCGATTGGGAAGAACTCATGGATATAAGATGTACATGAAGTAGCAATGTGGATGGAGCTAGAAGGAATGATGCTCAGTGACATAAGAGAGAAGGAAAAAGAAAAACATCGGATGGTTTCATTTACAGGGGGAATCTAGGGAAACCAAATAAGACATCAGTATAAAAAATAACACAAAACACAACAAAGCAAAAACAGACAATTATGAATCAGAGACATGCTGCAGGGGAGGACGAGGGAGAGGAATCAGAGGGAGGAGCACAGGGGACTGAGGTGATGGTGCACGGATGCCTTGGGGAATGAAACTCTCTGGGGACTACACCTGAGGAGGGGGGAAGCAAATATTGTTTAAAAATGAACAATGATGTAAAAAATAAAAAGGATGTATATGAAACCAACAGCAACAATCTTCTGAGACGGGTATGTGAGCCACACTTAATTAATCGTTAGCATTTGCATTTGACTTACCTGGCAGGGAGCCTGCTGGGGGCAAGTTTTTCCTCCTCAATCATTCAATTTCTTGAGAGGACTTTGAATTCTTCTTCTGGTGCTGTAGGCCTACCTAAGGAGTCTATGCATGGACTGAGATGGGGCTGTAGGAAGTTTCTTTTTCCCTGTAGTTTCAACTAATTATCCTGGTTTCATTCCAATATCACCCTCTTACCCTATATTATTATCTGACATTTATGGGTTCTAGGCCTCTTGGGTAATCTTTAGGGAAGATGAACTTTTTCTTTGTTGCTATAATTGGATGGTATAGGCAATAAATTTATTCACATGAAACAATGGAAAAAGAACGCAGCCAACCACTAATAAGGAAGCATTGCGGTTGTCTAAATTGGCTGATGGCAAGTCATTCTTGCATGCAGAGCTGAAAAATGTACTCGTCTGGTAGCTTATACATCTTTGGTTGACGGTGTGACCCCTAAGGAGTGGCAGATTGCATACAGGGGAAGTAAATTCATACATCAGACTGCACCCCTCAAATAAAATTCCTATAATTTCAGTGCCTTTAAAAACCGTAGTATGTATGAAGCTCAAACTGTCTTTTCTGTCACTCTAGCCACCTTGTGAACTAGACACTTGCCATCATTCATTTACATGATAAAGGCTATTCATGAATCACTTGCTGCATCTCTATGCCTCTACAAATGCAGGTGCAATAAATTTCATGAACATGGATTTACTTTCAAAATTATAAACGAGAGAGAAGTAGCTATAATTTAATAAACTCCACAATACATGTGTCAAAACAATCTGGCTTTTACAAGTGAAGTTAGAATGACTTTCATTGCCACCTAGAGCAATAGCAATCAAAGGGAAAATTTCAGAGTTTTCGTCTAATAAATTGTGAACACTTCACTATATAGCTACCATTCTAGAAGTGTTTCGGAGATGTTTATGAAGTCTGAGAGTGTAAATGGCAAAGTTTCATTTCCAGATTTGCCACTGATTCACTGTGTAAACTGGGAGAAGTCACTTCCATGAAAGTAATTTAAGTCTATATATTTCCAGCATGTGATACCTTGAAAGGAGAATCTAGATGTGCAATACATTAAAAAAAAAAGGGGGGGGGCATGTGAAAGGCAGTAACAGGGAATGCATTTCCACCTTGAAGGGAGATAATAGGATGGCCAAGCCCTATCCTGACATTTCCATCACAGAGGCTTCCCCACCAGGCATACAGGTCGGTCAGTGTTTTCAGCTTGGGATTGTTGTTTTCAAAACATCAAAGTTCTAGAGTGCTACAGAAAACCTGAAAAGGTAGGAACAAATATTATTTTTATACAGACAAACAAAATCCAGGGAACCATGGTAACATGAAAGGAATGGCTCTGTCTATTGCCTTGATTGTCATGATGGTATCATGAGTTTAGGTACACAGACAGACTCATCAAATCATACATATTAAGTATGTGAAATTCCTTGTACATCAATCATATCTCAGTAAAGCTACTGAAAAAGAGTGATTGGCAAGTAAGTAGAAACATACAAGAAGCTTCATCCTTATAACAACTACAAAAGAAAAGATAAAGAGTTAGTGTAGCCACAGGAGAGGACAGCAGCAAGGGATTATTTTTGTTGCTTATGCTGTTGCTTCTTAAATTTTCATTTAAGGTAGAAGATATTTGTTAACTATGGTAAAGCAGCCAGTAGAAAAGTAGGTATTTCTAAAGCACAAATGAAACAATGGGAGTAAGACCCATTCTCAAGTCTTGAATGGAATGGTTCTTTTATTAAATATTTATTATTTTTCATTTATTTGTTTTGATTTTACTCTTATGGTTTTATGAACGTAAGAAAGCACACGACATAGCTGCGACTGTTAGTGCATGTTGCAGAAAGACTCCTGTTCATACATTAGGCTAACTCAGAGCCAGGATGAAGAGGGACAGAGTTGGACCTGCCACTTCAATATGGTGCTTAGGTGGGGAATGGCATGCTCCCATTCATGGGATGAATAAGAAAATATTACTTCCATGCAAATTTATGAAAAATTCTTAATAAGTCTTGACTAAATTTGCTAGAAAGAACTGCCTTTTTATTTTACAAAAAGTAAAAAAAATAACTATATATTTCCCAGTATCATATTATTTTAAAAGAAAAAATAGATTTTATGCTTCTTATAATCTTCTCCTTTCTAAATCACTTCTTATAGTGACAGTTTTATGAAAGTATTTTCCTGAAATTTAAATAAGGGTTTATGACCTGATGGTCACTCTCTCCTTGGCCTATACTTTTTTGGAACACAAGCTGAAAACTAATTAGGAAAGACTATGTTTTAACTATTAATTTCCTCAGAGGTCAAAGACCATCTTACTAAAGCAGTTTATGATAATATAAATGAATACTTTCGAGGGTATTTCCTGGCTGTTAAACATCAGTGGGGGCTGGGACAATTTCATCTCAATCTCTCAACTTGCTAATCATTTATCAGTTGGCAAATAGGTGTCCCACAACAAATGCTTTAGTAGGAATTTGCACAATGTACATTCTGAGCAGATGAACACATGCCTCAAAAATTTGAGAAAATTAAAAAAAAAAAATTATACTTTCTGAGCCTATTAGGCTAAGTCAGGGTTTCTTGATCTTGGTATTATCAAATTTTGTGCAGGGTGATTCTTTGCTTTGGGAGGCTGTTTTGTTTTTTTTGTTTATTTGTTTGTTTTTGCTATCATGTGGTTTGCAACATTCCTGGGCTTAACTCATTAGAAACCAAGAGCATCTCCCCCACCTCCCAATTATGAAAAGCAATGTCTCCAGATATTTCCAAATGTCCCCTAGATGGCAAAATCTTCCCTGGTTGAGAACTACTGAGTCAAAGGCAAACATTAATATTATAGGGGAGAGAGTTCTAAAGACATTAGAAAGTTAGTAAATATACAGTTTGCAGTATTAGATGTGCCAATAAATAATTCATAAATGCAAAATAAAATGTGTAGAATATGTACTTAATGAATACTTGTCTTTCTTGGATAACAAATATGCTTATTGAACTCCACAGAAGAAAAAGCACGGAATATTTCAAGAGTTAATACAAGGTATCAGGGAAAGAACTCATAATTCTCTTCAAAGGACATTTTAAATATAGCTCATTTATAAAATATCAGCTTAAGAGTCCTAACTACTTGAAGAAATTAAATCAGCTATTCAGCAATATAAGTACTGTAGCTCAATTTCTATCTACAAAAGAATATTATCCAATGATTCAGGCAAGTCCTGTAAATGGCAGCTCTATAAGGCTTACAGATTTAAAAACCCATTCACAGTGTATCAGACCATCTCTTCATCTATACCACCACAAATGTGAGTAAACTCAACAAGCTGGGTAATATTAGACCATCCTTAGGTAGCTTGTCATTGACTCAGGAGGACAGTATAAACAGCTGCCTAATTACTCTAAGAATTACCTATAACTAATTGTAAAGAGCTACAGAATATGACCTTGCCAGATAAACAAATCTAGCTATGTAAATATCAGTACTTGTTATACATTCTACCCAAAGATGAGATCTGATTATCTGAAAAGCATGAGGGTTTTCAGAGATCTTCTGCAAGTGAGGAACCAGAATTATCATGATTCAGAACAGTGAAGACCACGCATCTTACAAAGGAACATATACTCACCTTATTTTCCGAGCTGTTCCTGCCAAGAGGCGCTGTGGCTGACTTCCTCCCTTATTGCCAATAGTGTTCTCACCTACCATATTTGCCACCTGTATGAGAGATGTGAAAGCTAGAATGCCAGTACCAACACATTGGACAAGCTACAGGAAATGGGCTGAACAATTTGTTTCTAAATGTGAGAATGCAGAGGATTTAGGGGGACACTCACACATCTTTTGACTGTGCTGTGGGTTTTTCTCGTTGCCCCTATATGCAGAAAACCCTCCTGCCTCTTGCTCCCACATTCCTTCAGTGAGACTTAGGTGTAGAGAGGCTTAGCTTAGTGACTGAGTGAGAAGAACTGAGCTAGAACTTTTCCATCCTACAAACTACATTTTGAGATTTACCCACATTCCCCCAAAAGCTCTCATTTCTCTAGCTCGGTTGTTTTCAACTAGAGCTGATTTTGTACCCTTACCCAGAGAACATTTCACTTTTGGTTGTTACAACTGGGTAGGGAAGTGAAGTGCTTGGTGCTATGGATGTTTGCTGTGTACAGACCAGGCAGGCTGCTAAACATCCCAAATTACACAAGATAACACCCCTCACAACAAACAACTATGCCACAAAATATCATTAGTGACAAAGGTAAAAACCTCATAGTTCACTTTTTAATAGGCTATCCGGAGACCTAGGAGATCTGTGAAATTATCTTTTGGCAAATCAACAGCTGTTTCTCACCACTAATGGGTAAGCAAAGGAGAGGAGAGGGAAGTTGATATTCCAAGAGCTCATTCTTTGCAGGCACTGTTCTCAATACTTCACATATACACTGCTACATTTAATCTTAGAAAAAATCTTATCACCGTTAGGATGTCTATCTCCACTTTACAGACTTAAAGGAAACCAAATTTGAGAAAAATTAAACGATTGATACAGATTATAGCATCAAAAATTGTCAGAGCGCAAACTTATTATCATGATGTATGACTCCAGAGCTGATGCCATGCCAGATAATAATGACTAAGCTGTAAGATGTTCTAGGAAAGCAAGCTGAAATAGTGCAGGTGTGAAGCACTTCTCATATCATAGCTGACCAAAATGAACAGAAATAATTCATCAAGGCTTGAACCTTGAAAAACTCTTAGTTTCCTTCAATATATTTCTAGAGGTATGATTCAGACACAAAATAGTCTGGCCCAGGTTGAAAGAACACTCAAGAATTTCATATTTAATCCCTACCACCACTTTAGTCTACATCTTACAATTTAGAAAGGCAAGGAAATGAGGTTTGAGCAGATCTGCAAAACTGTAGATTGTACTGTGTGCCATCTGTTTCTCCACTGCAAATAACCAGTCTTGCAAACTTAAATGATGGAAGAGACGCAAAGACACACCACCCATGTAACTGCCTACCTACCTAGCCCTAGCTAACTGTTCCTTATAGCCAGGTAGAATGTCAGAGAAAATACACGTAATCTCATGAGAACTTGAGCCACAAACAGCTTTCTGGAAAGGAGAAATAGGTAGGTTCACATAAAACAAAAAATCTGGCTTTCAACAGGGCCTACGGTAGGGCCTCCACGCTGCCTTCACTCTCGCTTCCCTAGGGCCTCTGAGCTCCCAGCCATCCATCACATGGAGGCATGGAAGTCTCCGCTCCTTTTCCGATGCAGTCTGTGTTGGTCTCTGAGATGCAGGGATTGCTTCAGACTCACCCATGTTGTAGGTGTCTTGTTTTGAATAATTGTTAGTTTTTCTTGAGAGGAAGAACAAAGTGAGGGATGATCGCTGTTGCCATCTTGGTGACATCTGTTTCTGACATGCTATTTGTATGTGTGCAAGAAAAATCTAATGGAGGGCCTCCCCGGTGGCGCAGCGGTTGAGCGCTGGGTTGTGAAGCTGCCCGCAGCCTCTGCAGAGCCGGTTCGATCCCCGGCTGCTCCCCGGCCACCAGAGGAGGGTCCCACATGGCGCGCAGACCTCTCCTGCCGCCCGCTGCTCCCCTCAGCAGTGTACTTTGGTCCTTCTGCCTGCTCTGCTCCCCGCTCTGGCTCTGGTGAATTCTCTCACCCTCCTGTGCTTCTGACTGTATCCAGTGCTTGTATGTATAAATAAATAAATCTTTAAAAAAAAAAAAATCTAATGGAATTAAAAATCAGTCATCACCTTTGATATGGCTCCTATGGGAAACACATGCAACATAAAGGGCTAAATAAAATCAGAAAAAATATATTGTGAGCCTACGTGTGAAGAAATAATATAAATCCAATCTCCTCCCTCTTTTAATGAGAAAGACTCTCAGAGAAATTAATGCTTATCAGTAGTATTCTGTACAGACAGGTAAAGGTAAAACATCTAAGGGAAAGTGACTCAGAAATGCTGAAAATAAAAACCTTTGGCAAAAGATCACCAATTTGAGTAAAAAGGGGAACAGATGCTCACTCTTTTAAAGGGAAAGATCTGGAAATGGTACATTTCTACATACAACATGTTAGAACTCACTGACCCTTCTCGCTTCAAACTGCCCACTCAAGTTTTTTTCCATCACCTATGTCCCTTTGACCTCACACCTGACATTTTCTTCCTGCGCTTCAACGTGCCAGTTTTCAGGAAGAAATTCAGCCACGTCAGCCTCCCGTTTGGCCCTGAATAAGACAAGCTACTTCTTGCTTTGAAACAGTTGCACTATTTCCTCTTCCTGGAAAGCTCTTCCCTCATATTTTCTCATAAAAATCTCCTTGTTAGCAATTAATGCTCTAGCTTAATACTCATAATTCAAGAAGTGCTTCTGCGTATACTTTGTCTCCCACCAAGCCACTGCTCAGAAAATTACCACAATATTATAGTGTGTGTGTGTGTGTGTGTGTGTGTAGTCAAGAAAATAGTTAACTGGTTAGATTTTCAAATAATTATTACTTTATCCTTTATATTTTGCTCTGATTTTTAACATGTGGCAGATAGATGATACATTCTAATTACATACATAGCCGGATAGACACAGCTCGGGGAAACAAGTTAAATCAGTTAGGATGTAAGTGCCGAAGATACTTTCTCATACTGGCTTAAACAAAAAGGAACTTTATTAACTCTCCCAAAATATATCCGAAAGCTGTATTGTTTTGAACCATGTGGTCACCCAGTTAAAAGAAATGTATCAATCCCATGCCTTTTAGTTTGTGAGGATATAGCAGTGAGAAAAACTGTTGCTGCCTTATCTTTTATTCTGGAGAATTTAGATTTAGAGAGAAAAGAAATATTTGAATGAATTATATTAAACATACTTGGATAAAATTCAGGTTCTAATAAACACTGTGAGGCAGCTGAATTGAGGAACTGGGGTAGAGGGTGGCAGTGGAGGTTTGTTTGGTTTTGAGTGATCCGAAAGTCCTTTCAGAGAGGGGTATCATTTCTTTTTTTTTTTAACATTTATTTATGCATACAAGAACCTGGGTACAGGCCAGAGGTATGGGGGTGTGACAGGACTCACCAGAGACAGAGTGGGGAACAGAACAGGCAGATTGACTGAAATACACTGCTGAGGGGAGCAGCGGGTGAGTCAGGAGAGATCTGCTGCGCCATGGGGGTAGCCCCCTGGCTGGGGATGGAACTCGTGCTGCAGAGGCTGTGGATAGCTTCACAGTGCTGTGCTTACCTCCTTGCGCCACCAGAGAAGCCCAAGAGGTAACATTTCTGATACCTCTAGGTGTTTGAATGACAAGACAGCTGAGCAATGATAGAGACTTCCAAGGAGGGTAAAGAGCAAGGACAGGGAACCTGGCACAGGAGGTGTGGTTTGGAGTGATCAGTGATCAAATAGAGATGAGGCAGGAGAGAAAAACAGGGCCACATTCTGAAACTCCATGGTGTGACTACTCCAAGGTCACCTGGTGTGTGTGGGGTGTGGGGGGTGGCTGTTGCACTTGAAAGCTCCCCAGGTTTTCAGAGGCTGTCCCATGTGGCACGCTTTTATCCTTCAGGCATCCAATTCACTCTCATTTTTCTCTTTAACTCCTCACACCAGTTCTATGAAGTCGCCATTGTACCTAGTTCATAAAAAGACTTAGTTGCCTGCTGCTGCTTAACAAATTATCACGTTCTGAGTGGCATAAAATATGAATGAGTTTTCTTACGTTTCTGGGGGTCAAAAATATGAAATGGGGCAGACTGGGATGAAATCAAGCGCCAGTAGGGCCTGTCCCTCCTGGAGGCTGTAGGAGAAAGTCCACTTGCATTTCTTGGTTCAAGGCCTGACTGGCTCTCACCTGTTTCCTTCTTCACCTCTCCAGCTCTGATGCCACCCTCCCAACTCCCTCTTGTGAGGATTCCTGTGATGACACTGGCTCCACCTCACTAGTCCAGGATACTCCCCCTTTCCAGATCTTTAACATCTGCAAAGTCCTTTTTTCCCATGTAAGGTAGTGTAGGCACAGGTTTCGGGGACCAGGGCATAGCTCTATGGGGGTTGTGGGGAGGAAGGCATTATATTTCCCACCACAAAATCTGATATTTAGCAAAGTAAGGTGGCAAACATCACGCTACTTGAATGAGCCAGAGCCTTTGCCAGACCCAGGTCTGGTCTTTGGTTAATGAACTTAGTGGGAAATTGTAGTAAAGGGCATCCTTGGGACAGAGACACAGTGCTTGGGAGGTTATCCTGGATGCTCAAAGCCCTAGTAAATGACACTGATCTGGCCAGTGCATCGATCAAAGTGTCTGCAGACTGAGGGGCAGCATAGCTGGGTGGTTAAGAACTATGAAAGTCAGGACACATAAATCTCATCCAGCTCTAACATTCACTACCTGCAATCTTGGTCCATTTCAGTTTCCTTATCCGTAAATATCTGACAGAACAACGGGAAAGGCATACTGACATGATGCCAGGGCAACATAACCTGGCATGTACATGTTCAAAGCACCACAGCTATTATTAAGGTACTAATTTCCTCCATTTCACAGTGAAAAAATTTAAGTCCATGCTCATTTTTCATTTCACATTGTTATCATTTAGTGTTTTCCTTCAAATATAAGAAATCAGCACATTCTTCTAGTCTAATTTAGAGAGAGGTTTTTCATTTTTTGTGGCCTAAAAAATTGCCTCATTAACAGGAGCTCTCTATTAGTCCTAGAAGTCATATCAGATACTATCACAAGGTGGTTTTGTGCA
Source organism: Talpa occidentalis (assembly GCF_014898055.3). Classification (NCBI taxonomy): domain Eukaryota; kingdom Metazoa; phylum Chordata; class Mammalia; order Eulipotyphla; family Talpidae; genus Talpa; species Talpa occidentalis. Next base: position 7,161,348 of record NW_023601543.1, read on the forward strand.
ACAAAATAAAAAAGAAAATTACTCTCAGTTCCTTACACATTACTTGTTATTCCAAATCTGTGAAATGACCCAGACGACACATCCATTCACTTATTAACTGTAAACAATGAAAATTAGTAGTTTTAAAAAAGTATTCTTAGAGGTTATGATCCTTTTTAGCTTTAGTGGTCTTTCTTTTTAAATGTCTATATTACTTACCTTTGCCAAGAGCTAGAAGAACAATGATTGAAGCCTCTTTGTTCTCCTTATGGTTGCATTATCAGGAAAAAAAGGTGTAGTCAAAGAAATATTAAACACATTTTATGCTTAAAATAACCAAGAGCAGGAAGACAAAACTCCCTACTCTGTAAATTGCATTAGTCCTACATCTGCCTTTACTAGGATATAGGTCTCCAGAGGCACATGCACAGTCACAATCAGCCGCTTTCCTCAAGGTACTGCAGGACACACACAGAGGACACTGGGTTGTTCTTGGGTACGCTCTTATTTTGCCTTTACTCATTAATTATGGTCACTTACCGGATCTCCTTTGCCCCATTCGTGCTAACTACATCCTGCATCTGCCTCTACTGTACCAGAAAACTGTAAAGAAAGCAAAGCTTCGGGATCAGTGTCATCTCGTTTTAGGGAATTAAGCGCTCCCTGGCTTCTCGGGCTTCATGTTTGATTGCTGTGACCTCTTATTCTATCTTTGTGACACTGCTGGCCACTGGTGTCACGCTGCTTTCTTCAGAATGCCTACCTTCTTGACTTTCATAAACCTATCAATTTACCTTCTGACTCCAGATCACCTTTAGCTGTGGAATGGATGTACTGTTTTACTTGGTATGTCTTTTAGATTTCTGAGCAATGTCTCATTCTGACATTTGTCTCTTACTGATATTGGTATCCTGACGTCCTAACTTAGTTGATTGATGAACTCACTTTTATATAGTAACTCATATTTTTCTTCCACATCCACCTCTAGTTTGAATTTGGCTATTCAGCATCACCAGGAGACCTGGTTCGTGTAGTTAAGTACACAGTAACACACCAAGTCACAGATGAGCAGCCTGTGGACAGTATGGCTGAAGTTTGATGGACTCAACTGAGGCTATATAGAAATCTAGACTCCCTACAATGGCCTGCAGAGCCCTGTATGATCTTCCCACACCCCCTACCTCTCTGAACTCATCTGTTATGTGTTTTCCTCTTGCTTCTCCTATGCTATCACCACACTGTCCTTCCACTCCGTTGATTATAACAACCTGCTTGTTGCCTTTGGGACTTTGTACTTGCTCCTCTCTCTGTTCTTAGATGTTCACAGTAGCTTTGTTCATAACTGCTAAACTTGGAAGCAAACAAGATATCTTTGGATAGACGGATGGTTAATAATTTGTGCTACATCCAGGCAATGGTCTATTAGAGTTAAAAAAGAAATGAGTGATCAAGCCATGAAATGATATAACCTTAAATGTATGCAACTAGATGAAAGAAGCCAATATGAAAAGGTTATGTGTGACTGCAAATAAATGACATTCTCCAAAAGGCAAAACTATGAGACAGTGAAAAGACTAGTGGTTTACAGAGGTTGGGTGGAAGAGAGATGAATATGCAGAATGCAGAGGATTTTTAGGGTATGAAAATACTCTCTCTGATGCCATAATGATGGGTAATGGCATCACACACTTATCCAAACCCACAGGATGTAAAATAGCAAGAGTGAAGGCAAATGTGGAGTACAGGTTGAGTGATGTGATGCATCATTGTAGATTCATCATTTGTAACAAATGTGCCACTATGGCAAGTTTCCATAATGGGGAAGGCTATGTATGTGTGGGAGCAGAGGTCTATGGAAAATCGCTGTAGCTTCCTCTTGATTTTTCTGTGACCTCAAACTGCTCTAATGATAGAAAGTCGTTTAGAAAAGAAAGGAAGCATTTTAAAATAGAGGAAGTGACCAACTGTGTCAAGTGTTGCAGTTAGCGCAAATAAGATGGGAACTGAAAATTGACCATTTAATTCAACAATGCAAAGGTAACTGGATGTCCTTGATAAGAACAAGCTTTGATGGTGATGGTCATGCTAAAATTGTTGAGTGAGTTGAAAGGAAAATGAGAGGAGAAAAAAAAGTAGAGATACAGAGAGCAGAAAACTGTGGTTGTACCTGGAGGTGGGGGTGTAGGTTCAACAGGCGATTGCTCAAAGATATTACAATGTTTCTGCATGGAAAGGATAGCCTGAAAGAGGGAGACCATACTGATGTGAAAGGGAGTTACTTTCAGCAGAAAACATGTAAATAAGGGAGAGGAGATTGGATTCCAGGCACAAGAGATGTTGTTGATTTTAGATAGGACTCATATCAAAAGAAGGCAGGGATAGAAGGAGGTGGGTAGATTCACTGTCAGAGACATGTCGTGGCTGTCTCTTTCACAAATAGCTTCATTGAGATCTAATTCATGCACTGTAAAATGAATTCATTTAAAATGTACAGTTCAATGATTTTTATATATTCAGAGTTGCACAACCATCACCACAATATAAGTTGAGAACATTTTCATCACCCTGAGGGAAAAAAACCTATAGTCAAGATCAATCATTCCCATATCCCCCCTCTCTTGTCTCCAGTCCTCCTCCGTAATCTACTTTGTGTTTCTATGCATTTGTATATTCCGGAAATGTCATATACATGACCTCAAGTAATATGTGGTGTTCTTTGGCTTCTTTCACTTTCCATGTTTTCCAGATTCACTTTGGAGAAATCCTTCTAAAGGCGAGTGGTGTGTTTCATGGATGTGACACGTTTTGTTTATCTTTTCAACATCTGTTAGACGTGTCTCGTTTCCAAGTTTTATTATACGCAAGAGTTTGATGACCATAATGTGTTCAAGTTTTTGTGTGAATGCATTTTAAATACTCAGGTATATCTACCTGCAAGTGGAATTGGTGGGTCATCTGGAACTATGTGGTTAACACTTCTGAGGAACTTTGAAACTTTTTACAAAGTGCGAGTGTCATTTTCCAATTCCACTAGCAATGTGTCAGGATACTAATTTTATCACATTTTCTCCAACATGTATTACTGTACATTGTTTTTATAATCGCCATCCTAGAGGTGCTGAAGAGGTATCTCATTGTGAGAAGTACTCTTTTGATTGCTCGCATTTTCTCAGTGAAATTAGGGAGCATTATAATCATCTCAGAGAGATTAGAGGAGCGATACTGGTGGATGTTGGGGACAGTTGAGAAAGCATGAATAGAATTATCTGATACCGAGAGACTAAATTTATTAAGGATAAGTAGCAAGTTATAGGTATTGTGAATGACTCAATGGAAACATCTGCTCCTGAATTTATAAAAAAGACTCTCCCTGGCCCCCAGTTCACTGGCTGCAGCTAACCATGGTCATGAGGACTGTTATGATAAAATTTTACCAGTCTCAAAGTAATAAAGATAAGGACAATATTGACAGTTTTTCGTAAAATCTTATTCAACCCAAATGGTTATTTTATTCTGAGACTATATCATTTCTACTATGTACTATTAAAATATATCCTTTTATAAAATGATCATGATCAGAGATGACAGATTTTGTGATTGCTATTGACTGCCCAATGCTTTGCTTTTATTTGGCACATGAAAAGGAGGTATTTTTATGCTACCCACTTTATTTTTAAAAATTGTCTTGGAAATTCCAAAATCAAAGATCTTTAATATATCCAATATTACACTGGAGAAGTATAGATAATGAATAGAATAACAACTGTATAAAAATACAGTAAAGTTTTAACAGTGGTTATCTCTGAGTGATGGGTTTATAGGCAATTTTTAATCTCTATATTTTAATGTGCAATCTTAATGTTTCCATAAAAACCATGTTTTATGAAAATCTGAGGTTTTTTTTTACAAATCAAAGGAGGATCAAAAATTTAAAAGTTATAACACATTATTAAAAAATCTAATTAATATTTTAACTCAAGCATTTGCTTTAAAATTCCATTCTCCTGCTCTAAAGTTTAGTATAAAATAGTGTCTTTTTTCCCTCAATCCTACTACAGCTCAAATTGAGTCTGGTTTTTCTATACTGCATAATTCTTTAGTGTCTTAAGGTTTATTTAGATTTAATGGGTCTCCTGTTGCTAACTTGAGAATACACAGGTGATGGGTGACCTTCAAAACCATTCCTAAAAAATAAAAAATAAAAAATAACCTACCCAAGTGGATAGAAACACTGTTGAAAACATTTTTCAAAGACATGCTGCTGCCAAACCAGAGAAAGGTTATCAGTGGCTATCAAATGGTATTCTGAAGTTGTCATAATTAAAATAATAGTTCAAGCTCTGAAGTCTGCAGTAAAATAAGTCCAGACATCAATGCAGGAAAGAAAAATTAAAGAATGAGACGCCAACTCAAGCAGTAGTGCACATTGTTCATTTTATCCATTTACTTTTGATCTTCCAGCTCAAGATATGGATATGACAGTGTCATAGCCTCATATATACAGAGCTGACCAATTTTAAAATTACTGTTGGGTAACAAATAGGGAGGCACATAGCAGCCAAGGTTATTCAATTAACTGTGGCCAATCTAACAGTGTGGGAGACAAGGGTCAGTGAAATAGTTTTCAAATGAAAAGTTACTCTAGTCATTGGCTTGCTCATCATAAGGTGAAAAATATCTATAAAGAGATGACAATTACCATTCTCAAGAAACCAATGAAATATGACCTGAGGTCAATAAACTTAATTTTCAGTCACAATTAGAATGTGCCTATCATTCTCATTGAATGCTTTATTAAGTTTTTATAATAATCAGCCACCTTAATATTCTTAGGAAATTAATGTTCAAAACTTATCTTTATGTGCTATCTTCTAACTGTCTATCCTTCATGTAGTGGAAACATTTTCTTCTATATTCTTTCCTGCATTCTTCATGCCTAATGGATTGCCAGGATGTGATGATTCGACCTACATGATGTGACTCAGGAATGCATCCCTTTATTATAACCTCTCTTGTTCAAATGCTCATCACACCCCTCTAAGAATAGATCAACCAAATGATTCCATTTCTTCTGTCTCTCTGAAATAATTGCACATAGTATTCACTCCTCCATCTTTCACAGAAATTATCTTATTCCCACAGAAAGCCATGTTCTTGAAGTCATCTCTTCTGAATTTCCCAATGAGTACACCCCTGTGGTTATTACATCTTCATGATGAACATCTTCTCTACTAAATAATTGACATGAGCCTATTAACACGCTCATGTAAGCAATGCTTGAACAAAAGCTCCTATTTCACCCCACAATCACTTCCAGATACCCAGATACTATTCTATTTGTTTATTTCACCTTCCTACCCATATTTTTTAAAGAGTCATCTTCACTGTGTCTCACAGCTTTCTCACTTGCTATCCACTCTCTCACTACTGCAACTATGGTTCTACTATATCCACTCCAACAGAAATGTTTTTTGTAAAGTTTATAAACAACTTCCATTTTACTGTGGTAGACAACAAAAGAAAGTCATCAGGGCCACGCTCACCTTGCTTTCCTCCTACCTCTTGCCTACTTTTCTCCATTGCCATTCCTAGGTTTTTCTGTACCTCACTTACGACATTTTGAATTCCTGCTGGGCCAATTCTGAGTCCTTTTCCTGGCCACTCATTAATCACTAATCTCATCTAGCTCTATTTATTTAAATGCTATCTAATTACCAATTGCTTTCAAAGTTATTTTTGAACTGTTAAACTCTCCTTAGAGCGAGAAACACATCCAAAAGTTTATTTGACATCTTCTATTGGCTATCTCACAGGTATCTCAAACTCAACAATTTCAAACTCAAAACATTTCATAGTATTTCCATTATTTGAAAAACTGAAATTTTGATCTTCATCTCAAAACCCTCTTTCAGCTATTGCTCTTAGTAAATGAGGACACCGTGCAATTAATTATTCAAGACAGAAACTATTAGTCATTCTCAATTGTTCCATTTCCTCTATCCATATCCATTCTGAAGTTCATCACCCAGTTATACACTTCAGGATAGCTCTTTCTCTGCATCAAATAATCAATGTTTCTTACCTGGAATCTTGAAATAGCTCATTTCTATATCTTTATAGTCCTGACATTTCTTCTGAGAACAAATGCTAAGTATCAAAATAAGTTTCAACTGCTCATTGCTATTTTAAGATGAAACCATAGATTTCTATCCCACCACCTTATATAAACTGATCATTTTTCACAAATTAGATTTATATACTTTCCAGGAACATAGCAAAGGTACTTAGCAAAAAGCCCTTTATAATCTTGGCTGACAAAAGGAAACGGTGGATAGCAGTGATCCTCAGAGAAAACTAGTATTCTCAGTGTTTCACAAACTGTTAAATTATGAACTAATATTGTGTGAGAACTATGAGACTGACTGTACACTAGAACATATATATTCATTGACAGGTAATTAATTTTCAAATTCATGGACCTCATAGTCTGGATCACAGCAAGGTTCATCTTTTAATCTGCAATTTTTAATTAAAATTTTAATTTTGAGATGATTACAGATGCCCATCCGATTGAAAGAAATAACAGAGTTACCATGTACCCTTTGTCCAGTTTCCTCCAAAAGTAATAGCTTCCAGAACTACAGTACAGTATCACCTCCAGGATGCTGACATTGATATTCAAGATACAAAGTGTTTCCGTCACCACACAATTTTTCATTTTGTCATTTTATAAGACAAAGCCACTTCCCTCCTGTCCCTGTCCCACTCCAAATCAATGGTAACAACCAACCTTGCTTCCTATTCTATAAATTTGAGATTTCAAGAATTCAAAAATGTTATAAAAATGGAATAAACTCTATCATTGGTTTTATTTTATTCTGTGTTGTTTTCTGAAGATTCTTCAAAGTCACTCCATGTAATCAGTGATTAAGCCCTTTGATTGCTTAATAGTATTCCAAGGTATACATGGAACACAGTTTGTTTAACCAGTTACTCAGTGGAGGACTTGTGGGTTGTTTCCAGTTCCTGGCTATTGTAAAGAAAACTTCTATTAACATTCACATACAGATTATTTGGGAAAAGGATTTCTCATTTTTCTAGAATATCCAAAAGTATAACTGTTGAGTCACATGATAGTTGCATGTTGCATACTGTATTTCAAAGCAGAAGGAATTATGTAGACATTGTATAGTCATTTTTGCTTTCCAACATTGAGTTCATGAAGTCATCACTAGCTGCAAAAGCCATAATCATCAAAACTACATGGTACTGGAACAAGAACAGACACACAGACCAATGGAACCAAATAGAAAATCCAGAAATAAACCCACAGATTTATGGTCAACTAATCTTTGACAAAGGAACAAAGAATATGCACTGGAGCAAAGAAAGTTTGTTCAATAAATGGTGCTGGGAAATCTGGGTCGCTACATGCAAAAGAGTGAAGCTTGACTACTACCTCATACCATGCACAAAAACCAACTCAAAATGGATTAAAGAACTAGACATAAGACCTGAAACCATAAAATACATAGAAGGAAATATAGGTGAAACACTGCAAGACATGCACCTCAAAGACATCTTTACAGACACATCACCCAAAACAGTGATAGTGAAGGCAAAGATAAACAGCTGGGACTACATCAAATTAAAGAGCTTCTGCACAGCAAAAGAGACAATAACAAAAACAAAGAGAAACCCCACCAACTGGGAGAACATTTTTGCACACAACACTAATGATAAAGGACTGATCATAAAAATCTGCAAATTGCTGATGAGACTCAACAAAAACAAAGAAAATAATCCAGTCAAAAAATGGACAGAAGAGCTAAAAAGAAACTTCTCTGAAGAGGAAATGCAAATGACCAACAGGCATATGAAAAAATGTTCAACATCACTTGTAATCAGGGAAATGCAAATCAAAACTACAATGAGATACCATCTTACACCAGTGAGAATGGCACATATTAAAAAAAATTAAAAACTTGCAGCAACAAATTTTGGCAAGGTTGTGGAGAAAAAGGAACTCTCCTGCATTGCTGGTGGGAGTGCAAACTGGTCCAACCACTATGGAAAACTGTGTGGAGAGTTCTCGACCTACTAAATATAGAGCTTCCATATGATCCAGCAATTCCACTCCTAGGTATTTACCCAAAGGACACAGAAACATTAATTCCAAAGAACACCTGCACCCCTATGTTTATAGCAGCACTATTTACAATAGCTAAGCTTTGGAAACAACCCAAATGCCCCAAAATAGATGACTGGATCAAGAAGATGTGGTACATATACACCATGGAATATTACTCAGCAATCAAAAAGATAAACACATGCAGTTTGCAGCAACATGGATGGAGCTAGAAGGGATCATGCTCAGTGAAATAAGCCAGAAAGAAAAAGAAAAATACTGGATGGTCTCACTCATAGCAGGAATCTAGAAAACCTCAATAAGGGGCCAGGAAAAAGACTAATTAATACAAAGTAATAATCAAAATCAACAAGCAAATATAAACCAGAGACACATTAGTGGGGGGTGGGGAGAGGAAGGACTAGGGTCAAAATAAGGAGGGGTGCAACTGTATGGGGAACATAACCAAAATGAAAATGCATACATTGTGCAAAAATGAAAAATGATGTAAGAATTATATAAAATATTAAAAAAAGAGAAAAAAAAAAGAAAAGAGGGTGGTGGTTCCTTATAAAAGAAAAGATTTACTATTTGATCCAGCAATCCCATTTCTGGGTCCAATCTCAATGAATGGAAACAAAAACCATTAGCCCAAAAACGGACATCCTACTTTTCCCTGCAGCATAATTCACAATAGCCAAGGTGTACACACACTGTCAGTGTACAAAGTGTCCTTCAATGTATGAACAGATCAAGAAAAAATTAGACACACACAATGGACTATGATTCATCCTTTAAGAAGAAGGATGCCATTTTCAACAAGAGGGGTGAACCGGGAAAACACTGCTCAGTGAAGCGAGACAGAGAATGACAAATACTACATGCTAACACTTATATTTGGAAGCTTTGTAATCTAAAAATAAAAAATCAAATTCATAGAAACAGTGAGCAGAAAAGTGGAAGAGGGCTGGGTAACTTGGAAGAGGCTGGTAAAAGGGTAAACTTTCAGCTATAAAATAAGTGAGCACTGAAGGTCTCATGTCGAACATGGAGACTGCTGTTGATAACAATGTATTGTATAACTGAAACTGGCTAAAAGTAGAATTTCAATGATTAACAACAGAAAAGAAAATATGTGAGATCACAGCTGTGTTAATTAATGAGATGATGAGGGCCCATCGTAATGTATGCCTCTACCAAATGATCACATTCTATGCTCTAAATCTTATGGCTTTGTCTATTATGTTTCAATAAAGGTAAAAATAACTTTCTCGTGAAAAAAAAAAAAAAAAAGTCTGAAACTCCTGCGATGCTACTGCATGAAATATCCCTTCAGGCATTAGGATTAGAGACCTTGGAACTCTACTTGAATTTTCCTTTAAATCCCATAATGAATCATTTATCAAGTCATCAGATCTACCCATTATTCAATATCAAACTACAATGCCATATGACCTATGAAGCTTTCTTTATACATGAGGACACTGAATGTGGGGGAAAAAAGGTCTCTTCCTTTTCAATTTCCATGATATATGTTACCTTTTTTCACAACAGTACGAATTTTTGCCTAATGTTACTAATTTTATGAGTGGGAGTATATATATCTATGTATCTAAACTTTGTATGTATGTATCTATGCATATAAATAAATAAATAAAATAATAAAAATTTCCCCTATGCAACAAGAAAAATATCCTAACCATCAGGAAAAATACATGCTATATAATTTATTCTCCACTGAAACTAACAGAATGATTTGCACTTTATTAGTTAATAAATATTTATTGAACAACTTGATTTGTATAATTTCTCAATAAATACTAGTATTATTACCACCATGAATTATCATTAACATCCAAGAAAAGGATCATCATTTATTATTTTAAATTGAAGAGAAAACATCCTTTTCATTAGTAATGCAGTAAGATTTGAAGCCCAGAAATAATGCATGGGCGCTTCAGTAAAACAGAAAACTTTTTATAATTCAGGCATCAGGTTCCCAATGCAGCCCTAGGATGATCCACTAGGGAAAAGCACCACAGATGACTCACAGCACATTGCAGACACATTTAGATAAAACTGACAGCCTGTGGAGATACGGTACATTCCTGATGTGCCCTAGAAACAGGCAAAGCTTGCCAGATACAACAATTATTCTAATTTCCAGAATTCATCAATAATGTAACTTTTCACTAAATTCTCTAATCAAAAGGCATAGACTGACTGAATGGGTAATAAATCAAGACTCAGCTATATGGTACCTATAAGAGAAACAACTCAGGGACATGGACACACACAGATGGAGTGTGAGGGATGGAAAGAAATATTCCATGCAAATGGAGTTATAAAGAAAGATTGTAATGCTATACTGATATCAGACAAAACAGACTTTTAAACAAAGACTATAATAAAAAAACAAAGATGGACATTATATAATGACAAAGAGTTTAAGTCCATCAAGAAGCTATATAGCAAACATCAATATAGATGCACCCAGTATAGGAACAACAAAATATATAAAACAAATTTTAATGAATCTAAATGGAGAAATTGACAACAGCAAAGTAACAGGGATTTTAAAACCCCACTTATGTCATTAGATGGATGCTCAAAACCAAAAATCAAAAATGAAGCATCACTCTTAAATGATACATTAGACAGATGGGCATAATAAATATGCATAGAACATCCCATACAAAAGCAGCAGAATATACCATCTTCTCAAGTCCATGTGGAACGCTTATAAGAATAGATCACATGATGGAACACAAGACAAATCTCAATAAATTTGAGAAGACTGGCATCATAACAAGCTGACTATGCATGGTATAAAGTTAGAAATCAACTACAAGAAAGTAGAAAACCACCAACATACACCATGTTACTGAACAACTACTGGATCACTGAAATCAAAAAGCATTTGGAAAATAAAATTAAAATGTACCAGAATATTTGATATGTAGCAAAAGCCATACAGACAGGGAAGTTTATAGCAATACAGGCTGAAGTCAAGAAATAAACAAAAGTATCTCAATCTAACCTTACACCTACAGGACTTAAAAAGAAGAACAAACAATGCCCCCAGTCAGTAGAAGGAAAGAAATAATAAAAATCAGAGCACAAATAAAATAGTAAATAAACAAAGCAAAAGATCAATGAAAGTAACAGCTGTTCTTTTTTTTTTTTTTTTGGGGGGGGGGGAACAATCAATAAAAAATGAATAACAAACCTTTGTCTAGATTGGTTAAGAAAAAAACCAAAATCACAAGTGAAAAAGTGTATCAACAATACCACAGAAATACAAAATATCGGGCCTGCCTCCCAGGTGGCGCAAGGGGTTAAGCACTGCACTATGAAACAATCTGCAGCCTCTGCAGCACGGGTTCAATCCCCGGCTGGCCAGGGAGCCACCCACGTGGCCCAGCAGACCTCTCCTGACTGGCCTGCTGCTCTCCTCAGCAGTGTACTTCGGTCAACCTGCCTGTTCTGTTCCCCACTCTCTCTGGTGAATCCTCTCACAGAGAGTTGGCCTATACCACAGCTCTTGTATGCATAAATAAATAAATCTTAAAAAAAGAAATATAAAATATCGTAAGACTTCTATGAACAACCACATGCCAACAAATTGAAATATCTAGAACAGAATGTATAAATTCCTTGAATTTTTCAATCTTCCAAGAATGAATCAGAAAGAAAAAGAAAATCTGAACAGATTAATCACAGGTAAAGAAATGGAAACAGTAATCAAATTCCTCTCATAAAACCTAAGTCCAGGAACAGATGGTGTCACTGGTGAATTCTGCCAAACATTTAAAGATCGAATACCCATCCTTTTCAAATTCTTTTAAAAAATCAAAAAGAAGGGATGCTTTCTAACTTCTTTTATGAGGCTAACATAATACTGATACCAAAACTACACAAATACACACAGAAGAAGGAAATTATAGGTTGATATCTCTGATGAACATAGATGCAAAAATCTTCAAGGAACATTAGCAAACTGAATTCTAGCATACATTAACAGATTATCACGCTCCACAGTAGAATGGGATCTATTCCAAAGGTGCAATTATGGTTCAACATATGCAAATTCATCAATGTGCTTCATCAAATCAACAAAATGAAAGATAAAAATTATGTTTATCTCAGTAGATGCAGAAAAAGCATTCAGTAAGATTCAGAATCCATTTATGATAAAAAGTCTTAATAAAATGGGTATAGAAAGATAAACCTAAGAATGATATATGACCTGACATCATACTAGTGGGGAAAAACTGAAGGTTTTTCTTCTAGGTTCAGGAAAGAAGCGAAGGATGTTCTTTCTCTACACTAATATTTGGAGTAGTATTAGAAGTCCTGGTCAGAGCAACTGGGCAAAATAAAGAAATGAATGGCTTCCAGTTTGGAAAAGGAGAAGTAAAATTGTCACTACAAGCAGATCACATATTAAATATAGAAACCCCTATAGACTCCATAAAAAAAAAACAATAAAGGAACAGAAGTTGTAAGCATCAATATCAATAAACAAAAATCTGTATTTCTACATGCAGACTAGCAGAAAGGTAAATGAGCATAGTATCATTTACAATAACAATAAAAAGTACAAAATACCTAGGAATAAATTTAACCAAGGAAATGAAGAATCTGCACACAGGAAATATAAGAAACATCTGAAAGAAAGTGAAATGGAAAGACATTTTGTGCTCCTGGATAAGAAGAAACAAAATTGTCAAAATGACATTTCTACCAAAGTAATATACAGATTCAACACAATTGATATTATGATCTCAAAGCCATTGTTCAATTACAAAAAAATTCTTAAAATGTGTACAGAATCACAAAAGAGCACAAATAACAGTAAGAACTCTGAGGAAAACAAAGAACAAAAATGGAGGTATCAGGCTCCAAGACTTCAAACTATTCTACTAAGCTAGAATAAATTCAAACAGTATGGTCTTTTGATAAAAAATGGGCACACAGAAAATGGAATAGGGTTAAGAGCCCAGCAATAAGATGGCACACCTATATGGACAACTAACTTAGGACAGAGGAGCCAAGAGCATACAACAGAGGAAGGAAAATCTCTCCAATAAATGACGGTGGGAAAACTAGGCAGCCACGTGCAAAAGAATGAAACTAGTCTATTATCTTACACCATATACTAAAATTAACCCCAAATGGATTACTTTACAGTATCTGAAGCCATAAAATACACATTAGAAAATAGAGGTGATAACTTGCTGACGCTGGCCTTAGTGTTGCCTTTGTGGGTTCCTCTCTAACAGAGAAACAAAAGACAAAAGAGAAAATAAGCCACTGGGCCTACATGAAACTCAGGGATTTCTGCACAGTGAAGGAAATCACATTTTAAAATGAAAGAACAGCCTCCCAAATGGAAGAAAATATTTTCAATACAAATATATAAACAACTCAACCACAAAAAAACCGCATGTAACCCAATTAAAAAATGGGCAAAAGATCAAAATAGTATCCAAGGAAGTCACAGAGAGAGCCAAAAGCCACATGAACAGATATTTTACATTGCTCATGATTAGGGACATGCAAATCAAAACCACGATAAAATTTCATAGCACACCAGATAGATTAGCTGTTACAAAAAAGTCAAGAAATAATGTGTTGGAGAGGATGTAAAGGAAAGGAACCTTCATGCACTATTGGTAGTAATGTAAATCGTTGTAGCCAGTCTGGAAAAGAGAATGAAGTTTCCTCCAAAAATGAAAATTAGAATTACCATATGATCCAGTAATACCATTTCCAGGTATTCACCCAAAGAATATGAAAACACTAATTCTAAAAGATTCATGCACTCCTACGTTCACTGCAGCACTATTCACAATAGCCAAGATACAGAGACAATGCAAGGGCCCAACAACCAATGAATGGCTAAAGAAGATGTGGTACATATACAATTTGTAATACCACTTGGGTATAAACAACATGAAATACTGCCATTTGCAACAACATGGATGGGCCTTGAGGGAACTATGTTAAGTGAAACAAGTCAGAAGAAGGACAAATACTGTGTGAAATAATAGGAATCCTCGTACACTGTTGCTGAGAATGTAAAATGGTGCAGCCAATGAAAAAGTGTGGAAATTATGCAAGACATTAAAAATAGAAATTCCTTAAGATATGATTATCCCACTTCTAGATATTTACCTCCAAATTACCAAAACACTAATTTGAAGAGATATATGCAGCCCCATGTTTATGATGGCACTTTTTACAATAGCCAAGAAATAGAAAACAACCTCAGGTCTCATCAACTTCTTCATAAGAAGCAGCTGTGGTATATCTACATAATGGAAAACTATTCAGCTATAAAAATGATTAAATGCTGCCATTTCCAACAACATTGATAAACCTAGAGTATAATGCTTAGTGAAATTAGTCAGATGGAGAAAGACAAATGTGTTTTCACTCATCTGTGTTATATACAGAAAACAAACAGGAAATAAATACAAATAACTTTTGGACTATACCACCAATTAGTTACCAAAGGGGAAAGGAATGTAAGTAAATTAGGGCAATTGGGACAACTGTATGGTCAAGGACAGAAGTAGACTTTTAGTGGTGAACTTGTAGTATAGATATATGCTGATTTTCATTGGTGCACAACTGAAACTCGTTATACTGCAATAGTACTGGAATTAAAAAAGATGAGAGTGGCAAAAAATTAAAGTGGCTTTGTTTAGAGAAACACTCCATACGTGCAGTTACCCTATGAGCATCATCCAACAGGTATGTTAACTTTACAAAACACACAAGGGATTGTAGCACAGTTAACTGAAACATCAATTTATTAAGCTCCATCATTTAGTCTTGGAAGCAACTGGCACTCAACAAACAGTTGTGTGTGATGATCACACGATTATGAACACTACCAAGTGCTTATTGTTTGAATTACTCAAATTATCCACTATAATGATGGTTAATATAAATTTTCCTCTTTGCTGGATTGGTAATAATTGTCTTGATAAATTACTTACACTGTTAGTCAAGTTCATGTACCTCCATTTGTTTCCATGGTTCGAACAAAATTATGGCACCTGAAACAGATTATAATTGCTTCTTTAAGCCCAGATGATATGTTTCTCTGTACACTATGACTACTTTCCTCACTTTGCTTAGTCACCAAACCCTTTTACTTTATTATGTGTAGTGGAATATAGGAGGTACTGAGAGGTAAATACTTCTGAAAGTTCTTTTAGATTTATGTTAGCAATGGAATGAACATAGAGTTATCCCGTATGCACCAATTAATTCCCCCAAGCCAAGCAAGACTAGTGAAATACTAGGTTAACAATTTCTCTTGTGGAGTGGGTCCTTCAACAATGTTGGACTTATGGGCATAAACCTTCGGTCAGTCAAGAATCCACATGTAAGTTATAGTCAGCCCTCTCTATCAGTGAAGTGCACATCTATAGAATCTGAGAATGTGTGCAGCAACGTGGATGGAGCTAGAAGGAATGATGCTCAGTGAAATAAGCCAGAAGGAAAAAGAAACTATCGGATGGTTTCACTTATAACAGGAATATAGGGGAACCAAATAAGACATCAGTGTAAAACAAATAATAACAGTACAAAACACAACAAAGCAAAAAAGAACAATTACAAACCAGAGACATCCTGCACGGGAGGAGGAGGGAGGGGGTGAGAGGGAGGGAGGGAGGAACACAGGGGACTGTGATGATGGTGCATGGGTGCCTTGGGAAGGAAATTCTATGGGGACTCAATCAGAGGGGGTGGGGGGGTAGCAAAGATTGTCTAAAAAATGTAAAAAATGATGTTAAAATTAAAAAAGTAAAATTAAAAAAAAAAGAATCTGAGAATGTGGAACTAGTGGATAGAAAAAAAAATCTGCAGGTTGACACACAGTTCAAACCTGTGTTGTTTGGAAGTCAATTTTATGTGTTTTTAGGTTTGGCATGGATGTCCTTTAAAGTGACAAAAGCAATAAGAAAGTCTGGGTCAGCAAGTGAAGAATGAGGATTAGAGGGTGGGGATGGTGAAATGGTAAGTAATCAAGAAATAAGAAAATACAAAAGCATTAGGGAAGACAGTGTGGATAGATTAGTAAGATAGCAAAGGCCATCTTTCAGGATTCACTCATGAATCCATGCACTCATCCATCAATCCTTCCATCCAATACTAAATCACCTCTTACATACAAAGCAATATAGTGCTACGGTCATCAACATGAGGAAAATGAGAAGCATATGGCAGACAAAGGAAGACCAGACAATGACAGTTTTTATGAAAGAGGTGGCTTTGGAGCTGAACCATGAGTGCTGGTGAAGAATGGACTTCCAAATATTGATGGAGTGTAGGAGACTTCTCAGTAGAGGCTATAGTGAAACCACTGATGGAAGGATAAAATGAAGAGGGTACTCACAGAAAATTATGAATAAAACCTTTGAGTGGAAAATAAGATTGCCTTAGTGCATTGGGGGAAAAGCATTTACAGTCATGTACATGAAAAATAACCTGTGTTGAGATATGAAGATAAACGATAAAACTACCTGTATTTTCTATTGCTGCACAGCATATTTACACATCATATCACATTAAAGTAATAAATTCGTTACCCAAGAGTTTCTCTCAGTAAGGCTAAAATCAAGCTGTGTACCGGGGCTACAATCATTTTTAATTTTTTTCCTCCTTTATTGAGGTAACAATGGTTTGCAACGCTATATGATTAGGGAAATAGTGCTACATTATTAATTGTGGCCGGGCATTCTCTTTCAAACTCAGGTTTTGGCACAATTCAGTGGTCACTGTTTTCTAGTGATCAGAGGCCACCCTCAGCTTCTAGAAACCACCCACATTCTTTGCTTCCATTATTAAGCCTGCATTGTAGACTGTTTTGTGTTGTCACCGAATTAATAGTCGTCCTGTTTTAAAATCAGTTGACTCAGGGACTCTAATTACAAATACAAGATCCCTTCATAGCAACACCTAAGTTGATATTTGATTAAATAAATGGGAAGGGTACATGTATCAAGAACCAGGAAACTTGTGGGTCCACCTCAGAATTCTATCCACTACAATACCCAAACCAGTCATTTGCTTTTATTTGTAACCTGTAAGTAGATCATGGCAGCTTATATACATACGTACACACACATACACATTCACACATGTACTTTAAATTATTAACTATAATTACAACCACTTCCGCCATATATGTATGTGTATATATATATGTGGGTGCATGTATATGGGTGGGTATATTAGTTATTTATATATATATATAGTGAGAGAGAGAAAATGCATGACATTATTTAGGTTATAGTATCTATCAGATTTGAATTAGGTATAAACTATATTTTGAAGATCTAATGGGAGGTTACTCATAATTTCTAGCTTATTGCAAATTAATCAAAGTGTGTTCAGCAAGATCTTACTGGAAAAATTGAAAATATGACATGTTTAATGTATGCTGGAGCTAGATTTGGATTGCCTTGAGAATAAATATTGTACAATACAAAGACAGCTAAATTGTATGAGGTCACTCTTGGGCTTTTCAGAGCTGCAAAAATATGATATGCCTCTGTAATAAGTATAAGGTAGTATCATAAAATGGGCAATTGCACAAAAGGAGTAACCACATGTACTTGCAAATTTCCTTCTTCTGGAGCAATGTACCACATTCCATTCTGAATATTTATGGTGTCATTTGGATTCATATTTATGATTGAAATCACCTTCAGTTATTTCTTAAATCAGTTGGTCTCTGGAATTCATTTTTCTGAGAGAAAAACTGAGTCAGAAAAATATATATTGAAGTGAACCAAATTTCCACGCATATATGAATAGAAAACGAGTGTCGATCTGTATCTTCAGGTAGCATTTCACTGTTTCTTACACAGTTTCTCCCCACTACTTCTTGAGTTATTAATAAATAGCTGATTTAAAACACACATTTCTTTTATCAGACTGACTTCTCCGTGTATCCCTCCCAGAATATCGCTTGCCTCATGGCCAGAAGACAGCCAATACACCTGGTGTCATCAGTTTCGGGTCATTTCTCTAATACGGTCCTTTGGATTTTGGTGTCATTTTTCTTCATAACAAAGTTAATTGCTACATTCTGATCAATATGAAACTGCAATCGGTCATAAAATCAACAATCAGATAAATTGGACTTATTCCATATTTTTTTACATCTTTACACAAACTATATATGTGTATACATATATCATCAGCTGAATTTCAATATTAATTTTTAAATCATTGGCGTGCCTGCTAATATACTTCCCTATTTTACTAACAAATGATCAAACTTGTGATATTACCGTTTAATCCTGACAAAAATATTGTTCTAAATAGAAAAAGAGATCATCTTCATTCGGATATCAAATGTATTATCTAAAGTAGTGATACTGGATTACTTACTGCCATGAGTGAACAGATTGAATTTTTTAAACTTTCATAAGAAACTTTGGTATAATAATAATAATGGGACTGTAGATTTGTAGGAAAATCAAAACTCGACAAATTAAGAACCAGAAGCAGTGGTTTCATTGATAGAACCCATGGATCCAGGATGATTTTTCAAGTTCCAAATGATGACTGGTGATTCCACACTTAATGGAAATGAATATTGGTGTTCCAAACTAAATGTTGATTATGGAATATGGGCAGACTTGTAATCAGAAGACTGGAGATGGAGACAGAAAGTCAAGGAAACACATTTGACATAGTTCATCATCATTTCCTGGATCTTACGTAAATTTATTACATGATCAAATAAAAGGCCACATTATAAAATAGTTTGTTTACTGATATATGACCTCGTTTTCTTTCATCAATAATCTTCATAGACTTTTTTCATATCCATTACCTTTAATGAGAAAATAGTGAAACCCATATTAAAATTATCATTTACAAATTAATTTTTTGTTTAGGAATTTTAAAATATCAGTGACAGTTGGTACACTAGCTCATCCTATTAGCTTTATAATGGCGACATTACAAAAATATGCCACACATCTGCAATTTTTGGATCCCTCAATATGAAACAGATCTCAAAATTATGATTAAGGGAAAACATTTAGGAGATTTTTAGCATGTAAGTTAGTTCTATGCTACAGAAACTGGAGTTATACATTAGTGTCTTTAATCCACATTCATCTGTTCCGATTTTGAAATTCTTAGATTTTATTTAAAATTTGACTGTTTGTGAAAACTGCAGTTTATTCAATAGTTACTTCAATCCACAGATGTTCTACAATGCAAAAATCAAAGTTTAAATTTATTTATTACAATATCCTACCATTTTCAATGAAAAGTTTTGCAAAGCTGTTGCATTAGATGCAAAATAGACAGACAAACATAATCCTGCATTTGGTTAAGATGAGAGCACATTTAAGCATTGGGAAAAACGATAGGACAGAGGTGAAATAAACACCATTCAACAAGTCCTATATGAAGAAACTAAGAAAGTGTTTGTGACTATATTTAAAACATTTTGACGATATATGAAAGGTGGAGCACTTCAAATGTATGTTTTAAAGAGTAGGTTTATTATGATTTTATAATTTTAAACAAAGAAAAGTGAGTAGATATATGCATGTTTTTGTATGTGTAAGCATAAGGAAGTCTGCAAGTATTTATACCAATATGTTAGCAGTGTTCATCTCTAAGTAGTGAATTGCAAGTTTTTATTTTAAAAAAATCTTATGTATTGTTGCTTTTTTTCCAATATGTGTAAAATTCATATAACCCACTAAAATAATATGGTATTTTTCTGTTTTAAAATAAAGTATTGTAGAAATAATGAATGAGTTTAATTCTACAATGTCAATAAGCTTTTCTGATAATTCTAGTGAACACTGGTTTTGATGATGACAAAAAGAAAACCCCAAAAAAGAACATATAGAGTCTAAAATCCATTCACATGTTCATCAACAGATACATATACTTTCTTAATGGTATCAAGTGCAATGTATACTGCTCAGTTATAAACATGAAACCCTGCCATTTGTGACAACACAGATGGAATTGGAGGAGGTTATGTAAACAAAATAAATCAGGAGAAAGACAAATATTGGATGATTTCACTCATGTATGGAATATAAAGAAACAAAACAAAGGAACAGACAAAACTACAGCAGAACCAGCCCTAGACATCTGACTGTAGAATTAAAGCTACCTGAGAGGAAGTGGGAGATATGGGGAATAAAATGGGGAGGGGTGCCACTGGACTGTGGTGGAGGATTATGGGTGCTTTGCTGGTGGCTGTGATGTGGTTACATATACCTGAAGAGGTGTGAACCTATTCCCCTAAATCATGTATTTTCTAATGTTGTTACCGCAATAAAAAATACATTGGGTAAAGAGCTGACATTTTAATCATGTTCCTCAGGTGACTTTTCCTAACATTTAAGATAAACAAAAATCTTGCTGGGCCTAACTAGGGTTCTACTATAGTGGATCTGTCCTTATTTTAGAGTCCCTTGTTAATATTTTTCCATAATTTATTTTTTTGTTAAATCAAAATCCAAAAGAGTAAGTCCTAAAGACTGAAATCTTCACTTACCATTTAGTTTCTCTTCACCCACCTTCTGTATGACATAGTGTGACTCTTCTTGGTGTCCACGCTGTTGAAGATGGCCCTGGTCTCTCCTGTCCGAATGCTAATAAATCTACAAGACTCTCTCTCTGAACAGCGCCCTCTGGCGCCCTGCACCAAGAGGTGCAGTCAGTGGGGACTGAGCCCTGCTATGCCTCATAGTGGGCGGTCATATAATCATCTCTCAGCGGGGCTTGCTCAAACACTTACTAGGATCTGCTCAGTCTGGCCTGCTTACAGATCCCACTCCACTGCTTTCCAGGTTCTGCTGGGGCCTACCAAGTCAGGGCTACTTGCTGGTCCTGTTCCATTGCTTCCTAAACTCTGGTGGGCCTACATGTCCAGGCTGTTTGCTAGTCCTGCTATTTGGCTTGCTGTGTGCGGCAGGGCCGTCTGTCAGGGCTGCCAGCCTGGACCACTTCACTACTTGCTGGGGTCTTCAAGGCTTACCACATCAGGGCTACTTGCTGCTCCCATTTGTGTTCCTTTTGGTGCCCAGCAGGGTCTGCTGGGGCACACCTTGGCCGGGATACTGTTCAGTCCACTCCATGCTAGCTGGGGCCCTCCTCCTCCTGATGTTGCTCCTTGCATGTGCTATAATTGTACATTTCTCCTTCGGGGGATTCTGGCTTTGTTTTGCTGCATACTAGCTGTGAGTATGTGTATAAGAGCGCAGCATCTTTATTCTACCACCATCTGATGCTTCTCCTTTGATCTGCCTTTTTGTTTGGGGTTAGTCACTATCTTTGGGTTTCCCAAACATTTATATTATGTAATAATGAAACTGTAGAGTAGATGTCAAATTCAAGGAAGGATTTCTCAATAAAATGCCAAAGATTGGAGAATACCTTTTGAGCATATAGTTATATTGAAGGCACTAAGAAAAAAATTGGCTAAAACAATATAGCTAAAACTATATAGCTAAGAATTGGATTCAAATTAGCATTCTTTCCTTTAATACCTATAGAATGTTCCTACTATACATTATTGTCTGGAATATACTTGATTGAAAATATTGCACAGAATAAGAAATGTAATCCTTCAATAACTTTCTCTTCTGAAAGAGAAGCTGGCAATGTGTACTGAATTTTATGGGAAGCACAGAGAAATAAATGCCCAAAGTAAACTAACGTGTTGGTTATTTTGCAGGTATTTTTCAAAGTTTTCAAGTGAAAGACCTCTGAGAATTCATTTACTCTCCAATCTCTTTCTTTAGGCATGAACACTTCTGACATATCTGTGAGAGTAAGATTCAGTAAGGAGAAAAATCAATCATGGGAAATACGGTGTGTTTGTCTTTGATTTCAAACACTTTTTTGATATATATACCTTAGTTTTCACAAATATTTAAATTCAAAGCAAACCTGTTTATTTTTTTAGATGTAATCAGCTGTAGTTTAACTCAATGGATTACATAATGAAGCAACTTAATTTATTTTCATCTCTAACAACACTAAAAGACCAAATATACTGATCTTGTTTTAAAGGTAACTGATTAAGATGAGATTTGTTTTTTATCAGGTTTTATAAGAAGAAAAATACACTAGGCTATGTACTCTTATATTAAGAATTCAAACAATAACAAAAATATTTCTATGAATAGGCAGTAACTCCCCAAGGAAAATATAACTAGATAGTCATCTTCAGCTTTATCACCATATAGCTATCTTTATCTTTTCTTAAAAAAAATTAAGATTTATTTATTTATGCATACAAGAACTGGGGTACAGGCCAGAGGGTGCAGGGGGTGAGAGGATTCACCAGAGACAGAGTGGGGAACAGAACAGGCAGATTGACTGAAATACACTGCTGAGGGGAGCAGCAGGCGAGTCAGGAGAGGTCTGCTGTGCCATGTGGGTAGCTCCCTGGCCAGGGATCGAACTCATGCTGCAGTGGCTGCAGATAGCTCATAGGTTGGGTCTCAACCCTTGTGCCACCAGGGAGACCCTGACTATCTTTATCTTAATGGCAATTAATACTGTTTCTTAAAGTGGTAGCAATGTTTTTGAATGTGCATTTTAATAGAAAGAAACTATAGACAGAAAAGTAAGAGAGCATCATTTAAAGGTTAAAGGTGTGGTAATGGAGCCAGGCTGTCTGTAATCAAAACCCAGTTCTGCTATTCATTACCTATGTGACTCAGTTCTCTGTGCTCATAAATTTTACTTCCATGAAGTAAGAATTAACAGATGGAAAGAAGGTAGATAGGAGTGAATTAAAAAGGAAGCCACTGCCCAAAATGAGTACAGAAAGAAAAATGTTGTAAAAAATAGAAAAGGGTAGGAAATACCACAAAGGTGGCCTAGATCTTGAAGTGATATACACCAGACAGTAAGAAAAAAGACATAAGACACAGAGCATAGATGCAGAGTTTAACATTGACTTTACAATTCCAAGAGAGATTGGAATAAACTGGGAAAAGGAATGAAAAGAAGCAACTCTACTAGAAAATAATAAAAGAAAATTTCTCCAAGCTGAAGAAAGACATGAAAAATGAGAACACCACATATGCCAAGCAGGTGAACGAAAATGTGCCACAAATCTTCCCAAGCATGATAATCCAGAACATGAGGGTCAAGGGAAAACCATAAAATCCTTCAGAGAGGAAAAATAATTATCCACAAATAATAAAACTATTTTTGACTTTGACAACCTGACAAGAACACAGTGGGGAAAAACATTTTATTTTTTAAAAACATAAAACTGAAAAAAGTTTATATGCCACATATCAATCATTCAAATTAGAGTAAAATGATATTTTCAGACATCCAAACGTCTCAATTTAACACCCCCTGAGTCCTCCCCAAAATAAACACTAGCACAACAGAAAGATCTGCCATCCAATGATGTACCATTGAACTAGACCCCCTCACATAGTCACCTGGAAGATGGAAGTTGGCATGAAGATGCAATGGTAGGTGAAGAAACCAGAAACTAAGATTGGTATTATAGCTAAATAAGTACTGATTTTAAAACAGAGGTTCCTGACAGGTTCCCAGGTCGCATGAAGTTGCTAGGGAGGCTCCACAGTGAGGCAAGGCTCTGCAGTGGGGTGAGATACCTAATAGTGCTCACAGAACGCTACTCTGATGACGCCACCAAGATGGTGACAGAAGAGGTTCCCTGCTTCACTCCCAAGAGAAACGTCTAAGAACTGAGCAGTGGCATGCTAACCTGGAGACTCCCATCTTGGGGTGAGACTGAAGCACTTCTTTTACATCAGAGGGCAGCAGATACTGTACCAGACGGGTCACATAGATCCATGCTTTACTGAACAGGAGCTGTGGAGAGAGATGTACCTGGATGTTGTGGTCTGGGGCAGAGGACACAGACCGCAGGGCTGCTGGCTCAGTCACAGGTCCTAGAAAGGGAAGAAAAGAAACAGTTTGTTGGAGGCAGAAGTTCTTGATGGTGTGAAACTCATACACAGAGGCTAGGCTACTCCACACACGCAAGGTCCCCAGGAAGGAAAACCACCCGGAAGGGCTCTCAACTGCATTCCCTTGGGACTGGTGCTGAGTTGGTGAAGTGCACTGATAGCAGATTGCTGAGTCTCAGCTCTGGAACCCCAAGAAGAAGGACACTGACGGTAGCCCCAACACATTCCTGGCAGCAGTGCATCCCTACAGGCCCTTTACCCACTCTGCTGACACAGCAACTGAAAAAACAGTTCTCGGTATGTATAGAATTTAACAAAGGCCAGTAAAATAGTAATATAAATTAAAATAAAACCAGAGTCACCTCTGGGAAAAGTAAAGTAGTTCAACTCTCTTAGTCACTGCAACATTGTTTTAGTATGCAATTTAAACTACCTAACTGGACAGTCAAAAAAAACATAACAGAGGGTAACTCAAGGAAATATGATATCACAAGAAGAGAACAACTCTCCAGAGTTCAACGACAAAGACATGGAAGATTATATCTCCTTACCAGATACAGAGTTCAAAATTACTATAATAAGAAAACTCAAAGAGATAGAAGAAAGCTCAGAAAGGCAGAACAACCTAAGTGCCCATCAACTGACGAATGGATAAAGCTATAGCATATATATATATATATATATATATATATATATATATATATATATATATATATGATGGGATACTATGCAGATATAAAAATGATGAACTCCTGCCATTTGGTATAACATGGACTGACCTAGAGGAAATTATTCTTAGTGAAATAAGGCAGAATAAAAAGATAAGCACCATATGATTTCACCCATGTGTGGTAAACAGACTAAGCAAAACCAGTATGTACTAAAAAAAAACAAACATAACACACACACACACATACACATTTCAGACTCTCATTTAGTGATTCCCAGAAGGGAAGGATGAAGGGAAGCTGGGTAAACTGGGAAAAAGGGAACAATTGTATGGTGAAGGGTTTAATTGGACTTTTAGAGGTGAACGTAACATAGTTTATTCCCATGTCGACGCTCACTGAAAAACCCCTGAAATTTATGTTATCATGCAATTTTACTTAAAAAATAAAAATTGACTTTAAAATAAGGATCTAGAATTAAGTATCAAATACTATCAATGTAAGATGTAGCAGAAAAAGGAGAAAACAGTATGTAAGCTTTCTTAGTGTTGTCAGAGGGAGAAAACAGTTATTACTTAAATCTAGATATTAGAATAATATAGAATATGTTAAATGTGTATTAAATTTTTAGGGCAGCAAGTCAAAGACTACATACATATAATTTCTTTTTTTTTAAAGATTTATTTATTTATTTATACAAGCACTGGGTACAGTCAGAGGTGCAGGAGGGTGAGAGAATTCACCAGAGCCAGAGCGGAGAGTAGAACAGGCAGAGTGATGAAGTACACTGCTGAGGGGAGCAGTGGGCGGCAGGAGAGGTCTGCGCGTTATGTGGGACCCTCGCCCCGCAGCCGGGGATCGAACTGGCGCTGCAGAGGCTGCGGGCAGCTTCGCAACCCAGCGTTCAACCGCTGCACCACCAAGGAGGCCCTACATACATATAATTTCTAAGCTACAGAATAAAAGGGAAAATAACAAGGAAAATTTGGATCTAACTTATGGCTTTAAAAAGAAAAATGACTTTGGTGATGGGCATGGTGTGGTACAGATATTGAGGTGTGAAAACTATACACCTAAAACTAGTACAGTGTTGTAAATCACTTTCCACTACCATTGTATTAATCATATTTTATGTATTTTTGCATACAATTTGATGAGTTTGGACATATGAAAATACTCCTGATACCACACCCACAGTCAAGGTAATAGACTTATTCATCACTTCTTAAATGCTTCCTTACTTTAAAAAAAGTTAAAAGTATCTCAAAAACCCCCACAATGATAGGGTACAATCAATGGACACCAGAGTCAACTGAAAGAGCTACCAAGGATGCAAGCTGGAATACCGTAGTTATGGATTAAAAACCAAAAAAGAAAAAATAATTCCAGATGACTGGATATGTGAATAAATCACACAGAATAGATAAGCCATACAGGAGAGAAAAATAAAAGTGGAAAATGAGACAAACTCAAGGCATCAGAATAAGAAAACAAGTAAGTTTATAAGAACATCTCTCAGCAGGTTAAAAAGCGCAATAAATTAATATTACATGCATTTTTGAAATATGGATACAAATTGGATTAAAAATTAAGATAAAACTTTCTGTTATGTGGGGGCCTCCCTGGTGGCGCAAGGGGTTAAGCACCACACTATGAAGCAATCTGCAGACTCTGCAGCACGAGTTCGATCCTCAGCCGGCCATGGAGCAACACACATGGTGCAGCAGACCTCTCCTGACTCGCCCGCTGCTCCCCTCAGCAGTGTATTTCAGTCAGTCTGACTGTTCTGTTCCCCACTCTGTCTCTGGTAAATCCTCTCACCCCCCCCACATCTCTGGCCTGTACCCCAGTTCTTGTATGCATAAATAAATCTTGAAAAAAAAACCTTTCTGTTATGTGAATCTCTTCCTATCAGACTTTTATTCAGTCTCTTAGTCTTACTTGATTCACATTCATCAAGCTCCTGTTAGATCACTATTTCATACTCATACTGCAAAATCTGTGGTCTACTGACATGTAAGGTTTTTATATCCAAAAGCACTATGCCCCCAAATGTCTACTCTCGTGTCATGACAGCAATAGTTTGGAAACAACCACAGAGTATCAAAAAACATAGATATGGTTAAATTGCTGACATACAATATGGCCTTTGCAACCTACAAAACTGAATTCATGAAGAACGTTAATGGCACAAGAAGTCATTCATTTTAATACAATGTTATCTGAAAAAGTAGAAAACTAGATATATAGTAGATCAAAGGGTGTGTGTGTGTGTTTAGTGATATATAAAGAAAAACTTAGAGGTAAATATTTTTTTTTCTTTTCAAAGATTTATTTATTTATGCATACAAGAACTGGGGCACAGGCCAGAGAGGATTCACCAGAGACAGAGTGGGGAGCAGAACAGGCAGACAACAGAAATACACTTCTGAGGGGAGCAGCGGGTGCGACAGGAGAGGTCTGTTGCGCCATGTGGGACCCTCGCTGGCCAGCTGGGATTGAACCCGCACTGTGGGGTTGCGGACAGCCTCACAGTGCGGCGCTCAACCGGCTACGCCACCGGGGAGGCCCTAGAGGTAAATATTTAAAAGGCAGTTGATGTAGTGCTTATCTTTGTAGTAGGATTATTCATGATTTTTCATCATATTTTTCTGTATTTTACAGTCTCACCTAAAAATCAGGTAATTACTTTGTCCTATAATCCAGTTATTGCTGAAATAACATGGTAGACTACAAAGCACTAAAATTTTAAAAAGTCACATACAAAAGACTATGTATTGCATGAGTCCATTCAAACAACATTCTGGGAAAGGTGAATTCACAGGAACATAGAGGATCACGGTCTGCTAGGGACTGGGTCTAGAGAGAGAGGATTAACAACAAGGAGCACAAGGAGATTTCTTGTGATAAAATGTTCAAAAAGTAGATTGCATGTTTTTTTTTAAAACTCACATCTGCATACTTTAAAAAGGTGAATTTTACTGAATACAAATTACACCTCAAGAAACTCATCTTTAATCATGTTGTTTTTGCTTTTTGTCTAATGACCCAAATGTAGCAACATGCTTAAAATACCAGAATATCCCTATTCAGAGTTTGTAAATGTTTATTGTATAATTACTACTTCAAGGCTGCATTTTTTTTTAAAGCTGCAAGATTATTTTAGAACTTTCTTGACAGTAACTTGGTTAAAGTCAACCAACAGTCAGCTCTTCAGTCAATGGAAGCAACTGTGGCTGAGAAGACAGATGTTACCGCAGGCAGTGTCTTTTTCAAACACTTACTCTAACTTTATCTTCTGTTTGCAGTTGGCTTTTTCTTTTCTTTTTTTTTTTTAAAGATTTATTTATTTATACATACAAGATCTTGGGTACAGGCCAGAGGTGTAGGGGGCTAGAGGTTTCACCAGAGACAGAGTTGGGAACAGAACAGGCAGACTGACCGAAATAAACTGCTGAGGGGAGCAGCAGGCACGACAGGAGAGGTCTGCTGCACCATGTGTGGTGCTCTCTGGCTGGCTGGGGATTGAACTCATGCTGCAGTGGCTGCGGATTGCTTCATAGTGAGGTGCTTAACCCCTTGTGCCACCAGGGAGGCCCCTATTCCTTGACTACATCACAACTTTCATTCTCTCACCTCTTTTTCCCTTCAGTATATCACTTGTTATATGTGACTGTTCGTTACATTGTACTTCATGACTCTTCCTTCACAGTAATGATAATACATTTTAAAAATCATTAAGAGTGTAAATCTCATGTGATGTATCCTTACCACAAAAAGAGTAGGACAAGAGGAAGCATTTAAGAAGTGATGAATAAGTCTATTACCTTGACTGTGGGTGTGGTATCAGGAGTATTTTCATATGTCCAAACTCATCAAATTGTATGCAAAAATACATAAAATATGATTAATACAATGGTAGTGGAAAGTAAATGACCCTCATATTTTAAAGAGAATTAAAACTCTAACCTAGTGCTGGCATTCTTATCTAGCTTCTCCATTCACCAATGCTTATCCAAAAAAAAAAAAAAAAAAAAAAGGAAAGAAAAAAGGAAACATTACATATATTTCTAATGTCTTAAATTTCTTTTAACACTGAATTTCATATTTGGGGCTAAATCTATATACATAGAACTTACTCTTGATTTAAAAAACTGGATTTTAATGACTAGCTGAAAATACAAAGTTTTAAAAGCATGTTTAACAAGGCAAGGCTTTTTTTCAAGTCAGGATGAATGCATCCATTTGTATTCCCCTGTGAACAATTCACTGAACTTCATTTGGAAAATGTCAAGGATAAATATTCTTCGAATGCTACCATTAAGCACACAATAACCATAGTAATCGTGTATGTCTTGATTTTACCTATACTACTGAACTTCCCTCTTAAAAGTAAAATGGCATTCAAAATGAGGTTGCAAATAAAAAATAGTTATATGCTTTTTACATACTGTTCATAGAGAGGCATTTAAAACAAAGATACAATATACCTCCTAATGCATTGCACTGAGTGGTGCCTGTTGTCAAATAGGCTTCTGCAATAGCCTTTTTTATTGTAACATGTTCTAACTTGAAATCAACTATCTCCTCTCTTAAGGGTGAAGAGACAAAGCTCTTTTCTAAACTCACAAAATATTAGCCATCTCTTTTCCAAGTACATGGTTTTTAAGAAAACCGAGACAGATTGAAATATGCCCAGTGTCTAACCACAGGATATGAAAGTGGAAAGAGAACTTCCAGATCATGGAATCCTACATCATTATTTTTACCGATAGGAAAAAGGCCAGTATCCATGACTGAGTCTCCAGACAAATGGCTACCGTATTTCAAAATAGAAAGTGATAGAGACCATATAGATACTCTCTGGAGTTCCCAACCCAGTCTGCAGTCTGTGTAATGTCACTGTCATTCGCAAGGTCAGTAGCAATTCTTGGGGGAGGAGGGAGCACAGCCCAGTGCACTGTCCTGTTCTTTGTACTGGGGCTCTAGGGTGCAGGAACACCCCAGCTCCTCTGCATGGACCTCACCTCAGTGAAGGCCTCCACAGTTCTCTCCTGTCCCCGGAATACCAGCCTCTGGCAGCACTGCGGTTTGTGTAGCAGCCTCTTGTCCCAAACCACAGCATCCAAGTGTTTCTCCCCACCCACCTCTTGTTAAAGGAAGCATGAATCTCTCCAATGTCCCTTTGGGTGGGTCGATGCTAGTCTCCGATGTCCAAGAGGTGTTCCAGCCCCAGGGTGCGTGCCCTTCTAGCTAGGTTTCCCATGATTCTCCCGAGTGAAGCAAGGAACATCCTCAGATGCCATCTTGGTTTGGTCTTGCAAAATATTTTCTTGATGAAAAGTACCATGATCCTACGAGGGATGGGCCAGAAGTAATGATTGTTGAAGAAGGTTGGAAAAAAAGTTTATTTCAATTTATTGTATTCTGTCCTAAGTATCGGGGGAGGAGGGCAATGTGCATTATCTGTAGGAATGAGTCCTAATGACAATAAAAAATGTATTTACGCAACAATCTCCTGATGAATTAAATTGCCTCTGCAATTTTGTCACTTCTGAAGGTTAAACGTAAATAAACTGACCTAAAGACAGTCAATTCACTGGCCATGTCACAGCCTAGGATTAAATGTCCTGTCCTGTGTATGATACTTCACTCCACTCACACCATCTGTGGTTTTCAGGGTTGCATTCTTCAAATGCTACCATTAAGCAGACAATAAACATAGTAATCGTGCATGGCTTGATTTTACCTATACTCCTGAACTTTCCCCTTGAAAGTAAAATGAGGTTGCAAGTAGGAAACAGTTATATGCATTTTACATACTGTTCATACAGAGGCATTTAAAACAAAGAAACAATATACCTCCTAATGCATTGCACTGTGTGGTGCCTGTTATCAAATTGGCTCCTACAATAGCCTTGCCTAGCTAATATCACTCCTCTTCATGCTCTCCTCTCTGACCAGTGGAATAATCCTGACAGATTTCTGGGGAGAGTTAGTGCTATTTCCCATGCTCACAGAACAAAATCAAAATATCTGACCCATCCAGAGAGCTTGACCTCAATAGCTCTACATATCTGACTTGGCATATGCAGATGACAATTACTCTGAAAAGTATTCTGTTTGTCTGTGAAAGAGACCAAGGTCATGGTTTAATGTTCATACTTCCTAAGCAAAGAAGGACTCACGCCATGTTTTGCAGCATGACCTTTATCTGAGTTCAAACAAATCTGATCTTCCTGCCTTTATCTTCACTGAGAATGGCCTTCCTCGCTTTTCCATCTATGCAATCCCTTCTCCTCGTAGAAAGTCTAGCTGCTTCAACATGACTAACCTCTCCTTTATACACACCCATACAGCACTAAGGTTGCACCTCCAGGAGGTATTTCAAAATGTTGTGGGTCTGAATTTATCTGTAAGAGACCTTGATGACCCCACTCAGCTTGTTTGTTATTTTAAGGTTTTTTTTGAAATATTATAGGCATAACTTTGTATCAGTGTTGTGTTTCCTTCGGTAGATGCTAAACTCACTAACAACACAATTTAATTTTATTTTTGTCATATCTGTAGTATCTCCGAATCTGGATTATAGTTGGTACTTAACAAATGTGATTTGAAGAAATTCATTAGTGACTGGCTGATGCAATGAGTAAACACAAGTGGCAGAGATAAAAATCTTCTCAGAAATTTTCTCCAGAGAAAAGTCACCATTTTGAACATAAAATTTTCCCACTTAGTTGGAGAAAAGAGAACAAGGAATTAATCCTCTCAGGACTGAATGTTGAAGATGAGTTGTGATTCAAAATGCAAGTATGGGAATATTCTCCAAAGGATACTGAACAAGTCACAGGAATCACAATTGAACCTTCATTTGACTGCTCCTCCAGCCCACTACAGAGCGACAGTTGTGTCACACTGAGGTATTGTGTTGCAGGCTGTGAAGCCTGCAGTGACAATTCCTACAATTGCCCTGCTCCTGGAGGGGGTAACAGCTAATTCACCTGAGACCCAGTTAACTGCCACACAGGTAAACATTTAACAGCATGGTATTGCCAAAGCACTTGAAATGCACTACTCATTTTCCTCAAAACTTGGGAGGCAACTCTTTTGATGCACAGGCGTCCTTTGTGGTGGATAAGGAATGAAATGTTGAACTATTATTTTTTATACATATTAAACATTAATCTCTCTGGAATCATACACCAGTGGATGTGTTTTTCTTGGCCAAATAATAAATCAAAACTATTATGAAGGAACTATACCAAGAAAGAAAAACAAATCCTACCTGTAAAGCATAATTTTCCTCTGACAGAGTTTGTTTAATGAAGAAAAAATTGGATGATTTCAATTAATGTCTATCCTTCTCTTATACACAGAAACACACAACGAGGGAGATTCTGAGATGTACAAAACCAAAAATAACTTTGGAGATATTGGCTTGCAATTTACAATCCAGATTGTCAGGTCTGAAAGAGATTAAAAATGAAATGCCAATCATCTAACATTTGGAATAAATTTATGAGTATGAAAGCTGGAAGCTATTCAAAAGCATGCCCTTTAGGTGTTATAGATTTGAATACTGTTTTTCATGTCTATGCATGGGGGATTTTCATAATCTTGTTGTTTTATAAAAACCTTTAAATCAGAGATGAAATATAACTTATTGATGTTCTAATTGAAAATATGTGAATATAATAGATATATGCACAGATACATATATTCACACACATACTTTTTATACAAACTTTGCTAAATGATAGAATCTATTCTTAATATTCTTTTAATCCAAGTGGGAAGATTCAAGAATTTTTCCTATCACCCCAACTATGGAAGGTAAAGGCATTGTAACTCAGAAGATGAGGGAGTAGCAGACTGCTAAAGCCTACGTAAATTATTCCCTGAAGTTAGTCATTAGTAGAAAGTAGGCTCAGGCCTCTGCTAAAATAAATTCAATGCAACTTCAATTTTATGATGAGTTTTATATTTAATATGGAGGACTTGTTTGATTAACAAGACTGGGACATCTATTAGGAAAAATAACCAGGAGCCTCAGGGAGAACTATAAGCCTGAAGATCTAGACCAGGATAATTAGGGAATTCAAATGAGTCTCCAGCCCTAGGTTAGAATGGGTTGCTGCAAAACTTTAATCGCTGATTTCCTATTCATCTATCAACTGGTAGTTTCAATGAATGGAATATGAATTTTGGTGCATGTATTTGCAGATTACTGAGGACCATATCCTATACAGATACAATATGTTTTCTGTTTGAATGCTATTTAAGGACTAGAATTTGGATTTACTGTGAAACAATAGGTTATTGTATTCCTACTGCTTCATCCTAAATAATATGAAGGATTTACAGCCACCATTTACTGTGTACCCAATAAGTATCTGATACTGCATTACGAAGTAGGAGTAGGTGGATGGTGGAATAACTGAGGCTGTAAAGTCAACAGTTTTGTGTACACACACACATATACATACATATATGCATACAATATAAATATACATACACAATATATCATAATTACTACAATAATTATTGAGCATCTGCTGTGTGTCAAGTCTTGTAACAGACACAACAGATTTTGCCGTAAGCAAAACTGACAGATCAACATTGACTTGCTCACATGGAATTTGCCTTATAACAATAAGAACAGAAGTTACATTGAATATTAGAGAGGAATAAACTAGAGGAGAAGAAAGCTTTTCGGGAAGTATTATTTGAGGTATTTATGAATTTTACATACATTTTTAATTTTGTAAACATCAGCATGCTGTTCTTTATGCAAAATCCTACTCTTGAATCATAAGCATAAATAGGGTGCACACAAGGATTGTTTGCCTACAGCTGAGCTAGATCAACATTGAACTATCACCCCCCCCCTTACAAATCTCTATACAGACACACATATTTACTGTGTTACTGGACTAAATTAGGCTATGACACAGTATGAAGCCAATTACTTCAAAAATTAAATCTGCAACGTGTGCCCTTTTGGTTCCTTTAATTTAGCTAATCACCAAATAGCTGAGCATGTGGTCAAGCTAAGCATACAAGGCATTAGTAAACTTCTATACATTAGTGCTTTTTCAATCTCTAAACAGACCTGCAAAGTAAAGTAAGGCAGATGCTACTGGTCCCATTTTACAGAGGAGAACAAGACTCAATAGGTCATCCATCCCAAAGTTAAAACATGTATTGCTGTATCCAAAGCTCTGCACACTTGTTTCCTGGGTATCAACTTTGCCCGCTCAACTGACTAACATTAGTATTCATATGCTTTTCTATATTACATAAAAGAAAACTGCTTATTTTTGTGCACTTGAAGTCTTCTAGGTGTGTTCTTTCAAAGACATTATGAGATTGATTAAAGTCAGAAAATAAGAATGGCATTAAAATTCATAAGGGAGCTATTTACTTGGTAGTAGACATGACTCAGCAAATAGTCATGCACTATAGGCTTGTCAGAGATATTATTCACTATATAATAATGAAACGATGCCTTCTTGGATAGAATGCTACTCTCAAAGCAAATGTCAGTTTGAATCTTGTTTTCTGCTTGCTATGGCAGTATAGTTAAATAAGAAAAAGTGTAGCTTTTTTATTATGTAAGTTTATACCCCAAATGAGTACAGCAGAGATTGTATATATTCCCTCTGAAATTTGCAAATGGGTAACTTAAACCATCTGATCTGCAATATGTGTAATATCTATGCCTGTAATGTCAGATATCTATAATATAGAAGACCAAGCAAGAAGTAACAGATTTACAGCTAAGAACGAAGAGCCACAGTTCTTTGTCAGTAGTAGCAGCTCACAGAACAGGCTGCTTTGTGATATTAGTCCTTTCTACGATTTCAAAAACACAAGCAGCAAAAACAAAAATACACATCAAGACTACATCAAATTTAAAAAGTTTCTGCATAGTAAAGGATATAATCAACAGAATGAAAAGGCAACTGATGGAAAGGAAGAAACTATTTGTAAGCCATGTATCTGATGAGCAGTTAACCTGCACAATATAGAAAGAACTTATAAACTCAATTTCAAAAACCACTAATATCTCAATTTTACAAATGAGCTAAGCACTTAGAGATTTGTCCAAAGAAAGCCTGCAAATGAGCAGCAATTACATGAAAAAGTGTCCACTGCCAATATCATTAGGGAAATGATAATCGCTGAGGTGTCACGTCACTCCTGTTAGGGTTGCCATTATCAAAAACAAAAGCAAATACCAAAAAAAAAAAAAAAAAAAAAAAAGGAGAAAATGACACATGCTGGTCAGCAGGTAGAGATAATGGAACCTTTGCACACTATTGGTAGGAATGCAAAATGGTGCCACCACTATGGAAAAGAGACTCCACAAAAGAAATTGAAAATAGAGCTACCGTATCACCAGCAATCCTAATTCTGGGTCTGTATCAAAAGAATGGATATCAGGATCTTGACAAGCTTTTCAGTGCCTCCACGTCCACTGCAGCGTTCGTTCTTCACAATGGCTGAGATTAGAAGCCACCTAATGTCCATTGACAGATTAACGGATAAAGAAAATGCAGTGTTTACATACAACGGAATCCTATTCAGTTTTAAAAGAGAAAGAAATTCTGCAATATGCACAACAGAGATGGACCTTGGGAACAATATGTTAGGAGAAATAAGGCAGACACAGAAAGACAAGCACTGAGTTAGTCCATTTATATGAGGAATTTAAAATAAACACAGAAAATCAAAGACTGGCATGGTGATTACTAGAAGGTGGGAAGAGGGAGATGGGGGTTAGGAATTACCAGGCAGAAAGGTGCAGTTAAGTGAGATGAGTTAGCTCTAGTCACTGTGCGACCTCATACTATACAACAATAATTCATCGTGCACTTCCAATTTGTTAGGAATGTAGATCTCATGCTAAGTGTTTTTACCACACTAAGATGAAATTTTATGAAACAAATGGGGCTGTCATTGGGTAGAATACACGTTTAATATGCCAGAAACAAGCAAGTCTACAAGCTGATTCTTAAGTGTGCATAAGGGTATGAGTGCATATGCAAATATTTGTTTTCTTATCTTTATTAATAACAGTAATATTCATTGGAGAAAATCTGGAAGCTAAAATTAAAAAATAAAAAACTGTAACACAACCTGTCATAAATGATGGCTATGACTTTTCACTGGGTCTATATGCCAGTGTTTTCTCCTAGTTATGTGTCACATTTCTCATGTATCTTATAGTGATTATTTCTTCATTGCTCTCTATTTGCTAGAACATTTTTAAATTACTTTAAAATACTTCATTTATGTATTTTTCTATTGTAGGATGCTATAAATTTGCCTGATCACTTCAGGAGTTTCCAATTTGATAGACTGAAATAATATCTAAGTGTTTCACATTTTATTTTTTAGATTATTAGTGACTGGGAACCTGCTTCCATATGTGTGTTGACTATTTTTATTTCTTCCTTTGTTGGTCGTTTGAGCATGTTTTGTATCTATTTCATCAAGGACAGTGTCTTTTCTCTATTAAAAATATATCATAAAACGAAGTTACTGAGGATTTTCATAACATACTTGGCAGATAAAATAGTACAATGGTCTCATGACAACCCTTCCTGTTTAAAACCTTACAAATGGGATTTTCTTTACTATGATTTTGAGTAACAAATAGCCAAACTCACTTTATGGTTAAGTGACAACAGGAATATACTGGAAGCCCAAAGACGTGGGGAGGGTTGCTGCGTCTATCTCTGGGGGCAGGTAAACAGCCACTGAAATCTGATTGATGCACACAAAACGGATTTTTCCCCCCATCAATGATTCAGCCTACCGGCCTTTCATATTCATATTAACAGTTAAATGGCTCTAAGCCATCCAGAAAGGAGTTATGAATCAGAACGTGATCTTTATACCAGTGACTCATCTTAGAAATTTACTTCTGACATTACAAGATTAATGCTTTGAAAAAAGGAAAAAAATCCTCTTGTGGCATATGTAGAAAAATCTTTAAATGATACAAAATGTCTAAGCTACCATTATTACTGCTAGTCATAATTATATCACATATGAACACCTAATTTTGCACTTATCTTACTTGAGACTCTCAGCAGCCTGGAGAATTACAAAGGGGACACATTTTCCTACTTACTATAAATAAAGTAAGTTTCAAAAAATTTGGATAAAAAGAGCTCATGCCATCAATTAGTAGCAGAGAAGAGGCTCAACTCCTGTCCTTGTGAGGCCAAATCTGTGTCACCCTCCACGTCACTGTGTCATCGTCAGCGCCCTGCACGTCTGTTTAATACCACATTTGGCCCTATAGGTAATGCTGAGGTGCATCTCTTTGCTATTAGTCTGTGGAAGTCATTACGCTGTAGTGATGCACAGAAGGGTCTTCATTTGAAAGTTTCTGAAGGGAACTAAGGATATAGAAGTAAACTTTCAAGGAAATCTTGTAAGATGCAACTAAAAATTTGTGGCATTGTTCACACAGCTCCCCATGACCAATCTCCTCCCTCGCCCTCTCTCCCTTCCGCCTTTTCCCTTCCCCCACTACTCCTTCTCCAAGCCGCATGCACCTCATATGCCATTATCTCCCACAAAGCAAACATGATAGTTTCTGTCTCTCAACACATGCAAAAGTTAGTAAACTTCACATTTTATTTCAGGGCTTTGGAGTTGTTTTGTTCCCTTTACTGTGAACTGGTTTATGGTTTTACCTAACCTATACAAGTGTTCATTGCCGTTAAGGAAAATAATGTGCAGACATACATCTTAGGTGCTGCTGGCAAAGATAATTTGAAATAAGTTCCTAAAATGGGCAAAAATCACCACCTCAGAACTGCCTATGAGTATTAAAGTACATCCTAATTCCTAATCCTGGTATGCAACATAGAACAATCCAAAAAGACATGAATCATCTATAGAGGGCCCCTTCAGAACCTGATTCTATTTCTAAAATATCCCACTTTGACATAATGATGTCATCTATTTTTATTTATCTAAATTCAGTGATGACAGTGTTGGTGATTGCCGCCTTCTGATCAGCTTTCCACCTTTCTTGACTATGTCCAATAGCATAAGTTGTATAAGTAGCCATAATAGAAGCAGAAAACACTTAAATGACATTCGGCACTGAGTTCACAGTCTGCTCAAGGATTCACTCCAGGACACTGAGCTGCTTTTCTGACTTCATTAACATAGATCTTTCACACTGAAAATATCCAATCTGCACACACAGCACATAGTGCTGGAGTTGTAAATAACTGCTGAAAAGTCAAGTGTGATGTGACTCCAGCCCCTAAATAAGAAATGATAAAGATCCCTTCTTCTTAGCCCTCTGTTTAGTCATCTGTAAAAGCAAGCTGTATTAGATCAGAGTTTGCAAGTCTTTCTGTGCAGGAGAATGTCCTAAGAAATTTTCAAAGTATACTCTTTTATTTCCATTCTGGTCCCACAAAATGAAAATCTACAGAGATCATTCTATTCAGTCCATAGAACCCTGTTGATAAACAGTAAGTGAAAGTGTCTCCAAATTATCTGACATCGTTAGAATTTTACAATCCCTGAATATATTGTCCAAAGGAGACCAGGATTTTTTTAAATTTGATTTTTTTAAAGATTTATTTATTTATACAAGAACGGGATAGAGACCAGAGGCACAGGAGGATGAGAGAATTTACTAGAGACTGAGCGGGTTGTAGAACAGGCAGAATGATTGAAGACACTGCTGAGGGAAGCAGTGGGCGAGGCAGGAGAGGTCTGCCATGCCACGTGGGAATCTTCCTGGCCAGCCAAGAACTGAACCAGCACCGCAGAGGATGGGACAGCTTCACAGCTCTGCACTCAACCTGCTGTGCCACTGGGGAGGCCCAGGATTTTTTTTTAATCAATCTAGTATCAAAGACAATCATTGTGCAAAAATGAAAAATGATGTAAAAATATATAAAATAAAATATAAAACAAAAACAAAAATAATAAAAATGCATATGCTCAGCTAAGCATTAAGAGGCCTGGAATGGATCACGGCTTCTGCATGAATCTTTCGGTTCTTAGACAAGTTTTTCCCTTCTATGGCTTTAGTTTTCTCGTCACTAAAATAAGATAATTATATGATAATCGAATCTGCAGAGTCTTGCAAATTGTACCTATAACACTTCAAAAGAGACAAATGTGGATAAAGTCAAAATAAAACTTGTGTCACCAAGGGCAAAGGTTGTGACTGCCTCACAGAGACATGCTCATTATCAAGATGCCAAGGTCAGGGATGTGGCCCTCAGCTTTCTTGACTCAGAGATCTCAACTGTAAGCACACAGAAACTGGACTTGCTATATAAAGGATAGATTCACAGTTCCCTGGTTCACAAGCCTCATCAGAAAGACAAATGATTCATTTATAGTGAGAAATAAGACTTTAACAGTAACTGGACATTGAAGTTGAGATGTCTTCTACCTATAGAATTTTGCTGTTCCCTATAGAAAGGATTAACATGAAAAGTCACCTGTAGCAGCACTATTTACAATAGCTAAGCTATGGAAACAACCCAAATGCCCAAAAATGGATGACTGGATCAAGAAGATGTGGTACATATACACCATGGAATATTACTCAGCAATCAAAAAAGATAAACACATGCAGTTTGCAGCAACATGGATGGAGCTAGAAGGGATCATGCTCAGTGAAATAAGTCAGAAATAAAAAGAAAAATACTGGATGGTCTCACTCATAGCAGGAATCTAGAAAACTTAAATAAGGGACCAGGAAAAAGACTAATTAATATAAAGTAAAAATCAAAATCAACAAGCAACTATGGACCACAGACACACTGAGGGGGGAAGGGGGGAGTGGGGGAGGGGAAGGGATAGGAAGCATTAGGGTCAAAATAAGGGGGGTGCAATTGTTTGGGGAATATAACCAAAATGAAAATGCATACATTGTGCAAAAATGAAAAATGATGTAAGAACTATATAAAATAAAATATTAAAAAAAGTCACCTGTGAAGAGAATGCCTGGCATTTAATTATAATGAGAAATATATCTGAAAAAGAAACAGGACAGGGCCTCCCCAGTGGCACAACGGTAGAGCACTGGGCTGCGAAGCTGCCGCAGCCGCTGCAGCGCTGGTTCAATCTCCTGCCGCCAGCGAGGGTCCCACATGGTGCGCAGACCTCTCCTGCCGCGCCCGCTGCTCCCCTCAGCAGTGTATTTCGTTAGTCTGTCTGTTCTGCTCCCCGCTCTGGCTCTGGTGAATTCTCTTACCCTCCCACGCTTCTGACTGTACCCAGTGCTTGTATAAATAAATCTTAAAAAAAAAAAAGAAAGAAACAGGACATGAATTATTCTGGTGAGAGTCATGTCTTCTCGAGTAAGACTTACATATAAGTCCAATAATTGTACTCTTGGAGAACCTAGAACCAAAACAATGGGCGTTAGATGAATTGACCAAAAATTCAGGCACATCTACTGCTGTTTTTATTTCAAACTCTATTCCCAAAATTAGCTCAGAAACTGCAACAAGCCTAGACTTACAAGTGGGATCCAACATAGAGCTGTTTTCAGAATCTGAGAAAGAACAGTGACTATCAATGAGGTAGGACAAGAGTAATGAGAAATGATTTTGAGGGCAAATCAAGGACTCTAGGTGTCACAGCAGTGAGTATACACGGAATAGGAAATGGAGAATTATTGAAAAGCCAATCTCAGTTAAGTGGCATGTACAACAAAACTGAATATGAGTCAATTGGTGACACCTTGGAATGTTAGTCAATGAACACTACTCAAATGTGTGACTAGTGACTAAAGCATCCAAGGGTGTTAATGTAATATTTCAGTAGTGCAGTAGCAAAATAAAGTATCTAAAAAAGGTAAATGTCACATGTCTGATTCAAAAAAGGAAACCAGTATCGCATAAAGTTAAGTAAAACGTGAATATAAAAGTTAACTTGATGGACTCTCATTGGCCAAAATGTGGCACAAAAATGACTGCAATAGGCTAACATAGCAAATAAATATACAAA
Source organism: Talpa occidentalis (assembly GCF_014898055.3). NCBI lineage: Eukaryota > Metazoa > Chordata > Mammalia > Eulipotyphla > Talpidae > Talpa > Talpa occidentalis. Next base: position 7,202,111 of record NW_023601543.1, read on the forward strand.
AATTCATAATGATAAAAAATTCATCAGATACCACTGAAATCAGCTATGGCAAAATCTCCTTATTCTGAAAACTGAAAGATCAAGCATTTATTTTCCCTTTCCAGATTAACTATATTTCAGGATAACCAAAGATCTAGCACTGATAAATTCAAGAGGGATATGGAATGAGCAGATATCCATTCTGTAACTCCTTAGAGGAATGATATATCCTGGCAATAACAACTAATGCTAAAATCATTATGAAAAATGTTAGAAAACCTGAGAAAAGAATCATGTGACATCACCTGAGCTCACACCGATCATTTCTATGACTGAAAGCAGAACAATCAAACATCATGTGCCTCCAGATGTGATGTAATACAAAGGAAACACCACCACCTCTGAAATAGTCTTGCTGAAAATTCAACCAAAATACCATTAAGCCTCTAGATCTACCTATAAGTTTATGGGACTTACCAGGGAGAAGAACACATCACATGATATCAGAGGGAGCAATCTGCCAGATCCAGAATGTGGGGCACTCCATGGGACAAATGACCTGGTTTCTCCCTCAGTTGCATGATGTAAGTTATCAAAAGGAAGGAGACACTGATATAGTAAAAGAAATTAAGGAAACAACAACAATGAAAAAAAGTCTAAATCTTTATTCGCTTTTGCTTAAAACAACCCTATATTTGAGATAGTTAGGGAAATTTGCATATAGGTGATGTTAGACGATATTAAGAAAATTATTTTTCTTAGGGTAATTTATCAATATTGTTAGGTATGATAATGGCATAATCAATCATATAAAAAATATTCCAAATATTCTTATCTCTCTCTCTCTCTCTATATATATATATATATATATGTTAAATATATATATATAGGTTAAATAATATCACACTGGAACCTTCTTTCAATCTCTGAAAAGTAATACAAAAAATGAGTATTGCGGGATAGGAGAGTGAAGAGTCAAACGTAGTGATGATTATCAGTTATGTGATGGGTACATGGTAGTCAATTCTACTGTTCCCTTTACCTTTGTGTACATTTGAAATTGTCCATAATAAAATGTATAATACTGAATCTGAGTACAGATGCAGAGATGAATCTGACTGGAATATGTAAGAACAGTGCCAACAGGTGCTACAGAGAAGCAACTTAGAGATGCCTCTTCCTGTTTTCTATGTGACACAGCACTTCCTATGTCACCGTGCAAATCACTTTATATAATACTCACCTACTGTAAATGCCAGTTTCTGCCTATCACATGCTAGTTATTCTCCATTTGTCTCTAAAGATGGATTATACATTCTTTCCTATCTTTTCCCTGTTCAAAAAACCTGGTTTGGTTGCGATCTCTTGCCCTCAGGCTTCCAGCTAGATTTAGCCAAAGGAAGATACTGCCAAGATAACTGAGTGTAGAATGATAGAATTTGAAGTATTAATGCCCCTGTGTATCTTCCTTATGGGCTGCAGGTGTTCAAGGCTACATTTCTCTATTTAAACCACAATTCTTCTGTTCAAAACTCTCCAAGACAGAACTTTTGCTCTGCATTCTAGAATCACAATGTCGCCAACCTAGTATACCTTCCTATCATTACTTTCCTTGACCCTGATCATATCTTTGTATCCTTGCTCATAATAATCTCTTGAATTGCTGTTTTTGATTGTACCATCTGTTTCTTGCTAGGAGTCTGAGTGACATAGGCAACAAGCTTCATTAGAGCTTTCAAATTCTCTCCCTTTTGTTCACTGTGATACACATAATACATGGCTGCCTGGCACTTAGTAGACATAAAATAAACATTCATTAAAGAAAAATACAAATAGAAGGACATGAATAAAATTCAACACTAATACCTGATTTAAGAGCCATAAGATTAAATAGAGAAATAATAGAGAAATAATAGAGAAATAAATGCATATGTTCTGTTTAAAAGGCTCTGTCAATTATCTTCAGAAAGAAAATGTGATATTAGGCATATTTGTATTTAGAATATCATGAATAAGATAAAAGTAACTGATATAAAAATTGAAAAAAGAGGGCCAAATTATCATTATTTCAAATCATGTCATCATGGAATCCAAGTAAAACAATGTCCTCTCTCTGCAAATAAATCAATAAATGCAAAGTAATTGCATTTTTATAATTTGACAAAATGATCCTAAAGTTCATGTTGAAAAATGATCACAGCAGATTATACAACAATTCTAAAATAGTAAGTGGTAAATAATTTGCTTTGCCAAACAATAAGATATAGTTAATTCTAGGACATTTGTGCGTCAGAATTTGGTGAGGTACATGAACATGAAAATGAGAGTTCTCTTGTCTGGGAATTTCTGGAGGTGAAAGAACTGGTAGACTAGTAATGAGTAACAGTCAGACAAGAAAGGACTACAGGGAAAAAGGAAAGATGTGGGGTGTGGGGAGGCTGTGTAGGGCACTGAGAGAGCACTGGAGAGGTCCAAGGCAGTTCCCATGACAAAGGATAGGAGTGGCGCAAGAGCTGTTGGGTGACCCAAGCAGACATCAAGAGATGCCCTGCTGAAGGGAGGGCTACTGGGTATACTGCTGACAGTACCGCTTCACAGAGCTCAACAAAGGAGACGTGGATAAAGTCCCTCTATGGGGAGATTCTACAGGACCTAGATACAGCCGAACAACATCCAAGAGAAAGCCCACACATTTACTAGGGGAGCACTACAGCACTAAGGTTGGCTAGGCCACCCGCAGATGATCGCGGATCAAATAAGGGTGACACCCGGGATGCTTACAGATGGCTGTTGGCTCCGGGTCCTTCCCCATGCTTTTCATCCTGGAGGAGCAGACCGAGGATATGGGAGACACAGTGTTCTTGAAACAGCTCAAAGGTAGGGTGGAGGGCAGGGTCAAACAGCAGACGACTCTACCCTCTCCACTTCTGGGGCTATATGACCTTGAACTAAACCTATGACCCACTCTGGGGCAAGGAGAGGAGATAAAATTAAATTTGACTGAGTTAAAGGCTGATCGTGTAAACTCAATCAGGTTGAAAGTGACCAGAGTTGTGGAATCTACCTACGACAGCACGTATGGATAGGAACCATAATAATGGGGAAAAAACACAAACATTTCATGTTTATTCTCCGTTGAGAGATAGTAATAAATTAGTTACATTGGCTACACTTAATGAAAATTTACCATATGTCACACTATCTTTTATACACACGCACACACTTGCAACAAATCCCTGGTATACATCAATAAATGTTAATATATCTATTTTCCAATATAATCTTCAATAGAGAAAAATATGCATAAAAGTTAAATAAGAAAAGGATGAACATTTACTAAACACTCACCATGTGGTACCAGCCACTGTGCTAAAAGCTTATATAGTTCTCATCACATCATCTGGCAGGTACTGCTTTTTACCAGAGCAGAGCAGAGGCTCAGGTAGGTAAACTGATTTATTTGAAGGCTTAAACCTTGTATATGATAGAAGTGAGATCTAAATCCAGATTTGTCTGGTCCAAAGGCCAGGTGAATAAGTACTTGAAGAAGCAGGATATCTTTTCAGTTATCAGTAACCCGTCTGGAAAGCATAAAACCATATCTGAGTTTGCACTTCGCAAGGTAGCCAGGAAGAGGAATTAAAAAATTGAATGCACTTTGCTGCTTATAGGGAAAAAAGAAAGGTGTAATATTGCTGAGTTCATCCAGATTGGGCAAGGATAAGATTAACTGACAATTTCTTATTCACTAGTTTTGTTTCATTTTTGTTTTGTCCTATAAAGTCACCAAAGCTCTGCCGCTACCATTACTTAAAATACAAGTAGTAGCTCAAAATAATTTTGCATTGATTTTGCAACATTTTAAGTCTAGAAAATTAGCAAATAACACATAAATTATTAAAGTTTAGTTGGTCATTAAATTGAAGAATTTTGTTCAGAATATAGAATTGCTATATAAATGGTTTGCTTGCCACAAATGGGGAAATTGCAATGAAATTCAAAATTACTAATATTTCAATGATATCAAATTATTTTTATTGCATTTAAAAGCTTACATGTCCTGCTTTCATTGTACCAAGAGTGTTTGTTTTGAAGAAGTACGTATAAGATTGATTTCATGCAAGCTTTGATGAAAGAAGTGATAAAGAATGTTAATTTTCTTTTTGCTTATGCCCTTAAGCAATCTGAGTTTATGAGGTAACTGAAAGAAATTAAAGCAAAGTATGGAAATTTTATTTTAATGAAACCAAATAACTTGCTTATGGAAACCTGTTACAGAAATTCATCAACACCCCCCCCTTTTTGTGTGTTTTTGCACTTATTCTGCTGTTACCTTTACATTTTTTAATTTTATATTTTTATTGAGGTACTATTGCATTATATTAGTTTTAGGTGTTCATCGTTGAGCATCAATACATATATATATATATATATAAATACTATATATATATATATATATATATATATATATATAAGTTCACTAAAAGGCCAATTCTATCCTTCACCATACTGTTTCCCCCACCCCACCCAAGTGACCAAACCCATTTATCCCTTCCTTTCTGGTAACCACTGATTGATCTTGCAGTGTGAAAGTTTATTTTTGTTTTACTGAGTTCATCTGTGACTTGTTTTCTCTATGTAGCATCTATGAGTGATAGTATCTGGTGCTTCACTCAACAACCACAGTGGAAGGTAACAGCTCAAGATGTCCACATGTGAGGCCATGAGGAGGCAAGCACTCAGGGGTCATCTAGAACAATGACGCTGCAGTTTCCCTAACCTGATGATTTTTTGTTTGCGTTGACAGATTCATTAGCAAATGTTCCAGATATAGCATAATAAATATCTGAATTGTTTTATACAAATTATTATTAAAATACCCTCAAGAGGAACATTGCAGCTATAGTTTCATTAATCTACCTATATAGTATTTTCATTAATCTACCTGCTAAGGCCTCGAATAAGCATTGATTAGACATTTAATGCAAATCAAGTTACATAATAAACATAATATGCAGTTATTCAGCTCCTCATTCTTTATTGATTCAGAATAACATATATGGAAGAACTTGGAAACTGAGCCAACAACCTCTGAAGCAATGCACTTTCTATAAGATAATGCATCATTTATAGAGTTACTCATGAGGAATGTCACACAAATTTCTAAAGATGCTAACATAAAAGAAAGCTCTCCAACTGGGCCTCTCTGGTGACCAAGAGGTTAAGTCTCAGCGCTATCAAGCTATAACTGCTGCAGCCAGAGTTTGATCCCTGGCCAGGGAGCTAACCCACATGGCACAGCAGACCTCTCCTGACTCACCTGCTGCACCCCTCAGCAGTGTATTTTGGTAGATCTGCCTGTTCTACTCCCCTGTCTCCAGTGAATCCTCTCACCACCTCCCCACCTCTGGCCTGTACCCTAGTTCTTGTATGCATATATAAATCTTTAAAAAATAAAGAAAAAGATTTTGATGTGTGGCTAATGAGAATTAATGCATACAGGTGTTGGAGAAAAAATACATGGAAACATATGGACTTTTGAGGGGAAGCATTTAGGTCATAGCATATAGGTCACCATGGCCTGGGTGTCAGACGGGTGGATTTAATGTACTCTGTAATAGACATAGCGGTGATCAGACATGCTGCTGACCTTGAGCAATTACGTATCCTTCTGAACTTCAAATTCCTCATCCTAAAAACAGAAGCTCCATAGGGAGGTTGTTGAGACAATTAAATTAGATATAATATATGTAATTGGCTTAAATGAATTTAGGGAACATTGTAAGTAAATATCAGCAAAATTACTGTTATTATTCCCATTATTATTACTTAGATAATACTGAGAAAAAAAACTGTTTGTATCCAAATTATAAATGACTCTGAATGCTATAATAAATAATTTGGCTCCTATTTTATACAATAAGAAGCTACTGACTAGAGAAGCAAAGCAAAATAAATCAAAACAACAAAAGAAAGAAAATTATGTACTTTTGCTGAAGAAATGCTCAGCAGTGAAGTAAAATTAGTTGTAGTCTGTTCTTTATAAGAGTCAACCAGTCTAGACATGTCTCCAATGAAAAACTCAATTTAAATATTAATAGAACACATCTCAGCTGTCCCTTGCTTAAGTCCCATTTCTTTGTTTCTCAGTTACAATCTGTGATGATACCAACTTTTGCAAGGTGCCAGTGAAATTTCATTCTCTATGCATCTACGGAGGTTCCTTTGAGGTATGCAAATGGCAAGATGATGAAAGAAAAAAACTGTGATTGACAAGTCAAAATTCAGAAACAAGACTCCATAAGCAAATTTAAGAGACTTCAAGAATGCATTCATTGTGTTTTACTAGGACCATCTTCTAAACACCAAATTTGATGACAAGCACATTTGCATGTGAGGAATTATTTGCTTTAATCAGTTTTCATTCTAGCAAAGAAAAATCTGTTAAATACCCCAAGTGCTTGGTACTTAGTTCAGTGTCGAGAATTCCTTTGCTTACTTTGTCCCAAACACATTGAGATCATTTGCTAATTGTCTCCAGCATTATTTTTTTTTCATTTTTTTTAAAGATTTATTTATTTATTTATACAAGCACTGGGTACAGTCAGAAGCACGGGATGGTGAGAGAATTAACCAGAGCCAGAGCAGGGAGCAGAACAGTCAGACCGACGAAATACACTGCTGAGGGGAGCAGTGGGCACAGCAGGAGAGGTCTGCGCGCCATGTGGGACCCTCCCCAGCGGCCAGGGATCGAACTGGCGCTGCAGAGGCTGTGGGCAGCTTCACAGCCCAGCGCTCAACCAATGTGCCACCAGGGGAGGCCCTCCAGCATTAATTAAAAAAAATCATTATTAAAAGAAATTTACAGACTAAATGTTTTATTAACCACTTATTAAAATATATATTAAAAAATGGCAAAGTAAACCACATGTGCTCATAGACCTGCAAGCAACACATGAGGAAAAAGACATACCAAGCTAATTAAAATGTTAGCAAAAATACTGGAAAATGTTCATCTTCCCTATCAGTAAACATAGCTAAACGATATTCTTAGCAAGTGTACACTATATTTTTTGTTCTACCAAATTTTCTAAGTGTTTTTTGTGTGCCTAAAAGGGATGCTAAATCTCTGATTATTGTGTGCAAATGTTCTATGCATGCATAGATTGCCCATTATATCAAATTTACAAATCATAGTGTTCAAATCTTAAGCAATTTGTACTTTTTTTTTTAAATTCAAGGTTTTTCCCCCTTTGACCCACTCTCCCCCCCACCGCCCCTAAACTCAGAAGGCTGTCGTTTGAGTATGCACTAGCTTTTACAGTATTTTGCCTTGAATTGTCTGCTCTGTAAATGTCCAATATTTGTCTTTGTCATTCTCACTTAATTTACTACATGATTCCCTTGAATTCTTTCCATTTTGCTGTAAATGCAACATTTCATCATTCGTATGGCTAAACAGCGTTCTACTATGCGGCCAGGCCACTTCTTGCTCCAGTCCCCTATCAGTGGGCACTTAGGTTGTTTCTATGTCCTCACTGCGGTAAATAAAGCTGCAGTAAATACTTCAGAGCAGTTTTTTTCAGCCGATGGCTCTCTGGACACATGCCCAAAAATGGAACTGCTGGGTTATACAGTTTGCCATTTTCAGTTTTAAAGTATATCCAGATCAGTTTTCAAAATGCCTTCACCAGTTTACATTCCCGCCAACAGTCTAACAGGGTTCCTCTTTCTCTGCATCCTCACCAGCATTTGTTGTTTAGGGCCTTTTTGATAGGAAGTGCACACTATTTTTAAGTATTTTATATCAGCTACATTCTAGCTCCATGCTCCTACCCTTGGTTAGTTTCAAGATGAATGATGCAGCATACATTAAAGACTCCTCCTTAGGGCCTCCCTGGTGGCGCAAGGGGTTAAGACACAACCTATGAAGCTTCCTCAGCCTCTGCAGCACAAATTCAATCCCCTGGCTGGCCAGGGAGCAACCCACATGGCGCAGCAGAGCTCTCCTGACTCGCCCGCTGCTCTCCTCAGCAATGTATTTCAGTCCATCTGCCTGTTCAGTTCCCCGCTCTGTCTCTGGTGAATCCTCTCAACCCCCAACACCCCAAGAACTGGCCTGTACCCCAGTTCTTGTATGCATAAATAAATAAATCTTTTTTAAAAAGACTCCTTTTTAGCTGAAAACATGGAAAGATGGTTATTTTTGTTTCTATTCTGGTAGACCACGGGGCAGAAAGGAAATGTCAGTGCAAAACACTATATGAAACTGAAAGAATGAAGCCATGGTCAGCAGCGGGCATTGGGAGGTAGAGTTTCAACGTTCTGCAGTAACAGAGACTGAACTGACCCCTCAGGTGGCTAGATAGCAAAACCAGTCTTCCTTCATGAAGCCAGGGGCTAGAATTGAACTCTCTGCCATATTTAGGAGCAAACACAATGGAACACCCAAGTCTGCTCGTGTCCCAGGAAGGATGCTAAAACGCTGCATAAGACTGGGGACTCAGCCTGTGTGGCACATTTGTGTTGTCCAAGCTGCTCACAAGAGACTCTTTGGAGACCCTGGCAGAGGCAACAATTACATTTCCTAATAGGGAGAGACATATATGACTTAAAAACAATCTCCCAGGTAGGAGAGCCCTCCGTTAAAAATAATAAAGCACAAAAAGAAATCATGATCCAAATAGGGAAATCTAACCCAAGAACACAGGGATATTACAGCAGTAAATGGAAAAAAAATTAAGCGTGCCTACTGAAAGACATCTTCAAATCAGTAAATCAAAATAATTCCTATTATATACCATTGGCAAGAATCCTATCTAAACAAATGTCAGATTTAAAATTAAATATTCAACTACATTACAAGCAAAAGAAATTGAAACAATATAAATATTCAAGAAAACACCACATGGTGGAAAACATTAATGGGAACGAAGGCAGTGCCGCCCCCCTGACAAAGGAACATCCAAAAAGAAGACGATCATCCCAACTGGGATGGACCAAACAGCATGAGCTTGAACAATGTAACACTGAAAGAAAAAGAAACAGAGAAAAAGGAAAGTGCTCTATCATTTTTCATCTGCTTATAATTCACATAATTTGCCAAATTAGATATGATTTGAAACTCACCTTATTTTACTGTGGCATGGTGACACAAAGGTGTGTATAAACAAGGAGCTGTGAGACAAACTGGAGCACTAAGATATTATTTTCCACTAAGATATTATTTTCCACTAAGATATTATTTTCCACCTTCAGATTTGTAAATGTCTGCAGAAATGCTAATGTTGAATTGATGCTGGCAGCAGTGCAGTGCCGAGCCATATTGGAGCCCGAGGCAAAAAGAAAAAATTGAATCCTATCTTTAGTTAAAATGTGATTTTGCTAATTTTTCAAATACTGCATCAAATTATATTTAAAGTTTCTGTGCAATGTGAGCGCCTCATGTGCCTCACCCACATACTTAGTACTCAACTGCCCAGCAGTGTTCATAGGCCTGAGTCCAATAATGTACCCCTTGAAAGTGAATGTAGGTGGAAAACAGGAAACATGGAGAAAAACTGGGAAACATATTTGCAGTAGGCCTTAACTGCAGCATTTTATACAAAGGATTAGAAAAGAACAATCAGGGCCTCCCTGGTGGCACTGCGAGTTGAGTGCAGCGCTGTGAAGCACTCTGCAGCCTCTGCAGCATGGGTTTGATTCCGGGTCAGGGAGATACCCACATGGAGTGGCAGACCTCTCCTGTCGCACCCACTGCTCCCCTCAGCAGTGTTTTCAGTAGTCTGCCTGTTCTGCTCCCCACTCTGTCTTTGGTGAATACTCTCACCCTCCCGTGCCTCTGGCCTGTACCCCAGCACTTGTATAAACAAAAATCTTTGAAAAAAAAAAAAAGAAAAGAACAATCAGCTACATGAAAAGATAAGCAATAAAATGTACATTTTAATATGTGACCAATACATGTCTCTGATTAAGCAAGCCCAGGAGAGCCTGAACAAAAGGAGTTCCAAAATTTGGATTTGTGGGGAGGTGTGCACGAGCTTGACTTAAAGAGCATATTTAACAAAACCAGAGAGTCCAGAATATCTAGACATAAGACCACGTTATCTGTAATTTTAAGTAGCGCTTCAGAAGATACTTGTGCTCTCCAGCTGGCTGTGGACATTTAAAAGATATGATTTAGAATAAAATTTGATCGGGTTTTGTGGTTTGATAGATACAGATGCTGGGGTGAGATTCTACTTGAAACCCATATGGTGTTAGAAACAAATGTGACCTCAATGAAAAAATAAAGACTGAAAAAAAAATTGATCATACGGTAGTTACTTCATAGAAACTTGTATGCTGGAGAAAATGTTGTTAATACTGTTATTTTACAAATGAGAAAACTGAGTCCCAGAGTGAAGTGGCTAAGTCATTCAATCTTATAAGACAAAATCAAGGCGAGAGAGCTATGCCTGTGTTCTCAGGGCTTGCTGGATTTTCCTGAGCATGGGCACTGTTTCTGGGCAGAAAATACAACATATCTGCTCGGCTTTTTACCTCACATGTTTTAAGCTGGGCTCTGGCAGATCAGGGCACCCTTATATTGACTTAAATCTACATTCCTCTTCTACAAACAATGCACACTACTGCCCAGTTTTCCATGAGAATGGCAAGAGAAGACATTCAAAAGTACTCTTCTCCAAAATGTATATATTCAATAGCTGTTAATAACAGGCAGCTTCCTTTAAAACTTTTTATAATGAAAAGCTTTTAAAATGATTAGAATGGTCTCTTGATTCAGATGCTAAAAACGAAATCACAGGATGTTTTCCAGAACATCTGCAAATCAGAGAACACACAAATGGAATACTTAAAATGGCTCTTCCGATATTGGTAATTGTATCCACTGTGCATTAACATTCTGTGAGCTATCTCCTTTCATTCCAGCTGACCCTATACAACTGCCTAGCAACTTCTTATCACATCTGATGATATACAAGACAGACATATTTTATTAAACAAAGAACAAAAGACGATTCTAAATGAGAAAATACCTTTACACAGGCTAGGCAATACTCATGACTTTGACGGTCACTGCTTAACAGAAAGAAATCTGCCCCGGGAGAAACATGGTAACTAGCTTGCACTTGGGGCATTGCAGAAATTTGAAAACTGTGAGTATAATTCTAAATCATCAAGGGAACTTTTTGAAACTGCAAGTTACCCCAGTATATACTAAAAACAGCCAGGCCACCTGTTGAAAACTGTTGCTATAAAGCAAGATATTCTGGGTCTTTTTTTCCCTGCACAGTAACATACAATTGATACACATCCATCAGTGACTGCTGAGAAAGAAATATTCCCTCATGCATTCACTTAACAATTATTTCTGGTGTGCCCACCCTGTGCCAGGTACTAAGAAACTAGGACAATAGTGGAGAACAAATAGGCAAAAATCTCTGCCCACATGAGCTTACATTAGTAAATTTATATTATTTTAAGCAAGTGGAATATAATCACATTAACTTTAAAATGCATATTGGGGCCTCCCCTGGTGGCACAGATGGTTGAGTGCAGCGCTGTGAAGCTGTCAGCCTCTGCAGCTCTGGTTCAATCCCGGCCACCCAGCAAGGGTCCCACATGGCGCTGCAGACCTCTCCTGTCTCGCCCGCTGCTCCCCTCAGCAGTGTGTTTCATCAGTCTGCCTGTTCTGTTCCCTGCTCTGTCTCTGGTGAATCCTCTCACCCTCCTGCACATCTGGCCTGTACCCCGGTTCTTGTATAAAGAAATGAATAAATCTTTAAAAAAATAAATAAAATACATATTGTATTTTCAAACATTCCAATTGCTGTTCGTGAAAGTCTGATATCAAACTGAATGCTCTGTGACACAAAATAGAAAAATCAATAAGATGATCCCAGTCTTAGTAAATTTAAATCAAAATCTATCATTACTCAATAGATCAATCAATTATTGGTCTTCAGAATAGATTCAAGTAGAAAGACTGTAACCACCTTTATTTCATGAGTAACATCTATAATTAAAGTTATTTTTACCATGTTAAGGGTAATGGTAATGAGTAATGGTATAAAGCATATTCATTTAATCACATTTCAATGGAAGATGGGAGATGAGGTATATTTTTTGGTGCATATTTTTTGCAATGAGTATCGATTTTGTCATTTAGGAAATCTCTTCATTAGGGAGGCATGAAGGCTACCAGAGACATGCTTGCAGCCTTGAAATCTTGAGAATTGGGCAATGTAAATTGCTTGTTACCTCAGTGCAAAAAGAGAGGTTTAAAAGGAAACTGTTCAAAAGCAGCTGCAGAGACAACAATTTGTCTAAGATAACTAGATGGTCAAGAGAAGCTATCAGTCAAAAATAAAGTTCCTGTATTTTATTTATACTTTACCCTAATTGATCATTTTTAGTGTATCTTGGAAACCTTGAAACCATTTTTGATCCCTTAAATGAATTTGGACTATATGTGTTTGTTTTCTTTTAAATCCCACTCTGTCCTCTGGCTTAAAATGCAAACTGCCTGACTACAAAGCCTACTTCAGCAGGTTAGTTAAATTCAGTCTCACTACCTTGATTTCAAAAATGCCACTAACAATAGTGCTACTTCAGAGCCATTGAGAAGACTAATGAAATAAATTACAGAATGCACATTGCACAATTACTTCTTCACATAGTTGATATATAAAAGTTAACTGTTATCATGAGCTCTAAGTTTCCAGACAAGCAACTTTATTGTTGGAAATAGTGAAAGTTTAGAAACAAGCAGAATGTCTGACAAAGGTGACTTGGCTAAATTATGATCTTTAAAATAAGTGAATATTACATGGAAATTAAAATATCTAAGAGAAACAAATTAATAACAAATTGTTGCTTTATCTTATTTCATAAAAGCAAGATAAAACTTAAAGTACTAAAAAACGCAAGCATAAAATTTGGGATGGCACCCAAGCATTCTAGGATTTTGTATAGCTTAAGAACAGGAAAAAAACACTGACTGATTTTAGAATGTGTTGCATCACAAATACACGTTAAATTTAGGACGATAAATTTAAAAAGAATTTACAAGTCATAAGCAGTATTATGAAAAACAGAACCAGAGGGGTAAAATCATAGTCAAAGTAAAAACAATCCAACAAAGAATTAAAAAAAAACCTAGAAAAAGTGGGACAAGTTGAAAAAAGTAACATAATATAGATAAATCAAAATACATCAGCAATTGCAGCCACTACAAACTATACTCTCCAGATCAAAGATTTTGAGATTAGATGTTTTGAAAAAAATTATTTTCAACAGAAAAGCTATACAAAATAAATATAAACCACAATATGATTCAGTTACATTAATATCAGACAAATTCGATTCTAAGCAAATTATCACTGCAAATAAAATCAATATAACTCATAGAAGAATCAATTCACTACGGAAAGTAGGCAATTCAAAGCTTGGTAGAACGTAGAAGAAATAGTTTTGCAAGTAGTTTGAGAGTTTATTTAGTAAAATTTGACAGAACTGTAAGGAAATATACATGAGCAAATCTACCATTGTAATGAAAGATTTCTCTGTAAATAGTTGATGGATTAAACAGAAAAATACCAGTAAGCGTATGTATAGAAGAGCTGAATGGCATAAATGGAATCATTACCAGAAATATACTGAACGCTGGGCTCAAGGAATACATACGATACATTTTTCAACATATTTGGAACATTAACATAAACTGACTCATGTACTAAACCTTAAATCAGTTTTCAAAAAAGCAAGTGGGAGACATGTGCTACCAGATAATCAAGTATTTTCAGAGAATTATAATAACTAAGATCAAGTCTTTTGAGCTCAGATATAAACAATAAGATCAATGGAACAAAACAGAGATTGCAAAAGCCACCCTAGGCACTTATGAACCACAAAGACTAATGTTCATTTGAAAAGGTAAAGCACAAATTGGATGCCCATGTATACAACACATAAAAGCAACAACGGATTAGTAGCTAGAATCCATGAAGAAAGCCTCCAAAATCATCAAATGATAAGCACCTCAATAGAAAAAAAACACACAGGGGAAGGCACTCCACAGAACAAAGACAAATGGTTCTCTGTTACTTGAAAAGATACTCAAATTCATTAGTAACGAGGGACATTCAGATTAAGCCACAGCGATACATAATTTCACACTCACCATATTGACAAAGTTCAGAAAAATCTGACCACACTATGTATTTGCGAAGATCCAGGGTGATGACAGTTCTCACATAACAGCAAGTGAATATGTAAATCAACACAACTAATTTGGAATAAGTTGGACATACAGAGTTCCCATGACATAGCATTATACCCCTGGGTGTATATCCTAGATTACTGCTTGAGAATGTACACCATAAGGAGAGTTACCAGAATTAATTCATGATACAAAACATCCAATTAAACTTGTACCAGATAATCCATCTCCTATGAACCATTAAGGACATACTTAAAAGAAATTTTGTTGTTTATCCAAAATTGAGATGAACTGGGCATTTTTCTTTTTAAGTGGCAACCCTAGCCATGAGATGTACGGAAATACGGCAGCACTGTAATGGCAAAAAAACGGAAGTACCCACAAGAGTCATGAATGAACAGCCATGCTCTAGGCCTACAATAGGATGCTTTACAGGCACCTACATGTATCAATACGGTGAATTCTTCAAAACACAAACAAAGAGAAACCCCACCAACTGGGAGAACATTTTTGCACACAACACTAATGATAAAGGACTGATCACAAAAATCTGCAAAGAGCTGATGAGACTCAACAACAACAAAGAAAATAATCCAGTCAAAAAATGGACAGAGGAGCTAAAAAGAAACTTCTCTGAAGAGGAAATGCGAATGGCCAACAGGCATATGAAAAAATGTTCAACATCACTTGCAATCAGGGAAATGCAAATCAAAACTACCATGAGATACCATCTCACACCAGTGAGAATGGCACATATTAAAAAACTAGCAACAACAAATGTTGGCGAGGGTGTGGAGAAAAAGGAACTCTTCTGCACTGCTGGTGGGAGTGCAAACTGGTCCAACCACTATGGAGAGCTGTGTGGAGATTTCTGGACCTACTAAACATAGAGCTTCCATAGGATCCAGCAATTCCACTCCTAGGTATTTACCCAAAGGACACAGAAACATCCATTCCAAAGAGCACCTGCACCCCTATGTTTATAGCAGCACTATTTACAATAGCTAAGCTTTGGAAACAGCCCAAATGCCCAAAAATAGATGACTGGATCAAGAAGATGTGGTACATATATGCTATGGAATATTACTCAGCATTCAAAAAAGATAAACACATGCAATTTGCAGCAACATGGATGGCGCTGGAAGGGATCATGCTCAGCGAAATAAGCCAAAAAGAAAAAGAAAAATACCGGATGGTCTCACTCATAGCAGGAATCTAGAAAACTTAAATAAGGGACCAGGAAAATGAATAACTATAAGAAAGTGAAAATCAAAATCAACAAAAAACTATGAACCAGAGACACTTTTTGGGGGGTGAGGGGCGGGAGGGGAGGGATTGGGGTCAGAATGGGGGGGCTGCAATTGTATGGGAAATATAAAAATAAAATTTATTATTAAAAAAAAAACACAATGCTGAGCACAAGCTGCATAAATGCATGATTCCAATTACAGAAACTCAAGTATAAGAAAAATCAAGCACCGTGTTTA
This sequence comes from Talpa occidentalis, assembly GCF_014898055.3. Classification (NCBI taxonomy): domain Eukaryota; kingdom Metazoa; phylum Chordata; class Mammalia; order Eulipotyphla; family Talpidae; genus Talpa; species Talpa occidentalis. Next base: position 7,217,801 of record NW_023601543.1, read on the forward strand.
AAGATACAAACATACGTGGTAATTACAAATGAAAACACAGGGTTAATTAATATGCAGATCAGTCACTCATGGGAAGCAGAAAAAGGGATGGATTAAAAAAGCAATAGTCCAATGGCATCATACATGTTGGCAACATATACATGCATATATGTGCATATATATATATATACACACACACATATATATACACACAGACAGAGGCATATATGGATATGCCTATTTCCTAATTTCTAAAACTTGAAAATCAAAGATGTTGAAATACTGTGTTGTTAAACATAGACTGTACCCTAACATGCTTGGCATAATCTTATTTAGGAGAGTGAGAGTGAGAATTGGAGCAAAGCAGAAGGATCTAGAAAAATAGATCCTAAGGACTCAATAGTGGAAGTCTCTAAGTTTTATGGGATTATGGGCATTGCATATTTTCTCTTTGCTAAGGGGCCTTGTCTAAGCTTTTCTTTTCTTTCTGTATTGGGAATTCATTGCTTTTATAATAAAAAGAAAATGTAAACAGTAAGTAATACAAGCTTTTGTGTTTCATTTTCTGAAGTTTAAGATTTTGTTTTCAAATAATGTCTCTTACTTGCTCAGCAATGGTCTCATGATCTTAAATGTTGTTTAATCAGCATGAAAATGACTGTTGCCAATCACTAGAAAACACTTTTATGACTTGTATGTGGCTCATAAAAGGCATAGGTGGGTTATGTGGTGATGAACTGTTGTTTTCAATTTTTACATTACGTAATTAGGGTTTCTACTTTTCATTATTGCAATTAGCACAAACAAGACTTAATACATGAATTGTGATTTTTTTTTTTTTGTGGGACCCTCACCGGTGGCCAGAGATCGAAATGATGCTGCAGAGGCTGCGGGCAGCCTCGCAACCCAGCGCTCAACTGCTGCGCCACCAGGGGAGGCCCTGAATTGTGATTTTTTAATCAACAAAAGGGAGAAAACAAAAAGCATCATGAAATCACAGTAACCTGAAATACTGTTAGTCAACACACCTGTCACTTTCAACGTAACCATAATTCTCTGGGTCATATTTCCTCTTTCCAAAGTTGCCTTCACCAAATTCTTTTCTACCTCCACATTGTATGAACGTTCTGTTACCTCAGGCTTGGAGAGTAATACTGATCTAGCTTCAGAAACAAAATTATTTTAGATATTTGAGCTGAAAATGTACTGATGTAATTCTATCTGCACCATTATTGCACCTTGATGTAGTCTCAATTCCTCCTTTCTGCCCACTGGATTATGGCTACACACTTTTTTTAACCTGGCACAGGATGGCTTTAGCCACACTGGAGCACACCAAAACACTCCAGAATTTTCTTTTCTGGTCCTATTAGCTCCTGTACATACCTCGGCCTCCTTACAGATCCAAGAGTTCAGTCTCCATGCTGAGGATTCAGTTTCCCCTTTGCTTTTTTATTCTCACAGCTGCTTTGCAAAACCTCCTACCCGTGATCTGTCAATCTGTCACCCATCCACATTCTCTTTGCTCTTCCAAACCCACATTTCCCTCTGTCCTAAGGAACTCTAACAAATTTTGATGTTCTTGGCTAACACCCAGGATTTCTCTGCATTTCAACTGAGCTATGCTAAGCTAGCCATAGAAGTGGGGAGCACGGAGTCTTAGTTAAGAGCAAGATCCTAGGTTAGAGCCACACTGTTTGGATTAAAATATTTCTTCTCCCACGAACGAGTTCTATGACCTTGGACAAAGTTACTTAACCTCTCTGTTTTATTTTTCCTGCACATAAAATGATGATAATGATAGTAGACTTGTTAAGATGTTGCAAGGATTAAATGAGATGATCCGTGTAAAACACTTATGTACCTAGTATAAAATAAATGATGAATAAATTCTAACTATTAATAATCTGTCCCTCCTACTATCTCCATGCTACAGTGCTAGGTGATACAGGTCAAATTTGCGATTTGAAGGTATTGCATGGTTAGGTTATAGCAATTTTGAAACATGCTCTAGTCTATTTCTTCTTTGAAATACATTACTGAAACTACTTCTTAAAATGAAATTAATAAATGTAATTCACATTGATTAAAACAGCAACAGAAGAATTAAACTAATACTGGATATTAAATCTTCATCTTTAGAAATAATTGAGCTGAATCTGTAAGACTTGAGATCTTGTAACACAACTGCCATTAATGTCTATATGACCTTGAAGAAGTCACTTGAACAAATTTAATTGCAATTTCCTACCACGATAAAATGGGAAAATTCAACTCATTTCAAAACTATTTTTGAGCATTTACTATCCAATTGTGTCTTCAATAGATGGTTTATATGCATTATATTATTCATCCCAATAGCAGCACAATGTAATAGGAGTGATTATCTTCATTTTGTAGCAAAACAATTGAAGGTCTGTCATTCTCCCTGGGATAAGAGGATCAAATGGATGAAAATGTGAAATGTGCAAAAATACATTTTAAAACAGAAAGCACTTCCCAAACACTGAATTGCTTTAAACTGAATGTATTTGTTTTGACAAAATACATCACTTCAGTAGTTCAATTCCTATCTGTTCCTCCCCCCCACTGCTTTATGGGAACTCTGAATCATCAGAATCACTGGTCCTTGTTTCCAGATTTGTATATGATGATTAAATTAGAACCTCTTCAAGATTATTAATGAAATATTGAAAGAAAAGTAAGTTTTAGTTTGGGTAAACATCATGATAAATAAAACATAAATATTGTTATATGGTTTAATGGTATATATAAAGTACACATTATAACATGTATGATGTGTTTTATATATACCATCTATATCGTTTAACTTTTTGCCACAAACTTAAACAGTCAATGTTTATACATGTATACATATAAATGTTTTGACAAATGTAAGCTAAACTTTATCTATTTTAATAAATACAAATGTATATATATTTCAAATGTTGGAGGACTTCATATTTCAGCAAAGACATTGAAGAGGAAAAGGATTTTTGAGACCTATGATTAAATTAAAGTAATGGGCCTTCCCGGTGGCGCAGCGGTTGAGCGCTGGGTTGCGAGGCTGCCCGCGGCCTCTGCAGTGCGGGTTCGATCCCCGACTGCTCCCCGGCCACCAGAGGAGGATCCCACATGGCGCACAGACCTCTCCTGCCGCCCGCTGCTCCCCTCAGCAGTGTCCTTCGGTCCTTCTGCCTGTTCTGCTCCCTGCTCTGGCTCTGGTGAATTCTCTCACCCTCCCGTGCTTCTGACTGTACCCAGTGCATGTATAAACAAACAAATAAATAAAACATGCCTCTATAAAAAAAAAATTCTTAAAAAAAAATTAAAGTACTTTTGAAAACAGAAGATGCCAGAAAAAGTTTCACATTAAATTGACCTTCCCGAGATAAGATTCATACGCTCATTATTTACGGATTTCTTCTTAGGAGAAGTGGATGAAATAGGTGGTAATACAGAAGTGTCATGTCTTTCACAAGCATATACAACTATTTTTGTTGGACGAGTGTCAGTTTTAAAGCTGATAAGAGCAAACATGAAGTAGTTATAGCTAACGTTGATGATAAATGAAGTCTTCGAAGGAGCATGAAATGTTTTGTTTTAATATCATAAAAAGTTCATAAATGAGGCATGGTTCAGTGATGCCCCAGTTTTGATTTGTGGCTTCTAACCCTAGCACACTATTTCAGATTGAAGTTTTTTTACAGAGAGAATAAAAATAAATTACCTCATTTCCCACTGAAAATAATATTACTACGTAAGTATGTATTTGTGGACAACTGAAACATTCCTTGCTAGTGCCCCATAAACTCCGTAGGGGTCCCCTGGGAACTGGGATTTTGGCCTGCAAAAATCCGTAACAGCAGTTTTAGGCGCTTGTAGGATAATGAGAAAATTTAGGCATTCTCAATAATATCGTTCAATGTAGTTTATCTTCATTTCTTTAATATAAAAGGAAATTCCTGCTGATCAAGTGTTGCGCAGCTTAAGGCTCGTTTGGGGGATTTAATGGCCAATGCCTAATTTATGTTCTCAGGGTTCATCTCAATATTAACCTTTTATGATCCCACTGGGGTTAGAGGACTAATAAAATGAGGTGAAGTTATTAAAACATATAACTTTATAATGTACACATCTCTCCCTGCTCCCTCCAGAGTCAAAATGTTTCTTTTCAGTCTCGATGAGGTTGGGAATGATTTATCCATATGTTCTTTCCAGTTTGCATTTATCTTTAATGAGAATTTTGCTGCTTAGCTTATTTTTTGTAACTAATGGTACTTTGCTCACTCTAGGGAAAAAAAAAATTCTATGTTGATTCTTCAGAGTCCTCAGTGAGAATGTATGTGTCTTGCGCATTCTACATACTTTTAAAATCACCAATCATAACTTTGTTTCCCAATGCGCGTTACTGAAGGAAGTTCAGCGGAAATGCTGCCTAATACTTTCTTGAGAGGTCACCTGAAAGTCAGTCTGTGGCACGGTCAGAGAAGAGAACAGTGCCTTGAGTCACGCTATCCACATCATTAATCAGAAAGTGAGCAGCTCAGAAGTCGGCCTGGAAATATGAGTTATGTGGGTTAAAGAAGAATGTATAATCCCGCTCAGTAGAGTGTGAAAATTTTCATACATCTGCTACTCTTAAATCAGTAATAGCTGAAAATGAAGCTCTATGAGGTTTTTCAATAAAATGTTCTTGATAATATATGCCAATGTCTGAAGATTCGACACCATAGTGGGTCATCTCTCCACATTGTTTTCGTAAAAGGATTGTCTTGAATTTGAGACAATTATATATGGTTGTCACGTAAATTTAAGTTGGATCACTTGTAAAAGAAGTAAAATGCCACCAGATATTTCATGGTCCTTTAAAAGTCTGGACAACTTTAAATATTCAGGGTGCTGGGATGGTTGACTGGGAGGGAAGACTAAGTAAAATATGCCAAAGTCCTATTAATATGCCAGATTAGGGCCTCCCCGGTAGCGCAGCAGTTGAGCGCTGGGTTAAGAAGCTGCCCACAGCCTCTGCAGTGCCGGTTCGATCTCCGGCTGCTCCCCGGCCACTGGAGGAGGGTCCCCCATGGCGCACAAACCTCTCCTGCCGCCCGCTGCTCCCCTCAGCAGTGTACTTCGGTCCTTCTGCCTGCTCTGCTCCCCGCTCTGGCTCTGGTGAATTCTCTGACCCTCCCGCGCTTCTGAATGTACCCAGTGCTTGTATAAAAATAAATAAATAAATCAATCTTTAAAAAAAAATGCCAGATTAGTGTGTATGTATTATTGAATTCGGCACACAGCTGAAACTTGAAATGAAATACTTGTCCATGACTACGAAGATGCAGGCTGCAAAATGGATGTTCTTTTCCCTACAGGAACTTGTGTGCCCTGCCATACTTGATTGTAGTAATATACACCTAATTATCCCAATGAAACCTTTATCTACTGAAGAACAGAACTTTCGTGCAGCCTCACAATACCTGGCTCAATGCCATGCACCCAGTGGGTGCTCAGAGCAGGGTGGGCAGTGAATAAACTTAAAGGCTGACCTCCAGTATCCACAATAAAATCTACATGTCATAGGACAATGAATATATTTTGGAGAAGTGTCCTTCAGGTAAAAATATGAGAATCTCAATCCTGTCATCTGTTGCACAACATTCTCTGAGCTATCTTTCTCCTGTAGTTAGAAGGAGCCTCCCATGCCCACACCCCTGGCAAAATCGACTGCATAGGAGAGGGATTTGGTGTTGTGTCAGGAAGCAGAGTGAAGCTTACTGGCCTGTGTGAACATCATATGAAATAGAACTCAGACACACTGGTGAACAAAGACAGAATTACTACTTTCACACTATATGCTTCTTAAGAAACATAAGGATAATTAATATCTTAATTAGTCTCTGTACTCCTAGCACCCGGCACTGATGTAACAGCCTATTAGTCCCAAGAATAAAGGGAATTGTATAAGCTCTGCAGTCACTTTTGTTTCTCACCTAACATCCTGCCTTCACACATGCTCTTCCCTCCACCACCACCACCTTTCCTGCTCTTTCTCCATCTTCCTTACCATCTCCTGCTTATCGGAGTGTTGACTTAAGTACCACCTCCTCTGAATATCTTTCCCTGCCTCCTCTACTGACACTTAAATGCTCCGTTCCCTATATTCTAATTGTATCTGGAATATAGGTCGAAGGATGCAGAAGACACTTTGTACAGGTTTACGGAACATCTAAGCTCGTTTTGAATTCTGGTTCCACTATTACCTTTCAGAATATCCTACTCCCCTCTTCATTCCAGTCCCCTCCACTGTGAAGAAAGGTTTTGACCCTTGATCTCTAAGCTCTATCCTGCCTAGCTGAGCAGGGACACGGCAGAACAAGGCAGACAAGAATGTGAAAGGTGAGAACCCCTGACAGTTGTGGTCAGCAGAGGGCTTGCATTCGGTTCTGATGATGTATCCGATGCCTTTTCATTAGACTGGCGGGTAATGCTTTTAAGGATAGAGGATTGCCATAACCAATTTCAGTTAGTCACACTATCACTTTATTACCTTCACAGGCATGATGGGACTGTCCCTCCCCGTCTGTGATGATCACCGTGTATCCCAGTAGCACAGTTAGGTAGAGGGAGCCATCCAACACATCTGGGGCATCTGCAGCACTTGGAACTTCTCTCTGCCCTGTCAAGATGCCCCACTTGCCCCAGGAATTGGAGAGTTTAGATTGATTTTACATACCCGCCTCCATAGAAAAGGTATGTAGAAGCTCATCTCCTCACCCCTGCTTTCTGTGTGCGGTGCTGTAATCAGACTTGGCATAACCTTGAGAATCCAACAGTCTACAAAGTAATCTACATAAGATATGGGCATTGCTTCAAAAAAAATAGCAGCTTTTGTTAGAGGAAAGATGCAAGTTTATACAAAAGAGGTTTAAGTATTCTACAGGCTGTCATTACACAGAATTTTATTTTTATTGTCTCTCTTGTATAGCTTACATGTGATGAGAAAAAGGGCATTTTTGAATCTGAGGCTGGGAGAGAAAATTCCCTGCCCATCTGCTCTTGGTTTTCCATATGATCCACCATTAAGAGACACGTGATCCTAACTGCAGAGGAAACATATTTACATGGCAGCTGACCCAGTTGTCCTGTTCCCAGTGCACAACAGAATCACGTGTAGGGTTACATGAAGTACCAATGCAGGGAACCCCTCCTTACAATGTATCTAAATGTCCAGAAATGAGGCTCTGGGGGGAACCCTTTCTATCTGGGTCTGGAGTAACCCCTTTCCTGTGTTATTACTTCTTTGCTAATTCCTTGATTCTCCATTTTTCCCTTTTAACCTGTTTGCTACACTATCTTTGAATTTCTGAAATGTCTTTGTTTCACCTGTTCATAATTAAAATACACACACACATGGATTAAGAGCTGTGTTTTCAATGGTGGAACTACATGAAGACAGGGCGGGCAACTTGTCTTACCCAAAGAACCAGTGACTATAAGTCTCTGAAGGTTATTTTTATGGCATCAGTGTCCCAAGAGAAGAACCCAACAATATGATGCTGGGGATGGGATACGGATGCTTTTACTTAACCCTTTTGTTTTCAAATCTGGATCTCCTCCCCGGCTTCCACTAAGCTAGGCGTCCCAACACCAGGACTTCTCGGGTTCAACTTTCAGAACCAAGACATTTGATCTCTTCTCTGGGACAGGAGGAGAGTTGGTTTACCATGGAGTGTGGGTGTGCACATGTGGGTGTCCATCTGCCCTACACACTCGCTGTCAACAGCCCTCTTTCCGTTCCTGCTCCCCATCCCTGCCGTCTGTGGCTCCTGATACTTTGGATGAAACATTCTGGGTTTTGTATGGAAAATCACTTGCCTCTTTATATCCATCCTATGTTAGTATTGTTATAGAACTTGCTCCACTTAGTTAAATCTATCACCACTCTTCTAGTCCCTTTCATGCTTCTTTTGAAAATGTGCACCCTTGACAATTGCGCGAGCTACAGGATGGTGTGTTCTGCTCCCTGATTTATTCCCTGTACCTCGAACAACGCTTGGCGCTTAGCACATACTCAGTACATATTTGTGAAATGAATGAATGTCAAAATCCCTTTTCCACTATTATTTTTCCTCATTTCTTTGTCCTTAGTTTTTGTACAGTTTGCACTCTTTTCCTATCATTCAGCAGTGCGTCTGAACAGAGAGAGGCTAAGTTCACCTCTCCTATGAGAAGCTGATCCACCACGCAAATCAAAAATGAAACTCTGTTTAAGGTGACTAGTTTAGACTACCTGAGTGCCTTCCATGAGATCACCAAGGCCTTCATTTCTCTTCTACCTTGGGCATTGTATACAGTCTTAGCCCAAACTAGCTATTACTGCCTTCGCAGCCTGTGTGTGTGTGTGTGATTGTTTCAATGGAAGTAACACTGGTTCATGGCAGCATATAGGCTCCAGGTGTACAACATCTAAACCCACATCTGTATATGCTACACTGTGTTCACCCCAGAAATCTCATTTCTATCCTTCACCACACCTTGACCCGTTCAGCTTCGGTTGTTAATTAAAAATCCATTAACTTATTTATACACTTATCCATCTATCCATTCATCTTGACATCTTCTCATTCATTCGTTGGAGAAAAGCTGAGCAGACCTTGCTGTTAAATATCAGTGCCAGGTGCCAGCACAGACCATACCCTCGAATTGCTCACACTTCATGACACAGGCCCATAAAGCGGTGGCGACACTGCCTAATGCTATGCTCTAGCAAGCATGCACCTCTAGTGATAGAACTGAGGTTCTATGCAGGGGCCTGCACTGGAGGACGCTCAGTGGTGAGAGGTGAAGGAGCCCTGGTGTATAAATGTGTGCGAAGGACATACACAGACACAAGCTAAAGGAACCTGCCCACCATCATTGTAGATTTCAGTTATTTTTAGATCAAAAAAGGCCTTTTCTTTGAGCTGCCATACTCCCATATCTACATCCTGACAGAGGAAAAGAACACAGGGACCACATCAAAAGCACAGTTTGATACCAAAAAAAGTTCAAATCTCTGCTATTTACTTTAGAGAAAGGAAATAGTGATGCTTCCTCATTGAACACGCAAATCACTGGCCATCTGGTCCCCTAAGTAGCCTACAAGGTCACAAGTTTTAGCGAAGTGACAGAGTTGTCCAGAAGAAAGCCATGAGGCCATGTGGAAAGCAGCCTTCTTTTCGAAAAAGTTACAGAACAATGTGCAGAGACCTGAAGAGGAAATGAGAGTGGTGCTTTTCCATCTGTGTTTTCTCTGAAGCTCCCTATTAGTCCACAAGGCTGCTCTAAAAAGCAATCACAGCACCTCCCAGGTTTGCCACCCTAGTGCGGAGTGCAGCACAGATGCAGGAAAAAGCAGACGTTCAACACCAGCACAGAATTTGCTGGGGTAGCGCCGGTCGGATTCTCCCACCACCAAACCAAAGTCACCAGCACTGATGCTCAACTCTCCATTCCCATACGTGCCAACCAGCCTTCATGGGTTTTCTTTAGTGAGGTTGTATGAGAAAATGGATAAAGAAAGGAATTTGTAGTGAGACAAAAGTAGATGAAATCCTGTTCCACTAGTTACTGGCATGTGATCCGGAGCTAATTATTTGAGCTCTCTGAGCCCTGACTCTCCTCTAGCTTAAAATGGAGATTATAATAGCTTTGCTGCTTCGCTGCGTTGTTACTCAGTTTAAGTGAGATAATGTATGTAAAAGTGGGCCGGCAGTAAATGGATTTGTAATTGATATGCTGCATACGTGGCTGGTACAATCAATGTGCAATTAGAGCTCCCTAACAATGAAGTTATCTGAAAACAAAATAAAAGACTTATCTAAGCTTCGGGCTGAAACCTGAAAAGTGGAATTGTCGTTACACTGTGGGTGCTTTGTAGACCGTATAACTTGTGAGAAGATGATCATTTTAGCCATATTGTGTCATTTATCATAAAAATGTTATACGCCTGCTTAGCATTCACCTCGGCTCTGAACTCTGCTCCCTGTTGCTCACAAGAATTCCTCATACTTCCTGTCACTGATGTCCTATTTCCTCCAGGCTCCAAAGCTTTCGTCTCTGTGTCCATATTTTATTCCGACTTTTTTTTCTCCAAAGCCTGGCAGGCTTCACGAAGGAGATTGAGCCCAGCGGCACTGATGAAGGGCTGGGCTAACGAGATGAAGGTCAAGCATCTCATCAATTTACACCAGATGCCAGTTGCTCTGGGGTAAAGGGAAGCAGAAGGAAGGACTGACATTCAGGAGAAGATGACAAGCCGTCAGTAAAAGAAGGCCAGACTCCATTTACACAGTCCATGATGGGCTAGGGATTGTGGGAGGCATTTATAGTCATTCTCTAATGTGAGACTCGTAACTCCCTGAGACGGGAGCACTGGTATTGTACATCTGCGATATTCCCACTTAGAAAATAAGCTATGAGAGGGCCTCCCCTGGTAGAGCAGGCGGTTGAGTGCCGCACTGTGAAGCTGTCACAGCCTCTGCAGTGCTGGTTTGATCCTGGCCGGCCGGCGAGGGTCCCACATGGCGCGGCAGACCTCTCCTGTCATGCCCGCTGCTCCCCTCAGCAGTGCATTTTTTTAGTCTGCCTGTTCTGTTCCCTGCTCTGTCTCTGGTGAATCCTCTCACCCTCCCGCTCATCTGGCCTGTACCCAGATTCTTGTATGAATAAATAAATAAATCTTTTAAAAAAAAGAAAAGAAAAGAAGCTATGAGAGATCACTGATATGTAGATCTGTGAAAAGGCAGAAAGTGGCATTTTGGTTAAATGCAAATGTGAGTAAAATGTGATTCGATGCAAAGGGCAATGACCTATGCAGGATGCCGGAGTTTGATTCCCATGTTTGCTGCTACACTGTTCTTTTCAAACAAGTCCTCAGCCTCTCTGAACTCTAGGTTCTTCTGGAGATTCTGCATAATATGGCCTGCTTCACTCGCACTGTTTCTGTAGGCCACGGACAAGGTGGCGTCTGCCATGTGATCAAAGCTGTGGGTTCTGGAACTGAGAAGCTTGGCGCCCAACCTGGATAGCTGTGTAAACTTGGGCAGCCTGTTTGACTTTTAGAACTGCACTCCCCTCTCTTTAAAATGGGGATCATAAATAAGGGGGTTGCGATTGTATGGGGAATATAAAAATAAAATTTGTTATTAAAAAAAATAGGGATCATAAAAAAATAAGTAAAATAGGGATCATAACAGAACCCACCATTAGGTTGGTGGAAAATTACTTAATACATGTCAGCTATTTTAGACAGTCTCATTTATATTGTTTTATGCATTTTTATAACAATTCATTTCACTAGCAGAGCAAGAGCAGTTAAAATTCTACACTATAATAATACAAGTTTTTAAGGGATTACTCTTACTTAAAACTTGACTTGCATTTTGCATTCATGAGTGATATTCTGTTCTATAATATCTTATAAAGGTGGTTTTTATGCACAGTAATTAGTTGGTACGCTGCCTGATGTAGCTTCCCGATTTCTGTAGGTGAAAAATATCCCCCTATCTGGTGACACAGGGGTTAAGTCTCAGCACTATCAAGCTATCTATAACCAGCTACTATGGCATGAGTTCAATCCCCGCCAGGGAGCTGATCAACATGGTGCAGCAGACCTCTCCTGTCTCGCCCACTGTTCCCCTCAGCAGTGTATTTTGTCAGTCTGCCTGTTCTGCTCCCCACTCTGTCTCTGGTGAATCCTCTCACCCCAACCCCACCCCTTAGACCCTCTTCTTTCACAGATGCCAGGAAAAGCCACGTGCTCATTATACAGAGTTAAAGTTATACTGGTCAAGGGTGAGATTCCATCTCACACCTCTGAGAATGACCCATATAGAAAACACCAAGTGTTGATGAGGATGTGGAGGAAAAGGAACTCTCTTACATTGCTGGTGGGAATGCAAACTGGTCCAAGCATTATGGAAAGCTGTGTAGAATGCAAATTACTAAAAATGGAACCACCATATGACCAAGCGATACCACTCCTAGGAATGTACCCAAAGGGTACAAAAATATTAATTAATTCGAAAGGAAACCTGCACTCCTATGTTCACTGCAGCAATATTTACAAAAGCCAAGATACGTAAACATCCTAAATGCATAAAGACAGATGAGTGGATCAAGAAGTTATGGTATATATACACAAGGGGATATTATGCAGTGGTCAAAAGGATAAATTCGTGCCATTTGTGGCAACCTGGATATAGCCGGAAGGGATTATGCTAAGTGAAATAAGTCAGAAGGAGAAAGATAAATACCAGATGGTGTCATTAATATGTAGAATATAGAGAACACAAACTAAGGGAAAACTAAAGAGGTGAAAAACTAACACTTGAAAGCTGACTATAGAAATGAAACATTCAGGGAGGATGTGGCAGGAGAGGGGTAATAACAAAGAGGGAAGGGAGAACAATGGACTATGGTGGTGGATTATGGGTAAAAGAAATGAACAGGCAAATGCATCACTATCCACTCAGAGCAATAGTAAACATACCCTTTACAATGAAAGATACATCTATCACCTGGATTAATAGTAAGAAAGTACTACTAAATGAGAAAAAGCAAGTTGTTGGATGGCATAAAATACATGATAACATTTTACATAGAAATCCAAAGTATATAAAATATGCTAGGAGGGCCAAGATAGTGCTGTGGTCAGAAACAACAAAGACATCAAAATCATCTCAGGCGTTTCAAGCACCAAAGGTTTATTTCTCACTTGTGCTGCTGCTTCTCGGACTCAGGCAGCAAGAATACCCATGATCTTAAAAATTGTAGGTTGTCATGACAGATGGACATAAAGATTTTGAGAGTCTCAGATGAACAACTAAATGATATCATCAGCAAAGGACACACATCAGTCTCTAATCATAATATTTTGGCCATAAGTAATCAGATGCTTGCACCCAAGCACAAGGGAGCTGGAAAGTGCCATCTGTAACATGCTCAGAAGTTCTTGTAGCTGAAAATATGTGAATAAACTACCAAAGGTGGTTATGTGTAGACCCCAAATTCAGACTACTACTACGCAGCATGAAATAAATGAATCAAGATGGGATAGAAAGAGAGCTTCATTCTATTTTCCTTGTTTTGCTTTATTGAGAAAGGAAAGGGAAGTCTGAACAAACTAAGGAAATATTAGGATTTGTTAGTCAGGTGGTAGGCACACAAGAGTTTATCATTCCATATATATAATAGTCTATATGATGGAACTAGGAGACGAAAATAAAAAATAATGAATACCCACTTGTATTTCAGAAGAAAAGAAAAAAAAATAGGAAAGAAAAAGGCAAACTAAGCTCAGGTACAAACTTCACTGAAATAATTATAAAAGGATATAGTGTATAGTTCTAATGTTTTTTTTTTTTTTTTTAAAAAAAAAAACCTGACTGGAATGGATGTTTTCTAGAAAAAAATAAATCCCAAAACCTCTCAAAAAATCATAAAGCACAAATGGACTCATAAGCATGGTTGAAACTGATAAAGACGTTAAAGAACTACATTTACTTCTTTCCCATATTGTCAGGAACAGATGGTTTCACAAGGAAAATTGTCCATATTTTAAAATTTGATAATATGACTTTATTATGTGCCTTTGGAAGGCAGGTGCTAAGTGTTTTCCATTCCTTATGACCGTTCCCGAAAAGACCTATTTGATGAATCTTATCCTTATACCCATTTTATAAGTGTCTAACCAAGGTAAATGCGGTAAGGTCAGGTTTTTAGTCCATTTCTGTCTGGCCACAGAGATCATTCTTTTAGAAGTTATAGCCCTATAACTTCTGTGCATTTTAAACCATTTGAGAGCATGGAATGAGCAGGAAACTTTTACAATTAATTTTTTTCCTTTTGTTTTCCTCTTATATTTCTTACATCATTTTTCATTTTTGCACAATGTATGCATTTTCATCTTGGTTATAGTCCCGTACAATTCCCACCACCTTTGTTTGGATCCTACTCCCTTCTCTCTCCCCTGTAGTGTGTCCCTGGTTTACAGTTGCTTGTTGATTTTGAGTTTTACTTTATTATCATTAGTCTTTTTCCTGGTCCCTTATTTAGGTTTTCTGAATTTCTGCTATGAGTGAGACCATCCGGTAATTTTTTTGTAATTTTTAAGGTAGCACAATACTATTATCCAACTTGATCCTGAGGAAGACAGCACATGTGACGAAACCAACTGAAAGATATTTATTGCAATTATCTATGTAAAAATCTGAAATGAAACGTGTCAATTTAACCCAACAGCAGATCAACAAATAATACAGAGTGACGAAGTGGGAGACAGACTAGAGATGCAAAGAATTCAGCAACAGGAATCCCATTGAAAATTACATAAATATCATTCACCATATTAATAAGCCAAAAGGGAAAAAAATGTGATCATCCTGGTAGGTGCCAATAAAGAAATTTATAAAATTCAATCTTCATGAAGACATGAATGCTTCCTTAAACAATATAATACATTATTGAAATTAAAAGCCTTATGATTCATTGTTTAAAAAAAAAAGTGAAAAGACTGAATTTAACTTCAGGAACAAAATCAGGAAGTTACTTTCACCACTATTATTGAGTTGTTTTAAAGTGCTAGAAAGGGCCTCTCTGGTGGCCAAGTGGTTAGGTCTTAGTGCTATCACTGCAAGAGAGTGTGTTCATCCTCATTCAGGGAGCTGACCCACATAGGGCATTGCAGACCTCTCCTGTCTCCCTGCTGCTCCCCTCAGCAGTGTATTTCACACAGTCTGCCTGTTCTGCTCCCCACTCTGTCTCTGGTGAATCCTCTCACTCCCCACACCTCTGGCCTATACCCTAGATCTTCTATGCAAAAATAAATAAAATCTTTAAAGTAAAAAAAAAAAAAATAAAGACATTAAAAAAAGTCCTAGGCAATACATTTAGACAAGAGAACAAAATCAAATTTCACATTTGATATGAAAGTAAATGCAAAATTAAATACAACAAAAACAAAGTTAGAAGTAATGGGAAAAGCCAATTTATATAAGCAGTCAAAAATAAAATGTAAACAGAATACCTGGGAATAAATTTAACAAGCAACACATAAGTACTAAATGAAGAAAACTGCTATTTAAATATTATAAGCTCATATAAATTAGAAGAAACAGACAGGAATAAAAGTAGAGAAACAGAAAAGGCAATCATTTAAAGATGTCAATTTTCCCTGTGTCTATAAAATGAGATATATTTCACTCTTGAGAGTGGTAACAAAGAAAAATATTAGCAAAAGGGAAATAACAGGAGTAGACCCATGTCAGGAAAGGTGTGGGCTGTAGGCAGATTCATGAATATTATCAAAGATGCAAATTGTTCCAGCTTTTTGGAAAGGCAATCAGCATTGTGATCTCAAATACATAGCTCAACTTAAAAGCTCCATATGTAATTATAAAAATTGGAAAATATCAAAATTAATTCCAGGAAAAAAAATGAATGTTTACTCTTATAAAAATTCTTTTGAAGCTACTAGGTACTTATGTTATGGAAATGTATAGACAGACCACTACAATAAAATACAGAATATAGACACACATCTATTGATATACAATTGTAGTTAGGAGTATATTATACGTGGATTTCTAAAGCTTTGGGGGAAGTGGACTAATCAATAAATCGCATGAGGAAAAGTAATGATCTATTAAAAATAGTAATAAGACTATGCCCAGCTGATATTAATTACATACTTCCAGGTTTTGTTCTAAATTCTTTGAATGGATTCTTCCATTTCCATTACAAGCCTGTAAGTTAGGGAGCATGATAACCCCGTTACAGAAGAAAGAGACCCCAAGAGGTTAAATGTTAATCCTCAAGGTCACTCAACTATTAAGCGGTAGTGACCACAGGCAAGTCTGTCTTATAGGCCCAAAGCACTAGCTACTAAGTTGCATTTACTACTTTACTCCAAAGTCCTCAAATTCCAGAGAGATCAAATACTTAAATCTTAGAAATTATATCACTGTAGAAGAGATGTCTGAGTACTTTTTATGATCTTGATGTTGGAGATACCTTTCTAACCCTCACTGGTATGCCTAGAAGCCATAAAACTTTGAAAAAGATGATGACATAAAAATGTAAAGCTACTTTTTAGCTAAAAATACCACAATGAAAGTTAAAAGACAATCAGGGAGGAAGCATTTGTAATACATTTGACAGACTAATTTCCTTAATATTCAAAGAGCTTATATAAATCAAAACTAAAAAGATGAGCAATACTATTTAAAAATGGGCAAAGAACATGAAAAGCCAATTAGAAAATAAGACTTGAAAATGATTATTAAACATGAAAAGATGTTCACCTTCTCCAGTTATCAAAAATATCAATTAAACTAGGATTTTCTCAGCACCAGCAAAGGGTAGCAAACAAGAGGTAACCACCTGGGAGAAGGCACAGGCTGTGGGTGTGTTAGTGTACTATGGTGAGAACGTGATTTGCTCCAGACTTTTCAGAAGGGCAATTAGTGTTAAGCCTCAGGTGGTTTTTTCAGTTAAATCTCTTTGGTACAGCAGATTTTCCAGGAATATCTCCCAAGAATATAGAAGCAAGTGCATAAAGATGTATGTAACATAATTACTATAGCAGCATTGTTTTAAATAGGTAGTGTCTGATAACATACAACCTAAACATCAATCAAGTGAAGAGTGACTTAGAAAAGAATTGTAAAGCCATGGAAACGCTGATGTGAATGGACAAACGGGTTCCACAATAAACTGATGAGCGAAAAACAGAAAATAGCCAATAGCACATGTACTATAACCCTACCTGTATAAGTGTGCATGTGGTGTGTGTTCATGTATGCATAACTAAAAAGTGAAGACCCTCTCGTTTTCTCATAAAGGCCTGTCACAGGGTGTCTCACTCAAAATAACAACACTGCCTTCTCAAATCTCCACAAAAAGCAAGTTACCCCTTACATTCTACTCTTGAAACACACCTAATGGTAAACACATTCATAATGCATAACAAGACTTATTAAGCACTCTCTCTCTGTGTGTGTTCTGTAGATTTCCAATGCTTTGTCAATGCATGCAATTGGAAATAGTCTTAGAAATCTCTTCAGTTTGACAGAGATTGATTGAGAGAGAAGATTCTCATTCCAGTGTCTTTCTTCAGCCAGGGATAAGGGCAGGGTGGGTAGGGGAGGGAAATTCATAGTAAAAAGGCCCTCAACAAACATAAATATAATGACAACTACAAAGATATACAGAGAGAGATCTTCTTAACCACATATATGAATCTCCTATATGGACATCTATTATGTTATACACACACACACACACACACACACACACACCCCACCCCACCCCAACCAAAGCTTCCTGATTACTTCCCAAGTGCATTGCAAGGTTCCCCATTTTAAACGAGTTGATTCTAAACATTTAGCAAAAAGCTTCCAGTGCTTTCCTATATGTACCATAAAGGCTCATGGTATGTAAAAATCTATGACTTCATATACCATTGCTTAAATTATATGTGGACATTTTTAGCAGGTTTTTTAATCAGATCAGAATTTTTCATTTGGACTGCATAATTCCATCTCCCCACTGGACATGGGGGAACTGAACCTGTGTGTTGTAAATTATTAACAACATCTGTGGTGTCTCTACATTAAATGCCAGTAAGACCTGCCCGTACCCTCACTCCATTACTCCCCTCCCACCCAGGTCACATAATCAAAAATATGTCCAAACACCTGCAAATACATCCAAAGGGCAAAACTGCATCTCACTGAGAACCACAGGAATTGGCACAGATTTTTTTTTGGGGGGGCGGGGAGCAGAGGCACTAGAGTGCATGTAAATATATACATATGTATGCACATGTATGTAATTTGTATAATAAATTTACATTTCTAAACTTCACAAAAGGCTGATCAGATTTTAAAAAATGAGAAAAAAAGTCACTGCAACAACAAAAAAATGGCACTGATAAATATGCTATACAGAGCTGGAAAACATAACTATCAGGGGTGAGGAACTGGCAGAGTTCAGCCAAACTCTAATTAGTAGTATACTACAGGGAAAACAGAGGGCTACTCGAATTTATTTTTTAATCATTTTGTTGTTTCTGTCTTTCTTCAAGGCAGAATATGCTTAAGCTCATACTGGGATTGTTTCTGTATAATTCTAGACTGATGGAATGAATCAGAGAATTGCATAAACTCCCTGGTGAATTCACCATCTGCCCATGCCCTCTAAATATTTTCTATGTCTGAACTCACTGAACAAGTGAAGTTGGAGGCACTGCTGAATAGCAAGAAACAATGAGAATATAAAATAAAGAGAACATGCAAACATCAAAAACTCTTGCCAGTTTAGAAACCTATACTGCAAAAAGTTGCTTTGGGGGTCTTCTCCAATGTGCCCAAGGACCTTCCTCTTGCTTTCAGGGGAACATCTGACTGTGATGAAAGTCTTTAGTGACTCTTTGGCAGCACATTTATCTTCAGCACTAAGAGTTACTAGCACAAACAGGTAAAAAAGAAAAATATTGTACTAGCTTCCATGGGTGGAGACGGCTAACCCCTCCCTAAGGAAGGAAAGCTTACAGTACACAGACCCACAGCTAAATCTTCCTCCAAATGCTGACTCTGAGAGTGGTTTCCTAGCCCCCATCTGGGTTTCATTTTGTCCACTTTTTCAGTTGCAGAACTTGATCAAATACACCTAACAGGCCATTTTATCCATATACTCTCTGCACAGATTCCCAAGGACTCTTCATTCCTCCCCAACCCCCAGCTTTTAGTAAGACATTCTCCTGCAGGCAAGAATCTCCTGGAAGAATGTCTCTGTGCATTTCAGAAAAGCAATGTTTTTGATCACTTAAAATGTAATCCAAACCCAAATGCCCAAAAATAGATGACTGGATCAAGAAGATGTGGTACATAAACACAATGGAATATTACTCAGCAATCAAAAAGATAAACTCATGCAGTTTGCAGCAACATGGATGGTGCTGGAAGGGATCATGCTCAGCGAAATAAGCCAGAAAGAAAAAGAAAAATACCGGATGGCCTCACTCATAGCAGGAATTTAGAAAACCTAAATAAGGGACCAGGAAAAAGACTAATTATAATAAAGTAAAAATCAAAATCAACAAGCAACTATAAACCAGAGACACACTGGGGGGGGTGGAGATTAGGTTCAAAATAAGGGGGGTGGGAACTGTATGGGGAATATAACCAAGATGAAAATGCATACACTGTGCAAAAATGAAAAATGATGTAAAAATATATAAAATAAATGGAAAAAAATAAAAAAAAAATATTTAAAAAATAACTAAAATGTAATCCAAAGTAAATTTCCATGCATGTCAATAAATTGGTCAGGATACTATGATTGGTATTTATAATTAATTCATATATTAAACATATATTAACATTAAAATAGACAAAAACAGCATCGTAAATGTATGTAACGGTCATATAACTTCTATTCACTGATGTTTTAGCTATTTCCAGCATGTTCATGCAAGACAAAACCCATTTCTCCTTATTCTCAGTGTCACCTAGATTTTTTTCAAAAAGAAATTGAAGCACACAGATAAACTCTGCTACAATAAAAAGACATCTTCAGGCTAGACATGTATAAAATATAGTTCATGAGATATTGCTTCAGACAGAAAAGGGAGAGTTGACACATGCAAAATCCTTCACTGCTGCATAAACCAAGGGTCAGCAAACTAAGTGCCTGGGGCCGAAAGGATGCCATCATCTGTTTTGTAAATAGAGTTTTATTGAAATGCATCCAGGCCTCTTCATTTACATATTGTCTACAGCTGCTTTTGTGCTGAAAAAGCAGAGTTGAGTAGTTGTGGCAGGGACTTCATGCCCTGCAAAATCTAAAATATTTACTATGTGGCCCTCTGCAGAACATGGCTGCCAATTTTTGGCATAGCCTATCAAAGGGAAGGGACTGTAGAAATAAACCAATCTTATTTTATGGATGGAAAATTACCGAGCTATTTAGAAAGAATAGATGGCTTGCCCAAAGTCACACAGAATATCAGTAGCAAGGTAGTTACTAGAAACCAGTTTTCCTGATGTCCATTTAGAGAAATACATACCTCCAAGAATTGTAACTAAAGTCCACAGGTATCCAGAGTTCATATTTCAGCCTATCAGACATTACAAAGGTTGTGACTTCTAGATAGACGAGCAAAGAGACAAATCTATGTACCAATGCTCTTACTTTTGCTAGAGTAGGTGAAACAGCATGTGTGTATGTGTGTGTCCCAGCACGTGACATAAGTTAATGTCCTTGATACTTTCATTTTTCTAAACGAAGAAATGGGAAATGTCTGGTATAATAGCTTGTTTTGAGACTATATTCGCAATGAGAGTTAAAGACAGAATTCACGCTTGGTGCTTAGGATTCCAAGCTCAGTATTCATTCTGTTGGGGGAATGGTATGTCCTGAATGAACTCCACCTCCATGTCAAAGAGATCCCAGGCACCAAGGACTACAACTCCCATATTGCCATGAATCTGCCATGATTCTTGACTTCCTGAAAGGGGCGGGGGGCATTGCTGCAAATTAAGGGCAGAGTTAAGCAGCCATGCCTACTGTAAAATTGAACATATGTGGATCTGGAGACAGCTTGCTTTTGCCTATCTTCAGCGTGCACCTGGGGTCCCATTTCAGACAGCATTAAGGTAGGACATATTGGCCAATCTCTCTCTCTCTCTCTCTCTCTCTCTCTCTCTCTCTCTCTCTCTCTCTCTTTGCTTCCCCCCTCTTTTCACTTGCCTTGTAAATAAAGCTTTTATTAACTTTTCTCTGTGTGCCTGCCCTTGGGTCTTCTGAGAATTTTTTTTAAGCATAGGTGAGGGCTCACACTCAAGCCATCCATTTCCCTTTGTGGTTGCCCTGTAACAATTCTACAATGCCAGATGAAGAATTCAAACATAGAACACTTAATTCAAGAATCATCTGGGGCTAACAGTTCTTTGCATCTGTCTGTAAGCTATTTTGGAATAACCAGAGAATCATCATTATTTCTTCATTGGCCTTCCCTCACTAGAGCATAAACTATTGTCAAATGCAATTCACCTTCCAAAGTAGGCACCGCCAGCTGCTGATTAGGGACTTCTTTACTTGGAGTGTGAAAAATAATCTCTGATTTGCACCACAATGTCTTGTGTAAGAAAGAACAAGAAGTAGAAATGTGCCACGTGAGTGTCAGCTTTGATGATCACACCCACTCCTGTGCTCTGTGCTGTTGTAGCTTCTCAACAAAATGAATGATCTTGTCTGTAAACAGTAAGGCAGGGAAGGTCAAGAGAAACAAATGGCCTAAACAAAGCTAATCTCACACAGAAATAAGGATGAAATAATATCTTTCCATTCCCATGACGCTATCCAAGGCTCTTCCCTTATTATTGAACATATTCCCCAGTGTCATTTTATGCATTTTAGAATGATGGATCACTGTGCACAAATGTGGGCTGTGGCTTATATGTGGAGAAACAAGAAAACCAGCAAAGAGAAAACTGTAAATCCAGTTGAGAGATAATGATGTGCTGAATTAAATAAAAATGACGGCGGCGAAGATGACCTTGTTTGAAGATATCAACCAAGTAAGAATCTTAAATCCCTTCTAGAACAACATGGTGGAACTGATGGATCAACACACATTAAAGACATAAAACCCAAAAGGCTTTTGGGTATAGATTGATAGAGGTGGTGGAGATCAGGAAAAATAACAATGAGTGTATTTGTTTCCTGTTGCAGTTATCATAAATTACCACAAACCGAGTGGCTTACTATAATAGAAATGCATTATCTTAAATTTCTGGAAGTCTTACATGGATGTCACTGAGCTAAAATCAAGGTGTTCAGAGATGCATTCCTTTTGGAGGATCAGGGGAATGATGTTTCCTTGCCTTTAGCACTTTTGACAGGATGCCTTACCTCACGGCTTCATTTTTCCATCCTCAAAATGAGCAATGTCATACCAGGGACTCTCATGCCCCTACCTCTCTGCTTCTCTCTCTGTTTTTCATTTTTAAAAAATCTTCTGATTACACTGGCAAACCCAGATAATGTCTATCTGCTGATTAGCATTCTATCAGTAACCTTAATTCCTCTTCGCCATGTAATATAACATATTGATGGATTATAGGGATTAAGACATAGACATCTGCAAGCGATCATTATTCTGCCTGCCACAGTGACTTCTCAAATTTTTCCTTGAGTAACTGAGATATTATTATAGCATAAACATACATCTCAAGCTGAGTAAAATCCAGAGCCCTTTCAAAGCCCAATAATGTTCTCTAAATAGTTAAGAACTATTGTCTTAGAGATTGACGGAATTGAATTTGAATAATGGTTTTGTCATGTATCAGTTTTATAAACTTATAAAAAATATACCTCTTAACCTTAATTTCCTTCTCTGAAAAATGTGGAAATGAATCATATACAAGAAATTAGGTGCTGAACATAGTGCTGGCTAAGAAAATGTCAGTTACTAGTTAGCACTGAATACAAGCAAAGGAAAGTTGGAGCTTAAATTTGGACGGTTTCATTTGTTTGAATGGCATTGGTTACATACCAAATGTGTCCCATCCCTCCTCAAATTCGTATGTTGAAGTCCTAGCTTCCAATGAATGTGATAATATTTGGAGATGGGACTTTGGAATTAATTCAGTTTAGCTGAAGTCAGGAGGGTAGGGCACTTGTGATGACATTAGTGTGCTATTAAGGAGACTAGACACATCTCTTTGCACCTCTGCCTTTTGCAAACAGAGGCGGAAGGCAGGCAAATGAGGAGGAGGGCCCTCAACAGAGCTTAACCATGCTGGTGGCACCGTGACCTCAGATCCCAGCCTCCAGACCTGGGAGAAATAAATGTCTGTGGTTTCAATCACCCAGTGGATGGTACTTTATGATAGCAGTCTAGACATTCATCAGTGCAGTTTAAAATTCACCTTTGGAAATTAACATACAATTGTATTTATCTCCCTAATAGATTCTTTCCCACTCTCCTAGATGCCCAGTTCATAGTTCCTCTTCTCAAACTTGTAACACCTCCTTGTGCTTGCTCACACTCTATAAAAACAGAGAAGATGGGCCTCCCTGGTGGCACAAGGGGTTAAGACACAACCTATAAAGCTATCCACAGCCACTGCAGCACAAGTTCGATCCCCGGCCAGGGAACTACCCACATGGCACAGCAGACCTCTGTCTCGCCTGCTGCTCCCCTCAGCAGTGTATTTCAGTCGATCTTCCTGTTCTGTTCCCCACTCTGTCTCTGGTGAATCCTCTCACCCCCCGCACCTCTGGCCTGTACCCCAGCTCTTGTGTGCATAAATAAGTCTTAAAAAAAAGTTGTCAAGACTTCCTATAACACCCACTCTTCGACTATGTGCTCCCCTGTACCTGCAGTCATGTAGTCTACCTTCTTTCTTGGTGCTGTGGGTGCCTGTTCATGTGCCAGACTAAGCCCAAGTGTGCCCCCACGTATGTACTGTCCATTCCAGCAAATGTCCTTCCCTGCATTTTCAATCCCTTCCCACTTCACTGGATTATTGATTTCAGTTTACAAACATTTCAATATTGCTCTCATTGTAAATACAAAGCTCTGTTGTCATTTTCCCTTTCAACTACTGCCCCATTTTATCCTCACCTTTATTAAGTGAGCTCTTTGAAAGTGGTCTCTGCATTCTTGGTCTAAAGTTTATCGCCTCATTTTCTCTTGAACTATCCAAATTAAAGTTTTTACCCCATCACCTCACTAAAGCTACATTTATCCCAGATTACCAAAACGACACTCACATTTCTGATTTCATCTTATTTGACCTATCAGCAAGATTTGACACCAATGCTCACTTCAGCTCTGAAATACTTCCCTCATCTGATTTCCAGTAAAGCACACTCATTTTGTTTTCTAATATTTGGCCAATGTTTCCAAGTCTCATTTGTTTTCCTTCATTTTCTGCCCTTTAAGTATGGGAGTACTCCAGGTTTCTGGCTTCTATCATTTTGCGTTTCTTTCTGTTTTCAGTCACAGGGCGATTTTATACAGTCACATGCTTTTAGATATCTATGTGCTGATGACTCCCCATTTATAGTTACAGTCTGAACTGAATTGCACACTCTTATATCCAAATGGCTAATCAACACCACCACTTGGAGGCTTAACACATATCTTAAAATTAATGTATAAAATAGATTCTGACAATCTCAAACCTGTCACTCCCATAGACTTCCCTCTCTTGATGAATGGCAACTTGAGTTGAGCAGGACATAAAAACTTGCAATCATCCTTGATTTCATTCTTTCTTGTAAAATGTACAGTTAATCCACCAGTAATCCTGTGAATTCTAGCTTGAAAATATATACAGGATCTGATCATCTCTCCACAATCTCTACTCCTCCCAGCCTAGTCCTAACTACCATTATAGTTTTCTTTGATTACTGACAACAGCCTTCTAACTCATGTGTCTGCTTCCATCCCTTGCCCCCAATGGCCTGTTCTTACCATGAAAACTACAGTGACCATGTTAAATCCCACTAAGTTGTAAGTTAAATCATATTAGTTCCTTTCTTGAAAACGCCCTCAATGCCTTTCCATCTCTGGAGCACTCTAAATCAGTGGCATGCTGGCAGGTATAAAACAAACAGATATACAAGAAAATTGTGTGTGTGTGTATGCATATAAGCATAAAATTTACTGATTTAAAGGATGACTAGAACACAATTTACAAATAATTTCAAAATATACAACATTCTTTTTATATGGTTCCATAGTCAATAGATTCCTATAAATTTTTTCATTGATTTTTGCCAAAGTCTTGTATTTATACACTAACTACGTTTGAAATTGATGAATGTGTTTAGTTCCAACATGAATGCTCGTTGATATTTTCATTTACACTATTAAGATGAAACAACAAAAATATATGTGGGGATTTCACTGGTTCAATGATAGGAATGACATCTTCACTGAATCAGGTTATGCTTTTCAAATAATAGGATTCTGCGTCAATATTTTGTGCCAGTCACAATGGAATGCCTGGAGTCACAACACCCTTTTACTTTTAATCTGCACTGTTGCAATTTTATTCATCACAACCTTAAGGCCAGGAAAATCAACAAAAATCAATCATGTGCTTATATTTGCAGCATTTTCAAATTTCCCTGCTGTTAGTATCTCCACCATAGCTAATTGTAAGCTATCCACTTATATTACAGAGTACAGAAACCTAATAGATGTTCCTTACACTCCATCACATAGTGTTTCCATCATACAGACACAGCAGATCTCTAACAGCTGGGGTCACGGTCACAGGTTACACAACATATGTTCAAAGGAATTCTGGGGGAAGAAGTTAAGTTCCTCCCTGAAAACCACCCAGGACTATAGTTAGAGGTTACCTCTAGAACTGAAGGTACGCGTGTCAAGCTAACACGTTCCATGACTGATGGAGATGCCTGGCTCTTAGAAGAATGCCCATGACTTGAACTCAATGTTATGTGGCTGGAATTTAATTCGTATTTTCACCAAGATTTTGGTAAAATCATGTTAAATTTTTGCAACCTATCCACAGCTAATATGGTAAGGAATCAAGTCTTTTCCCAGACTTAGGGGATAATAGTAAATGCAAGAATGACCGCAGAGAATGGTAGCAAGTTAGAAGAGGGAGAAGTGGCCGTGTGAAGCAGGAGCTCGCGGAGATACAGAACAAACTGAAGGTGCTTAACGTGCACAGATTACTTTGGGATTTGCACACATACCTGAGGAGACGAAGTTGGTACACGACAGAACGCACTGTCGTGACAAGAAATAGGAAACATTTTTGGAGTCATTTGCTGGTAAGTTAAAAAACAAAAGAAAAAAAGGCCTCCCTGGTGGGTCAGGGGTTAAGCAGCACACTATGAAGCAATCAGCAGCCTCTGCAGCAAGAGTTCGATCCTGGCCAGCCAGGGAGCCACCCACATGGCTTAGCAGACCTCTCCTGATCCTGACTCACCTACTGCTCCCCTCAGCAGTGTATTTCAGTCTCTCTGCCTGTTCTGTTCCCCGCTCTGTCTCTGGTGAATCCTCTCACCACCTGCATCTCTGGCCTCCGGTTCTTGTATGCATGAATAAATAAATCTTAAAAAAACAAACAAACAAAAAAAAATCCGGAGCCGGAGGCAGCTGGGAATGGCACCCTATTCGGGGCCGGAACGCGATGCCCAGACATGTCCAGGCGCGCCCGGCCACAGTGACCCATAGAGGAGGCGGAAGCAAAACCTTCCCCCAGCGCCCTCGGGGGCAGAGCCTCTGCTCACGTGGCGGGCACCGCAGCCCGCGCCACCCACTGTGGGAGCGGGAGGCGAAGATCGCGCCGTCCCAGCCCGGTGCCCACGCCGCTCGCGCTGCCTCAGCCTCGGCCGCCGCCCGAGCCGCTCCCGCCATGGCCACGCAGCCCCAGGACCCCGGCGACGCCCGGGAGAGCCCCGAGGACCAGCCAGAACAGCGCAGGAAGTTGCCTAAGGTGCGCTCTGAGGGGGGAAGTAGCGGGGCAGAGGGGGACACCCCGGGCTTCCGCCCCTTCTCGGAGCTGGCGCCAGGCACCCCGCACGTGTGGGTCAAGGATGGCAGCCGGATCCGGAGCCTGCTGGCCTTCGCCGCCACCCGCATGCAGCAGCCGGCCGCGCGCCATCGTCTACAGCGGCGCGGGCCACGCGGCCCCCAAGACTGTCTCGTGCGCAGAGATCCTCAAGCGCTGCCTGGGGGGCTGCACCAGGTCACCCGGCTGCGCCTCTACAGCGCCCACGAGCTGAGGCCGCCCCCCCGCCCTTGGCCGAGTCCGCTCCGAGGCCCGGGCCGCCGGATGCCCCGCTCCGCGCTCAGAGCACCGTGCCCGGCCTCGCCATTCTGCTGTCCAAGGATCCGCTGAACCCGCGCCAACTCGGCTACCAGCCCCCCAAGCCCCAGCCTGGCCCCTCTATCCAGCCGACGGCATCCACATCCCGCACTGCTCAAGGGGAACCCGCAGCAGCAGCAGCAGCAGCAGCAGGGTCGGCGAAGGGGTCGTCGCCCCCTCCAGGTGTCCCGCCGGAGGACCCCAGGGACTGACGAGTCCTCAGTCTCCCGCCTGCATGCCACCTACACAGGCCGGACCCCATCTTCCTGTCCGGGCCCTCACCGTGCTGCACGTCCACCCTTCACACCTTGGGGCTCTGGAGCCCACAACCTGGACACCACCACAGACTGGCGGCTGGAGCCCGAGGAACAAGAGGGAGACCCCAGGGCAGATTTGTGGAGTGCTTGCTCCTCTGCCACTTGCCTGCCCGCAGAACTCCACCTTCAGGTATTCTGAGCCATACTAGAACTTTCTTCAGGGAGTTAGAGTTCGGTGTGGCACTCTTGAATCTTTGTGAGGACCCTAAGTTTAAAGTCACCCAGCATTCCTGAGGGCGTCTGGAGAGCTCGTGGAAGCACCCCCGCACCCCCACCACTGGCAGCAGAGGGCAATGTGCAAACCTCTGGCCTCCATCACCTTTTTTTTTGTGTGTGTGTGGGACCCTCACCGGTGGCCGAGGAACAAACAGGCGCTGCAGAGGCTGCAGGCAGCTTCGCAGCCCAGCGCTCAACCGCTGCGCCACCAGGGGAGGCCCCATCACCGTTTCTTACCTAGCTTTCCTTCCCCTGCCTTTAAGGAGAATCCTGAGATCGTGGGTAGCAGCGGCTTCTCCAGGGACCCCACCTCTTACAACAGCACCAGTCCACATGCTGAGCCAGAGGGGGAGGCCCAGGACAGAACTCTCCATGCCGCCTCGCCTGAGCCGCACTGAAGTCTTGCTCTCAGCAACAAACAGGGAAATGAAAGAACAAGAGCACGACGATTAAAATCTGGAAACGCCACCTGCAAGCTTTCTACCCAGCACAACTGCTCTGACTGAAACCTCCCTTGTGCAGAGCCGCGGACCAGCCCCAACTCTTTGTAAGTGTCTGCACCCCACAGGACCCCGAGCTCCTGGGTCTCTGGCCTCTGGGCTAAAATTCCCAATAAATGTATCTCTTTTGCTGTCACATGACCAGGCTTTGGCTTCTCATCTGTAGTTGCACAGGATAAACTCTTAGAATTGTCTGGGAGTTAAGAAAAAAAAAAGTGTCTGCTGAACACCAGAGAAGCTAGTTACATAATCGAAATAAATAAGAACATATGACCATATTAAAAAAAATTTTCAAAAGAGAAATCATAAATTTACCTCCATAGATGCTGAATACACTTGCTTTAACATCCATTATATACATAAATATATACAATAACCTATTGGTGATTATAAAATCTAGAGAGTGAGAGTTCTGCTGTAGGAGGGAGACTAATTTGTTGTTTACCATATTTATCAGGTGCATGTGTTGGTTTTATACATTTTTTTAAATTAATGATAAAGATCAACATGTTAAAAATTGAAGCCCACAGACTACTGACAAAGGAAATGGACACTGAAGACTTAGAAGAAAAAAACTTGAGCTTAGTAATATTCAGGGGTACAAATAAAATGTTATATTTTGCGCATCAAAATGGCAATTTTAAAAATACCAATACCAAGCAAATGTGAAGTGTTGTGGTGAAAAGCTTGCGCTTTATAATTAAAAGGGTCAGAGGTGTTTTAACTGCTAGCTGGGAAGCTCATGTGCTGAGCCCTAGTTTCCTTATCGGTAAATGAGGATAAGAGTACTTAACTCAGAGTTATTTTGAGTAATAAATGAGATAAAACATGTGTAGTGATTGGTACTTTGTAAAGTGTTAATAAATATTCAGTTTGTTATCTTTTAATGATAATGGGGCAGAGAAATCAGTACCTTCAAATACCAGTAAGAATATAAGCAGACAGAATCTTATTAGGGAGTAACTGAACATATTTTTCAAGAGCTTAAAGTATTCATATCTCATGACTCAGTGATTTCACTCATAGGAACTTATTCGAAGGCAATAGTCAGAGATGCATAAACATTTATACACAATATTGCTAATAATATCACTATTTATAAGCACAAAAATATGGGAACAATCTAAATGTCATGCAGATGAAACTAGTCAAGTAAGATAAAGGCTAGAGCTAGCCATAGAGTAAAATATCATGTAAGTATTAGAAAACCTATTTTCAAAGCATATTTCATGGCATGGGGGAATTATAAAAACTGATACAAATTACCAAAGTGGAGATTTAAAATTCCAGAGACACCATGACTGTCATTTTGTTTAAAAACAAGGAAGATAACAAAAAATGTTAGCACTGGTTATATTGTGATGGTAGAAAGTGATTTTCAACTTTTTTCTGCATTATTCAAATTTTTTTTTAAAAGAATGTTACTTTTTTGTCATGAGTGATTTTTAGACACGCTATTTAATATACACATAGAAAAAATGAACACATCACAGGTGTTTATCCTGATGAATTTTCACAAGCTAAATGTGCCCTGTGTTCTTTGCTCCATAATCAACTCTCAAGAGAACCTTCCACTCTGCTTTGAGGTCTCCTTGCTCACTTACCCAACCAGGGTTGCCATTTTCCCGACTTCTAACAGCGTATATTAGTTTTGCCTATTTTTGCAGGCTGAACGAGATCATACAGCCTCTACCTTTTTGTGTTTGACTTTTTTTGCCTAGCTATTTAAATTGGTTGTTTTTATTCTTGTTCCAATACCTTAAAAGGAAAAGTGCAAGTTGAATACAGTAATTTACCCTTTTTGTTTGATGCAATGTCTTATAAAATGAGTAGCTCACCCCATAGTTATTCTTTCTGAAATATCAAATTGTGTAGATTCTAGTTAACTCTTCTCCAGAGCATAATAAGCTAATAAACTAAAATAATAAGTGAGAAAATGAAATAGGAACAGTAGTCATAAGTAAACCATGAAGCCTTAAAAACAAAAGACTGGAAATTTACTTTAAATGTATGCATTGGTGTCTAAGTGAAGATAAAGTGATTAGACGGGAGTAAACTAATATATTTTATTTAGCAACTATAATTTGTATGCACCCATTTAATATGTTAGGTATTTTACATAAGTTGTTAACTATCAATAAGCCTAGAAGTAGATGTTATTAGTCCCATAATACAGACATGAAAACTGGGACAGTGAGTTTTCTCTGCCCAAGATTGCTCAGATAATTAATGGAGGGTTACTATTGTGATGCAAGTTTGTCTGGTTTCAAAATCTGGTCTCTATTATGATGCTTACTGTTATTTATTTATATATATATATATATATATACACACGCACTTATATATATGTATTTATATAATATATATATATATATTTACACACACACATATCTGAAAATTGTGTTTTTGTTTCATTTCCTTTTGAATTCCCATAATAGTAAGCTGATTTTAGTTCAGGGAAGAGATACCCTAGAGAAAGAACTTTTAGCAATAACAAAGGACAGATTGCCTTAAGGCCTGCTGATCCCTTGCCTGTTTTACTGTATCAGCAACATTATTATACATTCTCTACTGCTCAGAATGCAGTGAGACTTCTTAAGCAGCCTGAATTCAAAGGAAATTGAAAACATAGGTTTTCAAAAATGTTCAAAAGAGCAGGGAAACAATGAGTTAATGTTCAAAATTATTGTCATGACCCCTCATTTCAACAGAACTCCTCCCCCATAGTGCTTGTAGTGCTCATCATTTTTAATGCTCAACAAATAAAATACCTTTTCAGCTACTGTCATGCTATCTAGTAATCTATTTTTGACAGATGGTCTCTGAAGCATGAAGCGATGCTTGCCTTGTTAACAACTTAAAACGAAAGTGACCACTTGGGGCCTCCCTGGTGGTGCAAGAGGTTGAGATGCAACCTATGAAGCTATCCACAGCCACTGCAGCATGAGTTCGAACCCTGGCCAGGGAGATACCCACATGGCACAGCAGATCTCTCCTGACTCACCCACTGCTCCCCTCAACAGTGTATTTCAGTCAGTCTGCCTGTTCTGCTCCCCACTCGGTCTCTGGTGAATCCTCTCACTCCCCACACCTCTGGCCTGTACCCCAGTTCTTGTATGCATAAGTAAATAAATCTTCAAAAAAAAAAAAAAAAGAAAGTGACCACTTGTAGACTGGGAAACAGTCTGATTGAGCTAAAGAGTGTTGTATCATCCCAGTAAAAACACACCCATATCGTATCACCACCAGTAAAGACACACCCATTGTCTTGGGAAGACAGCACAGCTTGTTTGTAGTATTCTATTACACTCACAGGTAGTACTAATATTTTTGAAGGTGTGGTGGATTTTGTCGCCCTGGTGATGAGCTGGATGGGTGTCAGATGGTCTAGGACTCCATAGACCGAAGAACTCTGCCTGTGTTCTAGGTGAACACGAGATGGAAACTACTAGCCTGTGGCACTTTCAAAGTTAGATTCAGGGACCCCTTGAAACAGAGACTCTGGGCTTGCTAGGTAAACATACGGAATGATGGGCTAAGTGATTAGAAAGCTGTATGGGTCGGACAAAGCAATCTCCATGATGGACTTCTCTCAAGTCTAGAAAGTACACGAACAACTTGCACTCCAGACTGAAGGATTCTTTGTGCTGGATTATGAGTTTGGCATCACCCTGGCCTATCGTCACCAGGTGCCAGAACCAAAGTGACTTCCCTCCCTGTGGCAACCAAAAATGCTGTAGGGGGAGGGATGTGGTAGAAAAATTGTTGACCTTGATAACCACTTCTTTAGAGCGAGAATCCCCAGATTAGGCAACTAAAACAGTCTTGGGAAGTCAGTCATTAGTGAAATGATGAGCTTTCTTTGAAGAATGATTAAACCCAGGCAACTCGCAATCAAATAGGGTCAGAGAGAGAAAGTAGTGCAGATCAGCCAAGGGAACGATGTACATCCAACTCCAATATTTTACAAACATTTATTGTGCTCCTCTTAAAAGAATACCACCTTCCTTCCTAAATGAATTTATATTTGCCAAGGGTCAGTACTTAAAGGAGTAGCTCTCATATCAGGTGGGGATTCCAAAAGTGCTGACTCACTGGAGCAAAGAGGTTTCACTTATGACTCAACCCAAATGCATATAACCACAACATAGATTTATTGATGGGAATCCACATTCCAGAGAAACACAGAAATAGGAGGATTTCTTCAGGGAAGTCTTGTCATTACAAAACCTTGGTTGATGTCTTGGTTCTTTGATTATTTTAAACTTGCAGACAAGCCTCTTACCACTGATATTTACTGTGCTCATCTACAAAAGTTGTATCATGATACCTGCTCTATTTATATCACAGGCTTTTCATAAACAGCAAATAAAATTCTCCAAAGTGGCAAAGCACTAGTAAACTTTCAGGTATTAATACTCTAAGGAATTCTGACTGATATTAGGGGTATAAAAAATAAAATGCGTACTTGCTAGTGACCTTGCCATTTCTCTAAGTTTCTTTAAAATACACGAAGGTTTCTACTTTTACCATGGATGGTATCATCTCTATCACATGAGAGTTTAGCTTTTTAGGTCACTAAAATTATAAAATGTGATAATTGAAAGATCACTGAGTCCAACCCTTTCATTTTACAAGAGAGTCAAATGAAAGTCCTAAACAGTAAACACTATCTTTCAGGTCATAATTAGTGGCAGCTGCAGTGAATGTACCCAGCCCTCTATGCTTCCTACCAAGGACAAGTTTAGTCTGACCATCTCAAGTCATTTGACGGTCCACTTGAAAAAACAAAGAATGGGAAATATATGGTTTCTAAATATAAATACCCACTGGAAGTGTAGAGAAACACTAAGCAATCAATCCAATTCCTTTGGCTAAGATTAACTCCTGTGGTATTTTCTCAGCATTTTAGATAACATGACTTCTAGCTCAGTGGATGCAGGTCAAACTTAGAGCCTTGAAACAGCCCTCCTGATTTTCCTCTTTGAGATTAATTGGGGAGTGTGGGTTTAGGTGGTGGTGGGCTCACTCACTATGGTTTAGGGGGGTGTAGGGTAAGGAAAAATGTCAGGCTTTTCTGCCCTCCCGCCATCAGGATAGATGATGGCTCCTTGCGGTCCTGAATGCATGCCTGATGGCTGGCACCTGGAGTAGGGTGTGGGCATAGGTAGATGGGATTCATCTGGGCTGAGACTGGCTTTTAATGGTGGCATCACGGGGACGCCAGCAGAAGCTGAGGAGAAGCTGAAAGAGAAGCCAAGAAGCAGCAGAACGAACAGAAGAGCAGAAAAGCAGAGAAGGCCGGAGAGCCCAGATAGAGTGAAGATTTGCTGGAGGTTGGGAGGACTGCCAGCCTCCCGGCCCCCCAGCACCCCTGCCTGCCACATGCCTGGAAAACCCCAATGAAAACCTGCAAAAAGCCACTGAGGACTCTGACTCCTCCTTTACCCGGTCTGCATGGGATCCTAGAAACCCTGCTCAGTGGCCATTCCTGCCCTTACAGGGGACTAACAATTCATTTAATCATGGTTCTCCTTGCTTCCCAAGGGACCTTGGGAAGGTCACGCTTGGCTATGATTTATATGAGGCATGAAGGCCAGTGCTGCACATGCATTGTAACTGACATGTTACCTGATGTCCCATCAGCTCTTTGACGTCAAACTCCTCAACTCTAGAGAAAGGTAAATATCATTCGTGTCCCCAATTCTAAGACAAGTAATCTGAACTTTAGAAAGACTGAGTCAACTTTCAAGGTCACATAGCTAGCAAGTGACAGAGGCAGGATTCACGTACAGATGTCTCTGCCTGGAGTCCAACAGATAGATACAGAGCTCCACCGATACGGAGGGCCACATATACAGATATTCCCCAACTGCTGATTCTACTTTCTATTTTCACTTTTACCATAGTACAAAAATTATAATCATTCAATAGAAATCACACTCCAGTTGAGAAGTGTGACCTTTTCCCAGGCTAGCAACGTGCCCTGTAGCGCTCTGTCATAAAGCCGGGGGGCAGCAGCAAAACTGCACTTCCCGGTCAGACACAAAGTCATGAGGACAAACAACTAACACTCTTCAGTGTCCTGTGGCCAATGATTTTTGATATTGCATTTTGTGTTTTGCATCCCCTCGTGTCTATAAAGCACCCATCTGTGTCCAAGCTATCCAATACTTTACTTTAAAATAGACTGTTAGGTGATTTTGCCTAACTGTGGGCTCATGTGTTTTGAGCATATTTAAGGCGGGCGAGGCTAAGTTCTGCTGTTCACTTTGTTAGGTGGATTAAATGCATTTTTGACTTAAAATAGTTTTAACATGATGGGTTTATTAGGAAATAACTCCATTTTAAGTTTAGAAAGACATGTAAATATAAATCTACATGCTAAAAATATGAGGCTTACAAGGACCTGGGGAAAGCGGGGGTGGGAGGGTGGGGGTGGAGGTTAGGGGGGAGAGGGAAAGGCAAGGAAATGCAAGCAAATGAAAGAACATGTGAAAGTTTACAGAGGCATAAGTTTCGGTGAGTTCTAGAAATAGATCAGGGAGGTGGAGTAGAATACTGGGTTCTGGAATTAGATTCCCTGGATTCACTCCCAGATGCCATCATACCAGTAGTACCTTGAGCAAACTGCTTAACCACTCGCAGCCCTGGTTTTCCCATAGGTAGCATCACAATCGTCATCATCATAGTAGCTCTCTCAGGTCTGTTAATGAGTTAGTTAGCAGTTCTGTATCTTGAGTGCATATGAAAATCCACCGGGCATTTTTTAAAAAATCCGTTTTGCCTCTGGCCCAGAGAGCCTGATTTAGTTGAGCTTAGGACAGCTCTCTCTAATAAGTTTAAATGCATACTTAAAAAAATCAATACAATGCATTAAATATAAAATAAAGAAGACCTTTAAAAATGTGTTTTAAAAGTGTTTTTTAATCAATTTTTCAATTACTTTCTTTAGAGAAACAACAAAAATGACTAAAATTTATTTGGAACCACAAAAGCCCTAAAAAGCCACAGCAGTCCTGGCAGAAAGGAAAGGAGCTGTCACATGTCCTGACTTCAAACTATACTACAAAGCTATACAGTTATCAAAAATAGTATGGCACTGGACTAAAAACAGACACACAGGCCAATGTAATAGAACTGAAAGAATGAAAATAAACCCTCATTTATGTGACAAAGGAACCAAGAATATACAATAATGGAAAGTCTCTTCAATGAATGGTGCTGGGGAAACCAGTCAAATGCAAAAGAATGAAAATAGGGTCTCCTTGCTGGCGCAGCAGACCTCTCCTGTCTCGTCCGTTGCTCACCTCGGGAGTGTATTTCAGTAGATCCACCTGTTCTGCTCCCCACTCTGTCTCTGGTAAATCCTCTCACCTCCTGCATCTCTGTCCTATACTCCAGTTCTTCTACACAACAATAAAAATGAAAATAGACCACTGTCTCACAATATACATAAAAATTAGCTCAAAATGGATTAGATGTGGAGCTAGATTAGGATTAGCCAGGATTAGAGCTGACACCATAAAATACGTAGACAAAAATATAGGCAAAACACTCCATGGCAGTGGCCTCAGTGATGTCTTTGAGGTCTAGTCTCCAATAGCAAAGAAAACAAAAGTGAAAATTAAAAATTGGGACATCAACTTTAAAAATGTTTCTTGGTATGTAAGTGTTCAAGCACGACCAGACTAGAAAGTACAAGATGACAACACATTTCCAAAAATGTTCCTTAGAAGAAGCATGGCTACTGATGAGAACCGCGATTTTAAGTAACTTCTCTGTGCTTGTGTATGGTAGATCCCAGCCCCTCAGATATATTCAAGGATTTTAGTTTAAAAATTATCCTGATTTTGCCCAGTATCATCATATTGTCTCTAATCCATCAGCAAAGACACATTTCTTCTAAAAGAAAAAGAGGCTCTTTTGAACCCACTGCTTCATTTACTGTGTATCTGTAATAATAGATGGATTCCTGGAAAAAAGTTTCTATAGTGTTTCTGATTCTTCCGTTTCTCTCATGGAACTCACTTCACTCAGGATTTCCACCCCTCTTACACTCCACAGATACTGCTCTTTTAAGATTGTTAAATCTACTTGATATATCAGTATCACCTCCCAGTTGATCACCCAGTTACCCTTGAAATACATTCTTCACTTGACTTTCAGGATACTACACTCTCCTGGATTTTCTCCTACCTCTTTGGCTATTTCTTTGCAGTCTGCTCGGCTGATTCCCTGTCATCTTCCAGAACTGTAAATGTCAGGGTTTCCTGAAGCTCAGTCCTAGGCATCTTGGTTTCTCCATATATATTCACCATGTATGTTGACTTCATTCTGCCTCAGTACTCTATGGACTTCTACACTGGACAGCTAGTCCAGTGAAAACCTTTGACGAAGTCCAACCACTATAGAAGTTAAAATCATAGATTGTAGTCAAAATGTGTTTGAATACTGGGTCCACTACTTACAGGCAAGTTACTTATCTCTTTGCCCCAATAAGTACCCAGTGCCTGCACGTGCCAGGAGTGTCTTCATCTTTCTAAGAACTAGATGAGTTATTTGCAGGTTAACATTTGCAAAATATTTCAGTAGTGCTGAACACATAATGAGTGCAATATGTATTATTACTGTTATTGATTCTATTCCTTTTATCAGACCTCGAGCCCAATTAATCAGCCCATTCTGTAGTCTTTTCTTCAAAATACTTCCTGAACTGGCCCATTTTTCTCTACCTGACCATTATAACTCTGGCTCAAATCATTATCTCTCAACTGGATTATCAGGCTCTTAATTGGTATATCTGCCACCACCCCTAGGTATCTGTGGTTTATTCTGCACACAGCTTCCAGAATAACAATTTAAAAATTCATCACATCACTCCTTCACTCAAAATCAGCAGTGGCTTTCCAGCTCACTTAAAGCAACAACAAAAAAATCACTTTATATGATCTAAACCTGCCACTTCAATGACCTTAGTCTCTACTACTGTGGCAGGTGTTTTGAATAGCGAAGCCTTGGGCTGTAAGGGGTAGCCTCTCCGGAGGAGACACATGTGGCCTGCCCTGGCTTTCGCCTGTTCAGCCTCCAGCTGTTCTAGATTGGTAGCCTCAGGCCCCAGCTAGAAATCATCACACCCTTGCTTCTACAGTTCTCCAAAAGTGCTCCCACTCTCGTGGTCGCCACTCTCTGTACACCCCCTTATCCAGTGCAGTGCCGAGTCTCCAAAGTCCCCACTGTGGGGCTGTGCCCCTGAGTCAACAAACCGTATGGGGCACTCTGTTTAGCAGCCACCTCTGCCTCTTGTGGGTTGTTCTGCCCCAGTGTCTCCGTAAACAGGGTGAAACTAAAGTTTTTCCTACCTCTTCCTGCTGGACCGTCGCCCCCGCTGTGCACCGTAGTTGTCCCTACATCTTTCAGCGGTGACTGGCTTTGTTCTGCTGTAATTTAGGTGTGAGTATCTGGAAGAAGCAAGCCCAGCGTCTCCACTCTGCCGCCATCTTCCCAGACTACCTCGTTCTTCCTCCTGAGTCAAATTATGAGCTCCTTGGGATTCTTTGAATAAAACAAGCACATTGCCGCCTCAACAACCAGTTGATGTTCATTTATGAAAGCCTAAGCAAATTCACTGTACATATTTTTAGAACTAATTAGTGTGGTAAAAAGAGCACATTTATCATAGTAAACAACAAAATGTTTTTAAGAATAATCTAAGTTAAAAATTTTATTTTCTGCAAGTGTAATGTATAACTTTTAACTTGTTTCCATCAAATTGCCATTTAAATAAATTGGTAAAGTTTCAAAGATATACCTGGACTAATATGTGATAATAACTGTTAATATATTTAAATAATTCTTGATGAAGAATAATTAGGATTCCTGCTCCTAACACTTTTCAATGACATTAAAATCAAACTTTTTTACTGGTATAGAGCAACAGCTGAAAGCAATACATTGCAGAGCCTGGATTTAGTCTCGAGAATATGTAATTCAATATATAATAAAGTAGCATTTCAAATCAACAGGAAAATGTCAGTTGTTCAAGTAAGTGTGTTGTGAATATTGTTTAAACATTTTGTAAAAAATGAAAATTATTTCCTGACTCATTCAAATTAATGCAAGATATAACAAATGGTTGTATCAAAAATCTTACACCAAAGGTGAAGTATGAATAAATATTGGTGACTTAATATTAATTATGTTAAGTAAAAATATTTCTAAACCTATGAAAATTAAAGAGCAGGGCCTCCCTGGTGGTGCAGGGGTTAAAGCACAACCTATGAAGCTGTCCGCAGCCTCTGCAGCACAAGTTCGATCTCCCGGTAGGCCAGGGAGCTACCCACATGGCGCAGCAGACATCTCCTGACTCGCCCGCTGCTCCCCTCAGCAGTGTACTTCAGTCATTCTGCCTGTTCTGTTCCCCACTCTGTCTCTGGTGAGTCCTCTCACAACCCCCCTCCCATACCTCTGGCCTGTACCCCAGCTCTTGCATGCATAAATAAATATTTTTTTAAATTAAAGAGCATTAAAAAGGTTAATAGAGCCAAATGTAAAATATCACCTCCAAAAGCTAAAAGAGAAAAATGAGTCAAGATATAAATAACAAAATGGGCGTGCATTCGCCACATCAGCAACACGGCAAAGGTTAAGGGTCATATGAAATAGTTTTTCTCCTAAAGTATAATTACTTTCATAGAAAAATTGCAAAAATAACAAAGGAAAAATATAGGTAGAAAGTAGTTTAAAATGGTAATTAAATATTATTCTTCAGTTATCAAGTAATTGTTGAGCATCTCATTGTACACATTGGCTATTTTCCCCTCTCTGGGATGCCCTCCCCTGGATCCTTACTTAACTTCTCTTGTCCAAGATTAAATATGATGCAGTTCTCCTAATTCTGGAAATGAAATCAATATCTAGATGAGATACCTGCATTCCATGTTCATCACAGCATTGTTCACAATAGCCAAGATATGGAAGCAACCTAAGAGGAGTACACTGACAAATAAAAACAGCCAAAGAAAATGGGAAATGCGGTGTATATATAATATGGAATATAGATACATGCAGTCATAGAAAACAAGAAAATCCTGTCATTTGTAACACTGATAAACATGGACAGCATTATGCAAAGTGAAATAAGTCAGAGAGAGAAATTAAAGTACTATCCAGTGTCACGTGTGGAATTATATGCAATTACAAAGAAGCTGAACTCATAGTAACAGAGTAGAATGGTGGTTGCTAAGGGAGTGGGAAGATGTTGTTCAAAGGATACAAAACTTCCAATTATAGCTTCTGGGGATGTAATATACAGCATAGTGAATGTAGGTAATAAAACTATTATATACTTGAAATCTGCTGAGACAGTAGAGTTTTTCTTGCCACAAAAAAGGCAGCTATGTGAGGTGATGGATATATTGATTTTATCATAATATTCATTTCTCAACGTAGATGTACATATATATATTTTTTCTCAAACATTCCTCAACAAACTGGAAAAAAATCATCTTCTCATTGAATCATCAATTTAAGAATCTCTCCCCACAGCATTGTACTTAATTTTCTTTACAGCAATCATTATGTTAGCTACTTTCACTTATTTAGTTGCTTAATTTTTGTACTCCGATGTTTCACTAGAGTGGATAGTATTCCTTTCAGCCTCAAGATTTGTTGATGAAACAATAAATGTTGGTGACTATGTACAGAGAAGGGAACACTCCCCCTCTGTTGGTGGAAATGTGAATTAGTGCAGCCTATGGGAAATGGTATGGACATTTTTTAAAAGCTAATTGCGGAAATGACGTATGATCCAACAATACCACTTCTAGGTGTTTATCCAAATATGCAAGCACTAATAAGAAAATATTTATATGTCCCTTTCTTAACAGCAGCATCATTCACAAAAGCCAAGACAGGGGCCTGCCTGGTGGCGCAAGGGCTTAAGTCTCAGCACTACCACCACTAAAACATGAGTTCAATCCCGACCAGGGAGCTACCCACATGGTGCAGCAGACCTCTCCTGTCTCACCTGCTGCCCTCCTCAGCAGTGTGTTTCAGTCGATCTGCCTGTTCTGCTCCCCATTCTGTCTCTGGTGAATCCTCTCACCTCCCCAAACCTCTGGACCACACCCCAGTCCTTGTATGCATAAATAAATATGCATATAAATCTTTTTCAAAAAAACAAAAGCTAAGGCAGAGAATCAACCTAAATGTCCATTCACAGATGACTGGATAACCAAGTTGTGGTCTACATACACCATGGAATACTACTCAGCTATCAAAAAAAGATAAAATAATGCCTTTTGGAACTACATGGGTGGACCCTAAGGTGATCATGCTAAGTGAAATAAGTCAAAGAGAGAATTATGGGATGGTTTGTCTCATTTGCAGAATACAAATAACCAAAGGGGGGAGGGGGACTGGCAAAACGCAACAAAAATTGCTCTCAGACTCTGTGAAAACTATGCTGGTTACCTGAAGGGAGAGAGGATGAGGGGATGGGGTGGTAACATGATAGGGTATGGCATTGGAGTGAAGTTGTAGTCCCCAAAATATATAGCTACGTAACCAAATGGTTACACTTTCCCAAATACCTTATTAATGTATATTAGCGGAGTACCCGAAAGCCAGATGCATTGGGAATATCTCTGCAAAGGAACCACTTTCCTTAAAAGAGTAAAAAATTAGAGAAAAGGTATATACTTAGGTGATCAATGCCACTTTTGTTATACATTAGTCTCTCTTGCCTGATTTAGCCAAATATTCTTGATCTAAGCAACAATCCAAACACTTGATGGGGAGTTTTTAGCAGAGTCTAAGTGTCAGACCTACATGAGACATTAGGAAGCAAGTTTCCAAGCTTGTACAGAGATGACGTGGCAGCATTTCACAGTTTAATTTTTTCAAGTGTCTTAGCAATAAATAAACAGCTAGAGCTTCTGTCTCACAGAACTAGAATAAAATATGAAAATTTTCTATGGAAACCTCCTGGGTGTGGGGGCGGGGTGTGTAATTCCACTATGTTAGCAAATGGAAATGCACTAGAGTGATGACTAATGTTGTTTTCTGTGTTCTTGGGAGATAACACAATTGCATTCCAGCGGCTTTTAATGAGTTTTCACTCGTGATACAGTGGTCCCATTTGCATGTCAACTAACAGAGACCAAAAATATATTTCATGTCATCACTGTAGGAGAAGAAATAATTTCTGTGCTCTATAAAGTAGAGGGAAAGTAGGTTCCTGGACTGCCTTCCACATTAAAGAGAAATAATTGCGTTCACTTAGCATATTGTGACACAATCTGAGAGGTAAGATGTTTTATAACGCCCCCTCCCCTTGGTTGATCTGAAGCTGAGAAGAAACTTAGAGCCAAAAAATTTTTAAAACGGTAAATAATCTGAAATTTAGTGCCCTGCTAGACCTCTATTCAGAAACATGAAAATTTACCCATGTTTTGTTTCAAATGATGGTTTTGAAAGTCACCAGGCACGTTTCCTTTCCAACAACTTTTCAAAAGACTTTCATTGATGATTAACAGAAATTTTGCCCTCAGCTATAAAATTTTAAAGGAAGATTATAGCTGTGTTAGGAGTGAACACTTAAGTTACAACTGCAAAGTCAATAAGAAAAGCTGAAAGATTTATATGGTGTTCTACAAGTCTTTTCTCTAGCTTTGGAAATGCAAGTCCCAAAGCTACTTTTGAATACTAATCTCTCTAAATTTTCTAAATAACAAACACAAGGTCATCATAATTTTAATATAAACATGGTACTTGTTAATATGCTGTCGTGGCACAGAATTTAGAATAGGATGGGCTTTTGGATTTAATCTAAGAGGATTTAGTTATTCAAGCATCACAAGGTCTTTCAGTTTTCTTCCACCTGTCTGATGATCTTACAGCAAGGATCCCAAGGTCACTGCTGAAGTGAGACTGGTACATTTTAAGAACACGGTTGTGTCATCCCCCATTTTCTCTTCAAATATTAGACTCATCCAGCAATGCAGTTCAGCTCTGCAGTCAGTTACATATTTGGCCCAATCAAGAAAGTAGTCCTCATTCAGATCATGGAAGTAGTTCTGGAAAAATATTCTGATGATTTGTTATCACTAGAATTATGAATTGTATTGCACCAAAGAAAGCCTCAATTTCAAGGAACTATTATTCCTTGAAGTGTGGCAATTATCTGTTTGTTTATATATTTAATTTGTTGGCATTCAGGTTCATTAGGTTTTCCTAAAACAGGGTTTACACAGAATGTTACAAATAGCCTTTTGTTCTCCAACTTAGTAATTAGGCCTGATAATGATGTTTGGCAAGTATGTCACTGCCCTGTTTGAATCTCTTCCACGACTGTGCCTTTGCTCAACCTTGGTCTGGCATCACCATCATCAAGGAAACAGTCTAAGATCTTTTCTTATCTGCTGCGCGGAACCTTTCAGTCTTATCTCTTGCCATGTTCTCCCTACGCAAATGCCAGAGACAGCAAGTTACTGCCCGATTCCTAGGCATTCTTCAGGCGGTTTTTTTCATGCCTCTCCATTTGCACAAATTTTCTTCCCTGCTGAGAGAGCCAGCTCCTTGGGGAAAACCTTCCTAAGTAAATCCACCTGCGCCTTGTCTGGGGTTGTGCTACTTTTTCCTTCTGATGTTTCTGAATTTCCCACAGTTCTCTCGTACTCATTGCTCACAGCACACTTAGCTCTGCCTCCCCGCCCAAAATGTATATACCTTAAAATTCAGGTAAGAAACATATTTTAGAATCTTTTTAAGTGACTGGTCCTTAATTGATACTTCGTAGGACCTCACTGGTTGATTAAATGAATAGATGCTATCAGCTGATTCATCTTAATCATAAAAGTAGTTCCCAGAGGTTGGGTGGGGAGGGTTAGTGTTGAAGGAAACAGTGAGGAATTATCTGGAAATTTATAGATGTAATTGGTTTTCATTTATCTGGTGCAATCAAGAGGCAGGTAAAAGAAGAGTGCCTTGGAAGAAAGGAAAGAATACACTCAGAAATCTGCAAGCTATGTACTCCCTGACTCCAGAAAAATTTCCTCACCATACATCCTGGTCTGCTTTGGAGAACTACACTTTTGAAACCTTAAGCCAAAAGTTTGTCACCAAATATCTGTCACCATCTGTCAGTTTCTGTAACTGTTGCTGTCCTCACCCATTCAGGATGAGTATCATCTTCTGTATTTGCAGAACACTTTGGGACAGGTCTGCCATCTTAGTGCCCCCATTCACCAACATATTAGAAAGAGCTATCTAATGCCTTTGCACACCCCACAAGTCTAGGACCCTCTTGAAAGCAGGGACCTTTTAAATCTTTTACAATGTCCAGGACATGGTGCTTTTACACAGTGTAGAGACTTGTCACACAAATGTAATTACAATGAATAGTGTGGTCTGGTTAATATGTTAATAAATAGTTCTGTTCAACCCATTTGTGCTAAATCCCACTCTGCTGTGTTATCAAGCATGGAAATGAGAGACTTTATTGATGAAGGTGAACTGTGGCTTATGGGACTACAATGGAACAGCCTAATTACACAGACAAACAATGTGGAACTGTCTCTCTGAGAGCAAGTGTATACAGAATACTAATGGTGTATTAACATTTGCATATTACTCAAGACTAAACAAATCTACATATCACATAACCTAGGCTGACAGAATCAAATGAATCCTGCGGAATTTGCTGAGAATGCCTGGACAAAGACCTGTGCTCTTACCTACTAGACAGAAATCATGCAGTATGTAGACATGGAAACTTCTGGAAGCTAGCTTGAAATCACCTGAGAATACAGCCACTACAGAAGATCAGGATCAAGTGGTAGAACAGGACTTGAAGACAATAATTTAATGTTCCTTATCTAGGTACACCGGAAGTGAGAAACATCCCTTAATTGTTTAGTTACTTGAACCAGTAAGTCTCCATCTTTGCTTAAAATTTGAGAGATTTCAGTCACTTTCAGATAACTGAGTCCTAACATACAAATGAAAATAATTTTAATTATAATTGAACATCTGCATATGTAAAACATACTATGCTAAATATCTTTCCTTTTAATATCTTATTTAATACCAATGCAGCACTATAAGTCAAATTCTAATCTTACTGTTTTAAGATGAACAAATGATTTTATAGTGATTTTACTGCTCATAGTAGTATATCAAGTTAATAATATAACAGCTAGAAAGTTAATGAGCTGTAGAGTTTTCTAAGCATTATACTATCCATAATATATATGTTATGAAATATAAATAGATCTATTTCATAATCACCCAATTCATTGAGGTTGACATTATCATTAGCATCAAGAAAATGGAAATTCAGAGGGATTAAATGACTTGTCCAAGGTCACATAGGTAAAAAGTGGCAGATGGAAAATTGAAATAATGTCTGATTGCCCTTCATTTGAAAGCTATATTCATATTCTGGAGAGTTGGACTGCATTCCTGCATCCAACTCTTATTAATTTTGAAAGTCCCTTCATTTTTCTATGTCTTACTTTCTTTGCAGTAAAATGACGATAATAATTTGATACATCCTGTACCTTTCAGAGATGCTATGAAGTTCAAATGGGAAACTGGATATAAAAGTAAGGCACAAAGC
Organism: Talpa occidentalis; assembly: GCF_014898055.3. Classification (NCBI taxonomy): domain Eukaryota; kingdom Metazoa; phylum Chordata; class Mammalia; order Eulipotyphla; family Talpidae; genus Talpa; species Talpa occidentalis. The sequence goes on from NW_023601543.1 coordinate 7,262,334, forward strand.
CCCATATAAGTGTAAATTGCTATAATTATTATAATTTAATTATAAAAATGTGTTCCACGATCATATCACCAGACATACCATATCAAAAATTATCTCTTAATAAATATATATCATTGTTTGGATGTCTTAACTACACAGCTAGAGTTTCAGTGTCAGATTCACAGTGTATTGCTCTTCCTTGTCACGTTGTTTATTAATAGACAGATCCCACTTCATCATGTACATTTTAATGGTGTATACACATTCAAACTACTTTTATTCAATCTAACCCTGAGAGGTGTTATACATGTATGCTGGTGTCAATTATTTTCACTTTTAAAATATTTATTGCACAATTAAAACAACATTGAGATACCACCTTACACCAGTGAGAATGGCACATATCAAAAAAACAAGCAACAACAAATGTTGGCGAGGATGCAGTGAAAAAGGAACTCTCCTGTACTGCTGGTGGGAGTGCAAACTGGTCCAACCACTGTGGAAAGCTGTCTGGAGGTTCCTCAGTCTACTAAAAATGGAGCTAGCATACAACCCAGCAATTCTGCTCCTAGGGATCTACCCAAAGGACACAAAAACATTGATTCAAAAGAATACCCATACCCCTATGTTAACTGCAGCTCTATTTACAATAGGTAAAACCTGGAAACAACCCAAATGCCCAAAAATAGATGACTGAATCAAGAAGATGTGGCATATATACACCACTGAATTTTATTCAGCAATCAAAAATGATAAACTCATGCCATTTGCAGCAACATCGATGGAGCTAGAAGGAATGATGCTCAGTGAAATAAGCCAGAAGGAAAAAAGAAAAATATCGGATGGTTTCACTTATACCAGAAATATAGGGGAACCAAATAAGACATCTTTGTAAAAAACAATAACAACACAAAACACAACAAAGCAAAAACAGACAATTATAAACCAGAGACATCCTGCAGGGGAGGAGGAGGGAGGGGGATCAGAGGGAGGGAGGGAGGAGCACAGGGACTGAGGTGATGGGGGTGGGGGGAAGCAAATATTGTTTAAAAATGAACAATGTTGTAAAAATTTTTTTAAAATAATTAAAAATAAAAATAAATAAAATATTTATTGCACAGTTTTCTTAGTATCATTGCAGTCACTGAGACAGTATACTGGCTATAGAAGCAAGAATGCTAAAGGATATCTCAAAATCTCAAGTTTGAGTTCACCAAATTATAATACTTAAAAACAGTGGTCTTGATCAAAGTAGAAATAAAATACCAGTCTTCAATTATACTTTTAAATATGAATATTGGGAATAATGCATGATGCATAATAAGTAGAATTCACAGAGGTACTGCTGGAGGAAAACAGAAGTATAACCATTTATATTCTCTGAGGAAATGGAAGGGACTGAAGAAATCCCACAGGAGAAAGACCCATGCCACTCAGAATCCTGTGTCTGACTGCTGTTCTAATGCACTGGGCTACAACTTGGATAACTCTCCCCTTTTGAGAGAAGAGGGAACCCAGAATCCTCATTAGAGGGAAGATGAAGCAATAACAGTCTCATGACAGGAATGGCCAGCTGGGCAACTGCCTTCCATTGAAGACAAACCATGGGGTTAACAGCTTTGTGGAGAGAAAGGGTAAAGCACACCACTTGCTGCCTTGAGGTCATACAGCAAAAGTAGTGGGGGGAAAGGGGTCACCATATATACCCCAGTTTATCCTGTCTCTCACATCCAATCCCTTTCTCCTTTGTCCAGAGCAGAAATACCTCAGGTAGGTCAATGAGAAAACAGGACCAGACTGGAAGGAAGAGATAAGCTTAATTGCCTATGGAAGAAGTCAGAAAGTGGCAGAGCTCAAGCTAACTATTAGGATGATTAGGAAATGGACCAGAAATCCCTCAGCTATTCACATAACTCTTTTCCTGACCTCCATCCAAGTCTTTGTTGTCATTTTTAAAATCATTTTTTATTGAGGTTACATTGGTTTCCAAAACTGTACATGATTTAGGGCAATAGGTTCACAACTTCTTAGATGCATTTTACCATAACATACCCACAATGATAACACCTATGATCCACTATAACCTATTGGGTCCCTTAGCCCCTTTGTTCTGCTCCCTTGCACCCAGTAACCTCAACTCTGCAGTCATATTTCCAGACTTTTTTAAAAAATGTATCTGCCATATGACCCAGCAATTCCACTCCTAGGTATTTACCTGAAGAATGCAAAAACACTAATTCAAATGGGTGTATGCACGCCTATGTGCATGGCTGCTCTATTTGCAATAGCCAACAATAAGAAATTGAAAACAAAATGACTATTAGTAGTTTTTATCAATAATCACCCTAAATGTGAATGGTCTGAAATCACCAATAAAAAGACATAGGATAACAATGTAGGTGAACCTATCTAAATATTATAAAAGCTGTATATGACAAACCCAGAGCCAATATCCTATTCAACAGTGAAAAGCTGAAAGCATTTCCACTAAGATCAGGAACAAAACAGGGATATCCCTATCATCACTGTTATTCAACAGTCCTGAAGTACTAACTAAAGGAACTAGGCAAGAAGACATAAAATGAATCCCAATTAGAAAAAAAGTGAAACTGATGCTTTTCACAGATTACATGCTAATATATTTTGAGAAATCAAAGTATTCTAAAAAAAAAATTCTAGAAATAAATGAATACAGTAAAGTAGCAGGATACAAAATCAATGCACAAAAATCAATGGCATATCTATATGAAAACAACATATCAGAATAAAAGGAAATAAGGAACATAGTCCATTTACAATCATGTGAAAAAAATGAAATACCTGGAAATAAATTTAACAAAGCAGGTGAAAGACATGTACATGAAAACTGCAAAACTCTGTTAAAGGAAGTATAAGAAGACACCAGGAAATGGAAGATATCACATGCTCATGAATTGACAGAATTAACATCATTAAAATGGCCATATTACCCAAATACATTTACAAATTGAATGCAACACCTATCAAAATACCAATGACTTTTTTAAAGGAAATAAGACAAACAATTATCAAATTTACATATAACCATAAAAGGCCCCCAATAGCTAAAACAATCAGGAGAAAAGAAGAAAAATGAGGTATCACATTCCCTGACTTCGAACAACATTACACAGCAACAATAATCAAAACAGTATGATGGGTGGTGGGCCTCCCCGGTGGCGCAGCGGTTGAGCGCTGGGTTGCGAAGCTGCCCGCAGCCTCTGCGATGCCGGTTCGATCCCAGGCTGCTCCCCGGCCACCGGAGGAGGGTCCCACATGGCGCGCAGACCTCTCCTGCCGCCCGCTGCTCCCCTCAGCAGTGTCCTTCGGTCCTTCTGCCTGCTCTGCTCCCCGCTCTGGCTCTGGTGAATTCCCTCAACCTCCCGCGCTTCTGACTGTACCCAGTGCATGTATTAACAAAAACAAACAAACAAACAAACAAACAAATAAATAAAACATGCCTCTATAAAATTTAAAAAAAATTAAAAAAAAAAAAAAACAGTATGGCACTGGAACAAAAACGAAACTCAGACCAATGGAACAGAATTGAAAAGCCCAGTGATAAATCCAGGTAAATATGGGCAGTTAACCTTTGACAAAGGAGTTATGCCCATACAATGGAGAAATGATAGCCTTTTTAATAAATGGCCCTGGGAAACATGGATAGTCACATGCAGAAAGATAAAGCAAAGCCCATATTTAACTCCATATACAAAAATTAATTCAAAATGGATTAATTTGGACATAAGAATGAAAACCATAAGGTACTTGAAAGAAAATATAGGGGCACACTATAGGATATCTACCACAAGAATGGATTTGGGGGCTCAACTCCAACAGCAAGGGAAATAAAAGCAAAAAATAAACAATGGGACTAGTCCTTTGCTTCTTATCTTAGAAAGTTGGGAGTTTGGGGAAGGTATCCCCAGAGGCTAGATGACCCCTTGGCAGGAGGAATGAAAAGGGCTCCAATCACTAGAACTGGACAGGATGACATATCCTGGCTCCAACAGGCCTGGAAATCTATGAGACTATGAAAAAGAACAAGATGAAAAGTGGCACCAGTTGAACAGAAGTGAAGTGATTATACTTTACACTTGACCTCATGCAATTAAGAAGAATGACTTTGAGCAGAGCTGCTAGTTTTTCAGTTTCTCTGGCAGCTCTCAGGTGTCTAATGGCCAGAAGGTAAGGGCTATTATAATGTCCACTTCACTGTGGAGTTAAAAGAAACTTTTAAAAAATGAGTCACTGCTCTAATGTTTTTTGCCTGCGAGCATAGCCGCTCTTTGACAATTTTCCTCTTTACTTGTCTTGATTTTTTTTGGACTTCATTCAAAATCACCACTTAAAGTTAGTTTTGTTAAAGCATGATATGGTTGTTAAATCACAAAAGCAAAAATAAGTGAGGAAAAACAGTCTTCCAATGACACAAGGACATATGGGATGTGGTGAGAGGGGTGGTTAGTAGGCAACAGGACCGCGATTCTTTGTGAGCCTAGATTACATCAGGCCTGGTACTAGGCAGTTAGCATATGTGATCTAATGTCCATGGTCACCTTGCAAGGTCAACAAGTTTAACACCACCTGAAACAAACATACAGTGGAGTTATAATAATATTGTTCACATTTATTAATTCTTATTATCTGCTAGATTCTATTCTGAGCATTTTGCCTTTGTATTCTTCTGTGACAACCAGCAGATAGGTGCTTTCATTATTCAATTTTACAAATGAAGACAAGTAAGACCTTTGCCCATGATTGCACAGCTCAAAAGCAATGTAGAAGCTTTAGTGAGGGTTTCAGCCCAAATATATTTTTTAATTATTGAGGTACAGTCACTTTACAAGACTGTGTAAGTGTCACCCAAGTTCCAGTTACCATCTACCACCATTCCGTCCCTGACCTGCATCCCTCCATTCCGTCCACTCCCAGTACCTTCCCAAACCTTGTAACTCCAAACAGTATTGGACTTTTAAAACCAGTGGAATCAGAGATTAAGCTTCTATTTTCATGATTGATGTGTATGCAATAGGTGGGAGAAAGTATCAAAATGGGAATTCAAGTATAAAGGGCGGGGCTTAGGAAAGGCATTTTCAAATACAGCAAGATCACCCCAAGGCAAGAGCAAAGACATGCCTCACTTTGAAAATGAACACGTGGGCCTCGCTGGTGGCGCAAGGCATTAAGTCTCAGCACTATCAAGCTATCGCCAGCCACTGCGGCACAAGTTCGATCTCCGGCCTGGGAGGTGACCCACATGGCGCAGCAGACCTCTCCTGTCTCCCCGCTGCTTCCCTCAGCAGTGTATTTCAGTGGATCCCCCTGTTCTGTTCCCCACTCTGTCTCTGGTGAATCCTCTCACCCCCTGCACCTCTGCCCTGCACCCCAGATCTTGTATGCAAAAAAAAGAAAAAAAATGAAAATGAACACCTGACATCTGGGCCCAAAATGACTTGAGCAGATGCTTGTGAAGAGCTCCCGAGCAACTGCAGCCATTTTGATGCCAACTTGAGAACCCCAGGAAATGATTGGGTCCAGAGCATAGGGCAGATTAGAGGATGCAAAATAGCCTGCTGGGAAGGCAGACTTACTTGGTGCTGACGGAGGTGGACATTAGGAGGTCCCCCGCTCCCTGCTGTTGGTAGTGCAGAGATCACAAATTATAAGGAAATCCTGTTTAGTCCATTTGAAGAACAAGTTATCCTGTTCTTACATTGTTCTTTTAAAAAATGGTCATGAACGCATAATCCCTAGCCATAACCTAGGTGTAAAAGCCGGAGAATCGCTTGGCTTTATGAATAGGATAGAAAAGTCTGTGCTAAGGAATCCTTCCAGTAACCACAGCTACAGATGGCAGGGCAGGAGAGGGGTGTTTAAGAAGCAGTGATGCGGCATATGCTAGTTGGCCAGAAAGAATTTTCCACCAAGACACCACGTCCTTTGGGGATGTAAGCTATCTTCAGTTAAACTACCTGAACCACATGGGGTTCTTGCTCCAGCACCTTCTCCACTGAGAACAAGCGGGACTTCAGTGTAGTTAAGGCTCCAAGGAGAGCAGTTAAAATGATAAAGATTCCCATGGCTAAAGTGGCAGGATTCAAGCTGAGCTTTGATGCCCCAGCCCTCAAACAGCAGGAACAGCTGGAGAAAGCAAATCGAAAAGCAAATCGAAATTGCAGGAGTCTTGTTGAACTGCAAATAAGCAGACTCCCAGGGACCAGAAAAGAGAAGGCAGGATAAGGGAAGCCACAAAATTGAGTTACCTGGCCATTACAATCAGAAACAGACAGGCTGAACTAGGTGGAGTTTTGAACTCCAGCTATTAGCTCTGGGGCTTGATTTCATTACCACTAAAATAACAAGACGACCTTTCCTTTTTGGATTATTTTCAGGTGCAGATGAAAGCCTTTTACAGTATTAAAACCTTAAGAATTGTAAGATATATAACGTGCTAAAGAAAACATTTCTGGTCTATTCATTTCCTCTCCTAATTGTTCATTCTTTTCTTCTTCAAGTAGCAATATTTACAGAAGTGCTAAAATTAATTGTATTATTTTACTGATATGTGGGTCTCCGTAAATTCAGTTGGGGAGAGGTTAAATTTGTTATCAAGGAAAACCATGCATTTCTCCCCACTGCGAACCCAGCCCCCGGCCAGCTGGGTGCCATTTGTCGGAGTGTCAAGCAGGCCCGGCTCTCACAGTGCATTCCACTCTCTCCTTCCTAGGCTGGCATGGGCAAGCTCCCGGGACAGTTGGGAGCAGGGCGGACTGCCCTCCCAGCGAACTGGCACAAGTCCTGACTCACTGTTTCTCAGGCCTCCCTTCCTGATGGTTTCTGGCTCTCTTCCTTGCGAAGACATCGGACCTCATTTCCCCAGTTTCATTCCAGATGCCAATTTTTTGTTTTGTAAGAAGAAAAAAAATAAATGTTTTATGTAAAGACACAATGTATTTTGGGCAAATGTAATTAATGTCTACTGAGTAGTTTATGAATTTTGTTTTAAGAAAATCCGAGGACTTCCACCATAACTCAGGTTCAAGTATTACTCATTTCTTACCCCATTATCTACTGTAATAGCCTCCCAATTTGTCTTCCTGCTTCTACTGTCCCTCAACCCCAATCTATTCTACACAATTTTAAATTGTGAGTTTTATTTTGAATTAGATAACATTATGATCTCCCCATGCTCAAAGCTATTATCAAATAGCTTGTCTTACCAAGAATGCAATTCAAAGTCCTCAATTTGGTGTGTGAGCCCCTGCATAATCTGACCCTTGGCTAAATCCCTACTCTTTTTTTTATATTTATTTTTTTATTTATACAACAGCTGGGGTATAGGCCAGAGTCATGGGAGGGTGAGAGGATTCACCAGAGACAGAGTGGGGAACAGAACAGGCAGACTGACGAAATCCACTGCTGAGGGGAGCAGCGGGCAAGACAGGAGAGGTCTGCCCCGCCATGTGGGATTCTCCCTGGCGGGCCGGGAATCGAACTAGCGTTGCGGAAGCTGCGGATAGCTTCACAGTGCTCATCCCACTGTGCCACCAGGGAGGCCCTAAATCCCTACTCTTCATTTTCTACCCCTCTCATCCACACTCACTTTGATGCGATAGCAGTGATTCCTTGAATAAGGCACATACCTGTCTCACGGCCTGTACATGGAATTCCCTTTCCCCAAATAACCACATGGTTTGTTCCCAAGTCCTGCATCAGTGTTATACTTTCAGAGCGATCTTTCCTAACTCCTCTGTATTAAATAGTAACCCTCCTCACCTTCTGTTGCCTTCATTGCTTTGTTTTTTACAAAGCATTTACAACCATTTGACATAATATCTACTTATGTATTTGTTTACTGCCTTTCAATCTGAAAAGAGTGCAAGTTCCATGAGGGCAAGGATGTTTGTCTACCTCGTTGACTGCATGTCTCCAGTGCCTGGTACATGACCACCCCCGTAAATATTCACAAAACGAAATCATAAATAATCCTTAAAAGCTTAAAGAAGTTATTTTAGAGTTGGGAAAAAAATGACTTAGCAAATAACAAAATTATAGAATGAAACATAGATTTAATTGATAAATTGTTTGAAGTAAGTCAAAGTTTTAAAAGCATTGAAAGATGAAATTGTGGAATATTTGACCAAAAATGTAGTCAATATAAATTTAAGATGATGTTTGACATCTATGAAAAGAGTTTTGGTGGCATTTTTTTTAAAGAGAAAATTCTTTTAGCTAAGAACTGACAAATTCTGCATGATTGGCAAGTTAATATAAGACAGATGTTAGGTAATTAGATAGATAGATAGATAGATAGATAGATAGATAGATAGATAGATAGATAGATAGATAGATAGATAGATACTGATAGGCATCAGTAAATAGAACTGAGTTACTCAGGAAGGTATGATATATTCATGAAAAGGGAATGTGGTACCTATAAGGAGAACCATGTTCAGATAATCAGATTGAGTTCTTTGAGATAACTAATGCTATGAACAAAACAGAGCAAGCCGATATATATATATATATATATATATATATATATATATATATATAATACTAATTTTCCAAGTGCATTTACTTAATCTTCAACCAGAGTTACAAGGTAGTTGAGAAGACCATTTTCATCACAAATCGAGAATTGCCTTAGAGTCAAGAAACAAAGTGTTGGAGAAATTTCTCTGGACAAAAACTACAAATGGAGATAGCAGCCAGGGGTCAGTCTCATGAGACAGTTTTTACAAGCAATTTGAAGGAAAGAATGCAGTTGCCACTAAGTCTTGGAGACAGGGAGACACCAAACACACAGAACAAAATGGCAGAAATGACACGAGGCTGCGTAAAAGGGAAGAAAGTTATAGATAAGGTCAAGGAAAAAATACAATTCTTTATTTCTAGCTATGAGGTGTATTATTACTACAAGAAGATTTGTGACACTGTAGGCCCTGTTCCCTAAAACCAATAATTGTCTGGAAGATAGTTTTATTAGGAAATGTATTGGAGGGCCTCCCTGGTGGCGCAAGGAGTTAAGCACAGCACTGTGAAACTATCTGCAGCCTCTGCAGCACAAGTTCGAGCCCCGGCCAGGGAGCTACTCCCATGGTGCAGCAGACCTCTCCTGACTCGCCCACTGCTCCCCTCAGCAGTGTATTTCAGTAGATCTGCCTGTTCTGTTCCCCATTCTGCCTCTGGTGAATCCTCTCCCCCCCACATCTCTGGCCTGTACCCCAGTTCTTGAATGCATAAATAAATCTTTAAAAAATAAAATGTATTGGAATAAACATCTTCCACCATTGAACCAACATACAGGATGGAGATGTGTTCACACTGAGAGTATTGTATTATCTCATCTCAGACAAAACATAAGAGTTGAAGAAAATCCAGAGAGAAGTCACAGACATGATCAATGAAAAGGAGGAAATTCTATATAAGCAAAGAATAAAAATATCCTCTTTCTTCAACAGAAAGTAAAAATACTGAAAGTACATCACTGAAGTCTGTAAGATCTTGAAGGAGGGTGGAGAATGTAGATGTGGTCATGTTCAACACATTCCTTTCAATACACTGCAGCATATGCAAATCAGTTGGGCATGAAAAAAAAGTAATTTTAGAGCAAAGAAAGAGGAATTCTAGTATAGATAGCAGATAGCAAACCTATTCATCTATTTGAAGATTTAATAAGCATTTTCCATGCCCCAGATACCCCAAGTTATGAAAAAAATTTTCATTAAATAGTCCCAGCTGAGAGTGGAAATACAGAAATGAACAAGACATAGTCTCTCCCTTGAATGGGCCACAGGCTGTCAGTGCAGAAAGACAAGCAAACACATTATAATAATATTACCCTATCAGATATGTCTGCAGATATCTTCCATGCATTCATTTAGATTTCTATTGCCACTCTCCTCGTCTAAGCCACCTCCCCACTCTTTGCTTCGATCACTTAAACAGGCTCTTCAGAAAACAAGATCATCCTCCTTCAGTGCTGTTCACCCTCTAATCTACTCTCCATTTAACATCCAGAATAACATTCAAAATTAAATCATATCCTCATACACTACTACAGAAAAGATGTCAGTATCATCTTATCTCTACAAGCCGGTCTATAAGGAAACCACCAGGGTTTGGGCACTTGCCCTTCTCTGCAGTCTTACGTTACTTTCCCCATTTTTATGGTTACATTGGCCCCTTTTTCGTGTGTTTCTAGAATATACCAACCTCTTTACCACTTTGGAATAATTGCACAAGTTGTTTCCTCTGCCAGGAATATTCGTGGGTCTGCATTTAGAATAAATATCTCCTCATCCTTCTGAGCTCAACTCACACATTACCTCTTCAAAGAGGACTTCGCTGTCCACCAATCTGTACTAGCTTTTCTGACCCTCGTGGTCCCCATCATAGGACTATGTTTTCTTCTTTCATTACTCTTAATCAATAAAGCTTTATGTCCATCAGTTTGTAACTGGATTGTAAGTTCCCTTGGGGCAGATGCCATATATGCCTCATTTATCTTTGTATCCCCAGGATGAAACTCCAATACCTGGTACGTAGTAGGTACTTCATGAAATAGAATGGGAAAAAATGAATAAATGAATATGATAACTTCCATAAAAATCATGTAAAGCATTTTAGCCACTTAGGAAAGAGTATAATTGATAGCATATACATTATGTATTTATACGTTTTGAATAGTATTTCAGACAAATTTACCTTAAAGATGGCAATACAGGAGAGGGAGGAAGTTGACTATCTTATGAAACTTCATTAACTTGAGAGGTGATGGAGGCTGAAAATATGCTTAGCTAACACCATGAATACATAACTATGACGGGTTATTAATAGGCAGTGGGATGTTCAGGATGACAGCCTACTTTTTGAGATTAGTATTAGGAAAAGAGTCATACCCTTAAGCATCGTTCTCTTAATTTCCCATGGGTCTCACCAGACAGGAAGAGATCCTTTTATGATCTTATTATATTTTCTATATTTCTTTTAAATCGTCCATAATTGCTGACATAATGTCTTAACATTTACATTTACATCTAAACAACAAAGAACAAGCTTATTTCAAGATAACTATCAGTTAAGAGTCTAAGATTTAAAAGATGTCTAGTTCACATCATTGTCTTTAATGGTGAGAGATATTAATGTCTTAAAACATAGCACTGAAGTAGACAAGACTTCCTCAAAATTCAAGTCACAGTCTCTCTGAGCTGTCAATAGAAGGAAGTTCTCCCTTCTTTGACCTCTCAGAGCATTTGCATGCTTTCCTACATATTATAAAATACATTTGTTCATTTCTTCAGGAAATATTTATGGCCTATTTAATAAACAGACTTAATATGTCACCATGTCCAGGTCTACCTGGCTTGATCCAGTTCTGGGCACACCTTATAATTTATGTGTACAGACGAGCCCTTCAGCCCCTCTCCTTGAGAGCACAGCAGGTAGCTAATTATTTCCAGAATCTCTGACAGAACCCCTAACTCAGTGCTTGACACATGTGATGTGTCTGACAAAGGATAATTGCATCAAAGTTGTTCCTCTAAGAAACCTCCCAAGACTTGCTTTCTGCAGTGCTGGGTCCATATTAAACTCTGAAAATCACCTGGAAAATGTGGGAAATTACTGCTGGGGAGCGTCCAGCTTGCCATTCACCTCTCAATAAAATGGATAAGGAAGCAAATTTAATGAATGATGGAATTCTCACATTGACACTGCAGGTTGGGGAGTCCTCCAAGAAAACCTTTATTACGACTATGAAGATTTATTCCAGTAGAGGAAAATTATTGTTCTGAATAGTTGTCTCTTAACCTAAGAAATGTGCTGTACCTCAGACTTTTTTTATTTTAAGATTTATTTTATCTATTTAGGCGTACAAGAACTGGGGTGTAAGCCAGAGGTGTGGGGGGTGAGAGGATTCACCAGAGATAGAGTGAGGAGCAGAACAGGCAGACTGACTGAAATACACTGCTGAGGGGAGCAGCGGGCCAGACAGGAGAGGTCTGCTACACCCTGTGGGTACCTCCCTGGCTGGGGATCAAACTAGTGCTGCAGTGGCTGGTGATAGCTTGATAGGGCTGAGATTTAACCCCTGTGCCACCAGAGAGGCCCTCCTCCAACCCCAGACAATATTGTAGTAAATTGAAATGGCAGTTTTTTAAAGATTCCTAATACATATTTGTGTGACAGTACTTAATCGTTCCTAAAATAGTGTGCTAGAGACTTTTCAAATACGTATTCAATACTTAAAGGGACTCAGAATTTGGATTTACATGATAAGCATTAACAGTTATGTGAGGAAATTAAAATCGGTCATTACATGTTCATTAAGAGGCCAGACATGGTGACTTGGGCAACCATGTACTTTTTTAACAAATATACCATAATTTTTTTGTTTTAATTTTATAAAACATAATGGATGATTCTCAAAGTATTCTAAAACTAAATGCCCCCAATTTTGGAAAATCAGATGAGCAATTTTATAAAAGGAAACAAATGTATTGTTTCCCCTTTTGCCATTATAAAAAATATTATGTTTTCAAGGCCTCCCCTGGTGGCGCAGCGGTTGAGCGCTGGGCTGCGAGGCTGCCCGCAGCCTCTGCAGAGCAGCAGGTTTGTTCCCGGCCACCAGCGAGGGTCCCACACTCCCACACTCCCACACACACACACACACAAAATATATATATATATATATATATATATATATATATATATATATATATTTTCAGAAACAATTTCATCTAAATTAAGGTGACCAGATAGTTAGAAATACAAAGATTTGATGCATTGCTATTATAGGGAGCTAGATTTTGTTTAGGTTATCTATCTTTCTCATAATAATCTTGCCTGATTTTTATTATCTTCAATGCTTTGTCACTGCTCTGAAGTATCTTCATACTCCCCCTGCACAAACATTAGTAGCTTTCTTTTTGTAAAATAATCATGAAAAAAAAATACAGCTGTGTAGATAAGATAGCATGCTTCAAATTATATTTTCTGTTTTAATGGTTATTTTTCAAAACGTATTTACCTACTTTAAACAAATCTTACCATCAATTAACCAGGGCACAACATTCTTCTGTTTTATTTACACACTACGTAGTTACTTAATATTAAACAGCTTTCAAATCACTATGAACTAGAGTACCAACTTTTTTGCTGGGGCCAGTCTGTTTAGGAATAGTAAATAGCCATGAACTTTAACATATGACATGCACTTAAAAACAATGTATTAGGTACATTCAGAAAATTTGGCATCTCTTAATTCACAGATGGATTTTTTTTTTTTAATTATGCCAAGTACACTTCACATGAGACCTCTCATCTTAAAAAAAAAATTAAGTGCATGACACTGTGTTATTAAGTTTAGGCACATCTTTTTATTAGATGTAGTACCACATATACATATACTATTGCTTTTCAGAGTCTACTGATGAAACAGAAGCTACCCAGAATTATAATTCTAGACTAGGGAAGATATCGCCTTGTAATATTCATGCTGAGGCTATTTAAAAATCACTTCTCTCTACAAAAGCTTTGCAAATAAAACCCTCTCCAAAGCTAAAGGAACAACTGTTCAGTGGTAATAAAAATCTTCTGAAGAAATTTCTCTGATGAGCATGCTGATTGGGTGAGAATATTCTGAGACTATATTCTTAAAGAATCCCCATTAATTTCATCACCAGCCATGGAAGCCCGGCTTCCAGCTGTCAGCCATGAAAATCGGGGCTCTTTCAGCCATTGGCTTCCAGCTGTGGGAGTCAGCAATAGAGCCTGGCCCCCACTGGCTGCAGCTCTTAGATAGATGCAATGATATTGTAATTCAACATATGCAAATTAATGAAAGCAATTCAACAGATCAACAAAAGGAAAGAAAATAATCACATGATCCTATCAGTTGATGCAGAGAAGGCATTTGACAAGATTCAACATCCATTTATGATAAAAACTTAGGAAAAATGGGGATAAAAGCAATGTAATACAGCATTATATATCATATATAACATTATATATACTATAATAAAGGGTATATATGCTAATTCCTCAGCTAGCCTCATACTCAATGATGAGAAAATAAAAGCTTTTTCCTGCAAGATTAGGTACAGACAAGGATGCCTATGCTCACTGCTACTGTTCAACATAGTATTGGAAGTGCTGACTAGAGAAATTACACAAGAAAAAGATATAAAAAGAATCCAAATTGGAAAATAAGAAGTAAAACTATCACTGTTTGAAGATGACATGATTATACACGCGCGCGCGCACGCGCGCGCACACACACACACACACACACACACACACTCTAAAGATTCTATTGAAAAAAATAACTATTAGGAAATAATAGGTCAATACAGTGAAGTGTCAAGCCACAAAATCAATATACAAAAGTCTGTTGCATTCCTATATGCAAATAACTAAAAAAAGAAAGAAATCTAGAAAACAGTTCCATTTTCAGTAACATCAAATTCTATTCAATACCTAGGAATAAACTTAACAAAAAGGGTAAAAGAGCCATTTGACAAAAACTACAGACTTTGCTAAAAGAAACAGATGACACAAGAAAATGGAAAGATGTTTCATACTCAGGAATTTGAAGAATTAACATAGTCAAAATGTCCTTGTTACCCAAAGCAATTTACATAATCAATGCAATCCCTATCAAAATTCCAATGGAATTATTTAAAGAAATAGAACAAGCATTACTGAAACTTATGTGGAACTACAAAAGGCCACGAGAGTGGGCCTCCCTTGTGGTGCAAGGGGTTAAGAAACAGCCTACAAGGCTGTCCACAGCCACTGCAGCACAAGTTCGATCCCCGGCCAGGGAGCTATCCACATGGTGCAGCAGACCTCTCCTGACTCGCCCGCTGCTCCCCTCAGCAGTGTATTTCAGTAGATCTGCCTGTTCTGCTCCCTGCTGCTCTGTCTCTGGTGAATTCTCTCACCCCTCACACCTCTGGCCTGTACCCCAGTTCTTGTATGCATAAATAAATAAATCTTCAAAAGACCATGAGTGGCCAAAGGAATTTTAACAGAAAAGAGGGACAAAGGTGTCACACTCCCAATACTTCAAACTCTACAGGTCTATAGTAATCAGAACAGCATGTATTGGGGGGAAAAAGACACACAAACCAATGAAATAGACTCGAGAGCCCAATGTTATCTCAATGATATGAACATACATGCAGGGAGTCCTGGTAAATTCTAAGAGCAAACTATAAATAAGAAACTCCATCATTGCCTCAGGGAAATTCAATTTCACTGTCTTCTCTTACATTTTCACAGCTTAAATGATGCTTTGGGAGGCACCTGGAAGCAGACTATGATTTGGTAAGTATGATTTGAAAGCGATGTCCAAACAATGCTTGCTTTCTCTCTAGCAATCTCTCAGAGGACCTTTCTCTCCTGCTACCTCAATCTGCTGATCTTTTGCTCTTCTCCCTCCCCTTTCCTCCAGCACTCTGCTCTTTTCTCATGCGCACCTGAAGCCCTTGGACATGGCAGAGTCAGCAGTGTTCCCAATGCAGGTGAAATAACCAAGCTGTGACGTAACAGTCACAGAGGCACACACACTCTCATCGCGTGCCCACGCAATGAGACACAGCACATCCGTGTTCTCTGCCTGTGTCATGCAGCTCTTACTGCAACTCTAAAGGCACGTCCTTATCATAAGACACAAATACAATGATCTATGAGTAAGCAACACCCAAGACCCAGAGCTTCTTACAAGTATGGGAAGCAGGGCAAAACAAATTATCTAATAATGTATTAATAATCTATAGAAATTGGATCAATCGTGAACAGCATGAGAATAAAGAATGCTAGAGAATGAGAATGAGTGAAAATGAGCGATGACTTTTAATATATTGCACTCAAAATTACTTCAGAAGATGGTAATGTGGAAGATTCGGCTAAACAAATATTGAGTTCCCTCTTCTTTTTTACATTTTTCGGATGAGGTCCTGAAAGCTGATTCCACCACTGTCTATGTAGGCTGTGTGATCGTGATCAAATTACTTTCAACCTGCAGTTCCACATACATAAATGGGGAGAAATATCGCAAGAAATAAATACGATCAATTCCAGTGTTGGCAGGTCATGTTGATAAATAAGAGAAGGCTTAATGCCTCAGTCAATGATTGCTTAGTGCATTCAATGGCAAAGTAATTAATAAATAATTAAATAAAACATTTTTTTTTTTTTTTTGATTTAGTTTATTTTTATTTTTTTTTTTATAATTTTATTGTTATTTCCATACAATTGCAGCCCCCATTCTGACCCAATCCCTCCCCTCCCGCCCGCCCCCCTAAAAGTGTCTCTGGTTCATAGTTTTGTTGATTTTGATTTCACTTTCTTATAGTTATTCATTTTCCTGGTCCCTTATTTAAGTTTTCTAGATTCCTGCTATGAGTGAGACCATCGGTATTTTCTTTTTCTTTTTGGCTTATTTCGCTGAGCATGATCCCTTCCAGCGCCATCCATGTTGCTGCAAATTGCATGTGTTTATCTTTTTTGAATGCTGAGTAATATTCCATGGTATATATGTACCACATCTTCTTGATCCAGTCATCTATTTTTGGCATTTGGTTGTTTCAAAGCTTAGCTATTGTAAACAGTGCTGCTATAAACATAGGGTGCAGGTGTTCTTTGAATTGATGTTTCTGTGTCCTTTGGTAAATACCTAGGAGTGGAATTGCTGGATCGTATGGAAGCTCTATGTTTAGTAGGTCCAGAATCTCCACACAGCTCTCACATGTTGGACCAGTTTGCACTCCCACCAACAGTGCAGAAGAGTTCCTTTTTCTCCACACCTCGCAGCATTTGTTGTTGCTATTTTTTTAATATGTGCCATTTCTCCCTGGTGTAAGATGGTATCTCATGGTAGTTTTGATTTGCATTCCTGATGCAAGTGATGTTGAACATTTTTCACATATGCCTGTTGGCCATTTGCATTTCCCTCTCAGAGAAGTTTTTTTTAGCTCTTCTGCCCATTTTTGACTGGATTTATTCTTTGTTGTTGCTGAGTCTCATCAGCTCTTTGCAGATTTTGTGATCAGTCCTTATCATGTGTTGGGTGCAAAATGTTCTCCCAGTTGGTGGGTTTCTCTTTGTTTTTGTTATGTCTCTTTTGCTTGCAGAACCTTTAATTTGATGTAGTCCCAGCTGTTTATCTTTGCCTTCACTATCACTGCTTTGGGTGATGTGTCTGTAAAGATGTCTTGATGTGCAGATCACGTATGTTTTCGCCTATATTTCCTTCTATATATTTTATGGTTCAGTCTTATGTCTAGTTCTTAAATCCATTTTGAGTTGATTTTGTGTATGGTGTGAGGTAGTGGTCAAGCTTCATTCTTTGCATGTAGCGACCCAGTTTTCCCAGCACCATTTATTGAACAAACTTTCTTTGCTCCAATGCATAGTCTTGCTCCTTTGTCAAAGATTAGTTGACCATAATTCTGTGGATTTATTTCTGGATTTCTATTCGATCCATTGGTCTGTATGTCTGTTCTTGTTCCAATACCATGCAGTTTTGATGATTATGGCTTTGTAGTATAGTTTGAAGTCTGGGAGTGTAATGCCTCCATTCCCTTCTTTTTTTTTCAGGAGAGATTTGGCTATTCGGGTTTTTTGTGATTCCATATGAATTTCATCAATAATTGTTCTATTCTTTGAAGAATGACATTGAAATTTTGATTGGAATAGCATTGAATCTGTATTTGCTTTTGGAAGGATGGCCATTTTAATAATGTTTATTCTTCCATCACGAGCAGGGATGTCTCTCCATTTCTTTGTGTCTTCTTCTATTTCTTTTAACAGTGTTTTTAGTTTTCTTTGTATAGGTCTTTACCTTTTTGTTAGATTTATTCCCAAATATTTGATTTTTTTGTTTCAAAACAAAAGGGATGGTTTTTTGATTTCTTCTTCTTCAGATTTATTGTTTGTGTATAGGAAGGCTACTGACTTTTGCATTTGATTTTGTATCCTGCCACTTTACTGAACTGATTGATGAGTTGAATTAGCCTTTCTGTGGAGTTTTTGGGGTTCTCTATGTATAATATCATATCGTCTGCAAATAGTGATAGTTTGACTTCTTCTTTCCTATTTGGATTCTTGGATGTCTTTCTCTTGTCTTATTGCCCTGGCTAGGACTTCCAGTATTATATTGAAAAGCAGTGGTGAGAGTGGACATCCTTGTCTTGTTCCAGATCTTAATGGAATTGCTTTCAGCTTTTCACCATTGAGAATGATGCTGGCTGTTGGCTTGTCATAGATGGCCTTTATGATGTTGAGGTATGTTCCTTGTATCCCAAGAATTTCAAGGGATTTTATCATGAATGGGTGTTGCACTTTGTCGAAAGCTTTCTCAGCATCTATTGATATTATCATATGGTTTTTATATTTCTTTTTGTTGATGTGTTGGATAACGTTGATTGATTTTCGGATGTTAAACCATCCTTGTGCCCCTGGAATGAATCCTACTTGGTCGTGGTGAATTATCTTATGGATACATTGTTGGATTCTGATGGCTAAAATTTTATTGAGGATTTTTGCATCAGTGTTCATTAGGGAGATTGCCTGTAGTTTCCTTTTTAGTGTTGTCCTTGTTCGGTTTTGGTATTAGTGTAATGTTGGCTCATAGAACGTGTTTGGTATTGTCCTTCCTTCTCAATTTTTTGGAAGAGTTTGTGAAGGATAGGCACTAATTCGTCTCTGAATGTTTGGTAGAATTATTTGTCTTCTGAAGGCTAGTCACTTTGCTGGGTTATTGAAATGTAAAGATAGGTGAAATATAAGCCCAGCCCTCATCTGCCCCTTTTACAGTCCTTCTGTTTTATGCCATTATTTACATATTTCCTACTTTTCTACTTCATTATTTTTGTTGTTGTTTTGTAGCATTTTAGTGTCTTAAATCCTTTCTGAAATAAGTTTCTATATAAATGAAAAAAGAGATTACATGCATACACACACAAACTAGTCCAGCCTTTGGTAGAACGTTTCTTAGGGAGTCACACCCACAAAAAAATGCAGCACAATAGGCTGGCTATACACTGCAATCAAGGTATGTGTTATGAAGCACATATAAGAGGATTAGCTCATTATGCAATGGGGGGGGGGGCTCTCTATTGACAACATCCCCAAAAGAGGTAACATTTGAATGAAGGCTTAATGTGTAAGTGTTTATCAGCAGGAACAAGCTATGTTCACCTCAAAAACATAAGCAAAGGGGCAGGAAAATGTCCAGGGAATGAAGAATTGTCCAGTGTAGTAAAGCCCAGGGCACAGGGAACTGGAGTGTGGTTGTCTGAAGTATGGCATGGGGAGTGAGGAGGAGGGAGTGTACAGCATAAGCCATTAATCAAAGTACAACACGCCACAGTTTGAAGACCAAAACTGGAGCTATTTATCTTCAGTCGTCATTAGTTAGATCAATGGTCTCTCCATGTCCACCTGGCACAAGTGCATTCTTCTCAAAGCAATTATTTAAAATGCCAGGTCCTTCTGCTGTTTAGGCATGAAACTCCCAGATTACCAACAATTTAAAGATTTCCAACTGAAATATATTTTCACAGTAAAATAAATATATGCCTTGCTTTATTGACCTTAAATGAGGGCATTTAAAGAAGTCTGAGCTAGTTTGAAGCCTTTATGCTCTGACACCTTTCAGTCAGATCTCTGAGCTAAGGGTACAAAAACATTCATTCACAGAGAGACAGGCATGCAATGTGCACTGCGGCACCATCTACAATAGCCACATATGGAAACCACCTGATTGTCCCAGGACAGAGGAGTGGACTATGAAGATGTGGTCTATAGACACAATGGACTACTACTCAGTTAGAAAATGATGACAATTTGTGACAATAACAAGAAACTGTTAGGCAAAGTGAAATAAGTCAGGAGAAAGACAAACAGTGGGTGATTTCATCCCACATGTGATATGATGGATGTGTCAGTTAACTTGATGGGGGAACCATTTCACATTATATAGCTACATCAAATCATCACTTTGTACACTTCAAGTATCTTACTATTTTAGTTTTCAGTTACTGCAATAAAACTGGAGGGGGAATGGGGAGATTTGTGCCTAGGAATTGAAATTTGAATAGATATACAAGTAAATAGAATGAGGTATATATGTAATATAGAAAAATATGCAGAAGTCATAAAAAGTGAAGTTATATACAAACTAATAACATCTGTTACATGAGATATATATGGTGTAATTGTGTGTGTCTGTCTTTATTCACATTGGCTTATGTATTATCTTGAACAAACCAGTAACACTGTTCTTGTTATTCTGTGGTTCTTCCTTCCACCTGTTCATTCTTCAGTTCTTAGCTCAAAATCCACCTCATCTGGCACTCTCAGGCAACACAAAGCAAAGTAGGACTATTTATTGCCATCATCTTGTAGCCTGTTGGGTTTTGGTCTTCCATTAGGATTTTTTATTATTTTATTTCCATTGTTTATGTGTTTCTCCTAAGGAGCAGGTAACAGAAGGGCAGAACAGTCTTCTTAACTGTTACCATCTAGTAATCCTGCATATTAGTAAACTTCAGAAAACAAATACCACATCCCTTCCCAGTCTTTCCCCTCCAGGTTAGACAGCCCCGATTCCTTTAACCATTTCTGAGAACCATTTACTCTGAATAGACTTCATTTCTCATTACTCCTCTTAAACATTTCATTACCCCTCTTAAACTAAGTAGATTGTTAATTACCGTGGAACAGAATGAAGTTCCATTTTAGACACAATACTCTTCTTGATGCAGCCTAAGATAGCATTCGTTTTGGGGGGAAATGACATAAATTATACTGCGACTCATACTGAATTTACCATTGACATTAAAGCCAGGTGTCTCTTACAAGTGCTACTACAAAATTATTCCTCCCAACACGGATCTGTGCATGGGGTTTTGATCCCATGGGCACAGATTTGCATCAGGTTTTATTAAATTTCATTTTGATATAGTCTACCTCTTCAGTCTTTCAGTGTGTTATTTGGATTCTGATTCACTCATCTAAAGTACTCCATGCCCCTTAGACTTTGTATTCTCCATTAATTGAATGAGAAAATACCCACCTGTGACATACCATTAGAAAGTGTTATCTCGTGGAATTACAATCCAATCAGGTATATTCAACCATTGGGAGACGGAGTCACGCTTATATTTCCTCACATTGTCTACACAGATACCAAGAGAAGTCTTTTCCAAATAAGCTACTACAACTGTCACAGAGTTTGTTTGCTGAACCACATCTAAAAAGTTATTGAAGAGTCTTATAGCAATAATATAATAAAGTTACAATAACAGCTTACATTGATTCAGTACGTTATTACATGGTATGCAATATGCTAAGCACTTTATTTACAATATTTATTTTATTCTCCCAAGACTTGAAAGATAAGCATTATTTCTACATTTTTGAAGATGAAAAATCCAAGGCTCAGGGAAATCCAATAACTTACTATGAATGCAAACAAGTTTTCTTTGTTTGTAAGCTACTCTTAAAGCAGTAATATTTTACCATATAGCATATTCTCAAAATAATTGGGAAGTCAAAATAATACTTTTGAAACAACAGTGTTGCTCACATTTAAATATCAAGTTGCTAAGAAGTAAAAGTACGAAAACACAGGAACAGTTACAAGAGATATGGCACTGCAGCATCCTGGAGGAAATTTCTTGACATTCGTGAAAGTCCATAAAAAATTTACCACCCAGCTACTTCAGGAATTCTAGCAAGAAATGCTCAGCCTATTCTAATGTCATGTCATGATTCCACGAAGCAGATGTTTTCTTCCCATGAGACTTCAGTTTAAATCTCATCTCCTCCTGCTATTTACTGTCTCCAGCTCAGATTTTTTTTTTAAGGCCAGGGTCTGTCTCCTTAGCTATCAGAACTCAGAGCTGGACCCACCATGGTGTAATGGTCCAGGTAAAGCAGAGAAAAGGGACGAGCTCCACTGGAATGCGAGAAGAGTTTAAGGACTGAGCCAAGAGGAATGAACAAGAACTGTCCTTTAAGATCATAAAAAATTTAGAAACAATACTTTCCTAAAATCCTGTTTTATTAACCTTTATCGGCTGCGGAGAAACTGGATGATGAAATTTTGAACTTTCCTGTCAGCAGCAAAAGGGTAATGCTTGTTATGATTGCTATTTGGCAAAAACCCAGCCTCTCTCTCCAAAAGGTCTCAAATTAACTTCTTTCACGACAGATTAGAGAGCACAAAGATTATAGGTTTCTTTTTTTTTTTAATTTTTTTTGCCACCTATGTGTCATTTATAGGCGAGAAATACTTGTTGCTCTTGCTATAAAATGATCTATACGTGTTGGTCAATAGCTGGTACACTAGTTACCACCACTGGGCTAAGACAGAAACTTGCAGGGAGGTCATCAAGAATGCATTAGCGTCTAAATGTAAATGATGAAATATCACTTTTCCCTTGTTTTACTTATTGAAAAGAAAAATCAGTTTTGACCTATTAACAGTTTTTGACATTTCCCTACAGTAAAATAGCTTATTTTCAATCCTATCAGTGAAAGCCAGAGCTTTTCCTCCAATAACACACCCTAGTGTGTGAAGGTGCAGACTAACAGGGTATCCCTGGAGGAAGTATTTTTTTAAAAGGTGAAAGGCAAATTCTTATTTCCAAGCAGCGAACTTCAGGTTTGTGGCATTACAGTGTGAAATCTAGGGCTGTAGTCTTTAAAGTCGGTCTTTCAGGGTTTGAATTCTGACTCGCCTGATTGTTGGCTATTTATCCTTCTTGTCTTGATTTTCTCATCAGCTAACTAGAGATAGTAATCCTATAGTACCTACCTTATTAGGATGCTGTAGAATTAAATGCATTAATTCACATGAAGCACATAGAGAAGTCTCTATTGTCTAGTAAGGCTGTTTGCTGTTCATGTCACTAATGAAATGCCACAGAAATGAGACTCAGATTCTGGCTTAACTTTACCACTGGTAACCTTGAACTTGAACAAAATATCTGGCCTAACTCACTGGGTCTCAAGTTCCCCATCCACACTTTGGGGATAATGATAAAAATCTCACAATGTTGCTTGATGACAACATGCTATAATTCACATAAAGTACTTAGCACTTTGTGCTGGCACCAAGAAGCTAGGAGAATTGCTTACTATTGATATTATTGTGTGTGTGTGTGTATAAGAATCATTTATATATTTGTCAATATTAATAAGAAAAAGTGTTTTTAAGAGCACAAATGAGATTAAGTTACTTTATGTGTTTACCGGACATTTACATTTCTCCCTGAATTTATTCTTTATAAACTTTACCTGATTATTCATTAGCTAGTTATTTCATCATAAGTTGTAAAGATTTATCCCTTATCTTGTTGCTAGAAATGCGTATCTCTATAGCCATGGTTATTTTGATAATAACCAAAATGAATGTTTGTGTCCCCTCCCATCACTCCTGCTCCAAATCATACGCTGAACCCTACTCCTAGTTTACATGTATTGGGAGATCGGGACTTTAAGGAATTAAGATGAAATGTGATCAGAGTGGAGCCCCAATCCAAGGGATTAGTGTCACTATAAGAAGAGTCACCAGAGCTCATACTCTCTCTGTCACCAGAAACTAACAACGCTGACACTCTGATTTCAGATTCTCAGCTTCTGGAACTATGAGGAAACAAATTGTTGTTTAAGCCACCCAGTTTGTGGAATTATGACAACCCAACCAGACATATTAAGTATATATATTTAATCATATATATATATATATATATCCTATCAAATTGTTTCTTTCCCTCAAATTATATGTATAGTCTATAAAATTTATTGAAAACCCTATGTCTTCAATTTACAGTGTATTTATCTAACATTATTTACAGTATTTTGTGACCTATAGATGCATGTGTATGTGTGTGTGTGTGTGTGTAAGACAAACCTTTCCTTGATGACTCCCAAGTTTCTTGTCATTGTTAGGAATGTCAGAAATAATGGCACTCATATCCAAGACCTTCCAGTAATTACATAGCTTTCAATTTTCATGTTTTGCTATAAAATCCACCTGGAATATATTTTTCTATGTTGTTGAGATTATACTTTTACCATATATGGAAAACCAATTGTCTCAGCACAATTTACTAAACAGACCACTGCTTCATCATTGCTTGAGGATTCAAGTTTAACATAAAAAAAAATACCAGAGTTCCTATATGAATTCTCAGATAAATCTTCTCTAGTAGCAGATCATATTCCAGCATGCCAATTAGCCAGAAGAAAATCCCGTTCAAACGTCTTAGTGTATACTCTTCCGATGTGTTTATTATTCCAGATGAACATTATATTTCATTTAACAATTTTGTTTTTAACCCAATGCCCGATGTGGACCACAAAGGGAGGAGGAAGGAATGAGGCTTAAAAATGGTCAATATTGGGCCTCCCCGGTGGCGCTGCGGTTGAGCGCTGGGTTGCGAAGCTGCCCGCGGCCTCTGAGGCGCCGGTTCAATCCCCGGCTGCTCCCCGGCCACCGGAGGTGGGTCCACATGGCGCGCAGACCTCTCCTGCCGCCCGCTGCTCCCCTCAGCAGTGTACTTCGGTCCTTCTGCCTGCTCTGCTCCCCGCTCTGGCTCTGGTGAATTCTCTCACCCTCCCGCGCTTCTGACTGTACCCAGCGCATGTATAAACAAAACAAAACAAACAAACAAACAAATAAATAAATAAATAAGCATGCCTCTATTAAAAAAATAAATAAATAAATAAAAATGGTCAATAACCAAACATCAAAAGCAAAATAAATTATACATTGCCACCACCCACACATCATCCCTATCCCCATCTGGGCAATTCCCAGCAACACACAAGAAACACCAATTCCTTTTGTCCTGGGATAAAATATTGAGGCTATTTGTCTTTGGTGCTCAGTCCTCACGTTGTTCTTCTTCCCTAGGTGTGGATCACTGCCAACCTGCTGGTCTGGACATCAACCTGCGCGGATTCCACTCCTCACATACCCACTGCCTCCTTCCCTTACTTCCCACTCCACCACTGGAGAAGAGACAGATAGACACATGCATTTTAAAAACATTTTTAGTCTTTATTATCTTGAGTATTTTACTAGTGTAGGCTTTGGTATCAAAACAGGTGACCATCCTTCAGTGATTTTTCTGGAGAGACGATGACTTCTGTAGGCCATTTCTCTACTCTTACTTCATCAGGCTTTGGCTGATCTTTTTTTTTTTATTCTGCCTGTGATAACAGACTATGACAGTTGACTTCTTCCCTTTCTTCTGCCTTTGCATATTCACTTGAAGGACTGCATTTATCTTCTTCATTAACTTCAGAATCTGGCAAGGGAAACAAAGTGAGAACAGAAAAACATTCATTCGGGGGAAAAGGAGAGGAAATAGATCAGAAGGGGGATTTTGAGGAAATGGTGGGGATTGAGGAGTGCTTTTGTTCCAGACAAGGGAAGGGTAAGAACCTGGGTGGGGGATTGATGAAGAGAAGGCAGATGAGTAGGGGGATCTTACCTTCTCATTGCTATTGTTCTCTGATGGCTCCTTGTTGTTGAATTGATGAGTAATCTTTTTTTTCTCTTTAATGCTGTCAGCTGGTTTTTTCATGCTTGTTGCTGGTATTTGTAGATCCAAGCTAGGCGCCTGTGGTTTCACAATAATTCCTGCTCTCTGGTAGCAAGTGACCCACTACAAGTCTCCTGACCTCTCTTTTATAACCCCCCAGGACAATGAGGAGTCACATGTTTCACTCGATCAGTTGCCAGGGACTTCTTGAGCCAATAGTAGTCGTGGTATGGCTTGACATCATAAAGAACCCCCCTTTAGAATTCCATGGGGGAGGGAAAAGAGTCAGAGTGTATATGGGCTGCTTAGAGAAAGGGGAGCTTCCTCAGCACTCCCTAAAGAGCTCTTCCAAGCAGACTTCTTACACTCTTCCTCATCTGATTCAATTGTTATTTCCTCCAGACCATTCTCATCGGCCACCAGTCAATCTGTTGTCTCCCAGCTCTCATCAATACCCAGTATTGTGTGGGCTTTTATTTTGTATAAAGATTTTATTTATGTAAGCATACAAGAACTGGGGTGTTGGTCAGAGGTGCGGGGGGTGAGAGGATTCACCAGAAACAGAGCGGGGAGCAGAACAGACAGATTGACTGAAATACACTGCTGAGGGGAGCAGTGGGCTAGACAGGAGAGGTCTGCTACACCCTGTGGGTATCTCCCTGGTCAGGAATCCAACTCAGGCCACAATGGTGATAGCACTGAGACTTAACCCCTACACCACCAGGAAGGCCCATTGTGTATTTTTAATAAAACTATCTTAGAACAGTTTTAGACTTACAGAAAAATTGTGAAGATACTATACCCCACACCAAATTTCTCCTTTAATAAACATATTAATTTGGTTCACTAATTAGACTCGGGGAACCAATACTGAAACATTATTATAAACTAAAGTCTACTTTATTCAGTTGTCCTTAGTTTTCACATGATGTCCTTTTTCTGTCCCAGGATCCCATCCAGGATACGTATGATTTAGTCATCATGTCGTGCCTCCTGAGGTTTCTCTTTACTGTGACAAGTTTAGACTTGACTTGTTTTTGAGGGCCTGGATAGTTTTGAGGTTTTTGTTTATGTGTTTTACATTAGATCCTCAGATGTTATTAGTCATCTAGCTGAAAGTCTGTAGCCTTTACCAGCTTCTCCCTATTTCCCCCACCCTTCAGCCCTTGGTAATCAATTTTCTACTCTCTGTTTCTATTAAGTTTGTTTATTTTTGCTTTTGTTTCTCTTGCCTTTCGAGTAAATCCCAAAGATATCCCTAAAGCCAATATCATGGAACATTTTGCCTATGTTTTCTTCTATGTATTTTATGGTTTCAGGACATTTACCCACGTTTTAAACACATTTTGAGTTAATTTTTATGTATTGTGTGAGAGTACTCTAGTTTAATTTTTCTACATGTGGCTGTCCAGTTTTCCCAACACCATTTGTTAAAGAGACTTTCAGTTCTCCATTGTATACTCTAGACTTTCGCTATCCATATATGTGTGGGTTTATTCCTTGGACCTCAATTCTATTCCATGAGCCTGTGTCTATTTTTATTCCTATGTCATATGGTTTTGATTAACATCAGTTTTTAGTATAGTTTGAAGTCTGGGAGTGTGATACCTGTGTTCTTTTTCGTCAGGACTGTTTTTTTTTATTCAAAATCTTGTGTCATTCCACATGAGTTTTGATTAGTATTGCACTGGAGCTGTATATATTATCCATAGTAAAAGCAGAAGATTTGGCTTTACATGTGAACCAGTAATGTTTTTCACATTGCACAGAATTGAGAAGGAAATGATTATGTTATGGTTAGAAATACAGGTAAGATGGTGAATTTGATGGGAGATATACAATATAAGAGAATTTTATATTCTTCACTTTTATCAGTGAAGGATGAGGTAGGGTTATAAAATGGCAGAAGTCAGCTAGGGTTTTGAGAAATTGAGAAGATAAGGTGGTAAATATTCATGGTGAATAACAGAAGTGAGCACATATTGTGGAAAGACTGCTTATTTGAACTACTTGGTCAAGAATTGAAGAGCAGACAGCTCAGTCTTAAAATTTCCGGTAGTAACACTCATTGTTTGTGCACAGGAGCAAAGTAGGTAGACAGCTATATCTAACAAAGTTGTGCGATAGCCTGAAAAGTTCTAGGGTGAGAAAGTGGGTAGTGAGAAGAAAGATTAAGCACGTAAGTGGTAATAATGATGGACAATGAACTTTGAAGTGGTAAAACATGATAAAATAAGCTATGGGCATAAAAGGGAAGTTTATGCTGAAAAGTGAAAAGTAATTGAGTTCATAGACTGAAGATCACAGTGGAAGAATTGTTGGAGTTAGGCTGTGTGTGTGTGTGTGTGTGTGTCTGTGTGTAGCTATTTGGTATAAGGAATAATCAGTAGCACCCCGAGACATATGTCTTGGTTTAAAATCAAGATTTCAGAGCTGGTATAATTTTTGAGACTGGCGATGTCTACAGCATGAGCATTAAAGTGATGACTTATGTATGATGGAAGAAAAACATCAGTGGACATGGGAGATTTGAAAAGCCAAAATTATTGAATGAATAGCCAACCTATGATAGATGTTGAAGTTGCCAAATGGTAGCAGAAATAAAATTGCAAGGGAAGAAAGTGACTTGGAAGCTAAAGTGTATAATGAAAAGAAGGGAAATAAGATGGGCAACACATGATATTTAGTAGCATGAACTATAACTTACCTCCCTATTTTGAAGGAAGAAGAAGCAGAAATAATTAGGAAATATCCATAAAGAGCAAAGCAGCTACCTACCCTACCTATACTCCCAGTGGTGTGAGGGAAACTATTGTTTGCTTAAGACGTCTGCAGGGGAAGTGATTTCCTCAAGGTACAGTCATATTGCAATTATAAAACAGAGATGAAGGAAACATTGAATGAAGAGTTTGAAGCTACCGGGCAGTTGCTTTTTTAAAAAAATTGATAGACTATGAGTTACAAGGGACAGAAAAAAGGGGCTTATGAACATGGGGACAGAACTGGGCACAGTTTTGTTATGTGTAGAACATGTGGATAAATGTGCAGGTAAGGTTGAATAATCTGCAGGGTTTAGTAAAAGCAATGAGTAAAAGCAATGAGACTGAGAGATGAGCAAAGTCTTGTTGACTGCGGATTGCTTAATTAAGATTGACAGAGAACCTAGAAGAATTCAAAAACACTGATAGAAACATGATTCTTCTAAATACAATGTTTTCTGCATGATGACTCAGTCTTCCAAAGACAGACTACTAAGGATTCCTAAGAGGGTAGATTTGAAAGGAGACTATATTTGCTCAGGAGTATGAAATATCAGCAGGGTATTCTAATGCCAGTAGATTGTTATTATAAGCAAGTGGATTTGTTCATCATTTTTGGACAAACCAATAGGCCTGCACGTATGTGGCCCAGACGCAGGCACCAATTCTTACTGGGCAGCTGCAAAGTCAGAGCTGAGGGAGCAGATGGGCCCGGGGAAGTGGTATTGCCCCAATGCAGGCATGCATCTACTTAGGCCTCATAAATGGCAGGTGGAAAACAATGGAAGAAAGGATGTCAGATTTTCGTTCTCGGGAAGTACTTGGAGTTGTACATCCTACATAAATTCACCTGCTAAAACTGCAGGGAGCTCATCAGTGGGCAGATGTTCCACCCTAAGTATGGTTACCAGCAAGCATTTAATCAAAATCATGGCTGCATCTGGCTCACATTAAAAGGTTTCTCTTTGTCATTGTCTTTTAAAAGAACAATTCTCCATGCTTATAAATCCAGACTCAGAACATCAATTCAACCTGCCTCAGTAGCTTTGTAGTTACACTTCCCTGCTGTGAATTACCACTGTCCCCAGAGAATCAATTTCTGGAAAACTGCCAAAGTGCTTTTCTTTTCAGTACTTACCCACTGTCATGTCTAGAAGTGAAGCACAGATGGCGCAATGCAACCCTAAGATTTAATTTTTTCATCAAATACATACAAATACATACACTGCACATGATTATCAAGACTAGGGAATGGAGAACTTTAATTGGACTTCCAATAGCAATTCAGCTCAAGTCTGGGAACCATCCCACATTAGCACTGTAAGTTAATCCAGGTACTTAACTACTCCAAGCCTGTTTTCTGATCTCTAAAAAAAAAATAAAAAAAGAATACTACCTATAAAGCTGTTGTAAAGGTCAAATGAAATAATCCATATAAAACATAAATCATAACAAACTTAAAATGGGAAAAATATTTGCAAAGCTTATTTGTGATAAGGAATTTGTACCTAGAATATGTAAAGAACTCTTCCAAGCCAATGATAAAAAGATAAATAACCCAATTAAAATGGACATTTTTCCAAAGAGAACCTAGAACCTAAAAATGGCCAACAAGAACAGTAAAAGTATCTTGACATCATTAGTCATCAGAAAATACAAACCCAAACCACAAAGATATACCACTTGATAGAGAGTAGGATGGCTAGAATCAAAGTCAGATGACCATAGGCATCAGTGAAAATGCAGAAAAATCAAAACCCTTGTACACTATAAGAAGGTAATGTGAGCTTCTTTAGAAAAGACTCACACTATCTCAAAAAGTAAAATAGTTATCATATGACCCTAGGATATTCCATTCCTAGATAATTCTACTCCTAGGTATATTCCCAAGATCAGTGAAAACATATGCCAACACAAAAACTTGTACATGAATGTTCATAGCAGGAATATATAAAAGCCCCAAAGGCAGGACAATCTAAATGTCCATAAACTGACAGATAAACAAGATGTGGCATATCCATATAATAAAACTTTAGTTATCAGAAGGAATGAAGAAGTGATACATGCTACAACATGGATGAACTTGAAGGCATTATGCTACAGGAAGCCAATCACAAAAGTCCACATATTACATGTCTCTATTCAGATGAAATGCTCAAAATAGGAAATCTATAGATATAAAGAGCAGATTAATCATTGCTATGACTAAGGGCAGAAGTCAGGGGGCTAGGAGCTAAGTTACCTTTAGGGTACAGGGTTTACTTTTGCGGTGTTAAAAAATGTGTTAGAATAGACTGTGGTAACAGTTGTACCAATCTATTAATATACTGGAAAATATTGATCATTATACTTCAAATGGGTGACTTGTATGATATGTGAATTAAATGTCAATAAAGTTGTTAAAAATACTGGTAGGCAGGGAAAAATGGAACACCTCAGTGACAAAATAAAAGAGTGGAGCACAATCGGGGGTTGTTAAGTGATAGTTATTATAATTATTAATATTCTATAGTCAATTACTATTTTCCTCTGACAGGTTCAAAATCAATCCATGGCAAATAATTATATTGCTCAAAGTAAATTAAATGTAACCCATACATCCTAATGATCAAGAAAATATTTTTTTGGAGCTAATCATCACTAGCATATGACCTTAAGCATATTAACTTCTGTTTCCTAATCAGTAAGATGGAAGCAATAATAGTATCTGCTTCATATAGATATTGTTAGGAGTAAATGAAATAAGGTATGCGTTAAGGCCAGTGCAATGACTGCAACATTTAATAGTTCTCACCCAAATTAGATCTCTTTACCTTGAGCCAATTTCTCACATATTCTAAGCTCTCCCCTGCAAAAAAGACTTTGCCAATGTTTATAAGATAACACATTTTATTATTTTTTAAATTTTATTTTATATAATTTACATATTTTTTTCATTTTTGCACAATGTATGCATTTTCATTTTGGTTATATTCCCCATACAATTGCACCCCCCCCCCTTATTTTGACCGTAATCCTTCCTCTCCACCACCATAGTGTGTCTCTGGTTTATAGTTGCTTGTTGATTTTGATTTTTACTTTGTATTAATTAGTCTTTTTTCCTGGTCCCTTATTTAGGTTTTCTAGATTCCTGCTATGAGTGAGACCATCCGGTATTTTTCTTTTTCTTTCTGACTCATTTCTCTGAGCATGATCCCTTCTAGCTCCATCCATGTCGCTGCAAATTGCATGTGTTAATCTTTTTTGATTGCTGAGTAATATTCCATGGTGTATATGTACCACATCTTCTTGATGCAGTCATCTATTTTTGGCACTTGGGTTGTTTCCATATTTATTTATTTATTTTTAATTTTTTTTAAAGCTTTTTTTATTTATTCAAGCACTGGGTACAGTCAGAAGCACGGGAGGGTGAGAGAATTCACCAGGGCCAGAGCGGGGAACAGAGCAGGCAGAAGGACCGAAGTACACTGCTGAGGGGAGCAGTGGGCAGCAGGAAAGGTCTGCGCGCCATGTGGGACCCTCCTCCGGTGGCTGGGGAGCAGCAGGGGATTGAACCAGCCCTGAGAAGCTGCAGGCAGCTTCGCAACCCAGCGCTCAACCGTTGCGCCATGGGGAGGCCCTGTTTCCATATTTTAAATGTTAAATTTTCTTGGACATCACTGCCTGACTTCTGCTAGTCCCTGAAATGTCAATTATTCCAAAAGGCTGCACTCTTATTTTCCATTGGTAACTTGTCGATGGATACAAGTCATTGATGCTGGTAAATCTGGTAGGTATTCATCTTAATCAGTCACTGGTGCATCTTAGCCACTCTCTTAGCACCCAGGAATGGTGTCGTTCATTGAAAAGTCAATGGAATCGACGTGAATTAATGACTATGGCTGCCAACATTAGAAATAGATATTCATTCAAAATGCTACTATTGAGAGGTCTTCTGCTCCCAAAGGTTGCTTTTTTTTTTTTTTAGAGTTACACAAAATCTTTGACCTTAAATAACCAAAGGAAAAAAAAATGAAACAAGATGTTAAAGAACATGTCAAGATGTGCTTCAAAATCAATACACTATTCATTGCTTCAATATAAAGAAAGGCACATGAAACGTGCACAAAAGCCCTGCTGGAGCGAATCATGTCCTCCGTGCCAGGGGCCAGTGAAGAGCGGTCGGTCTCACTGTACATCATCCATCCAGATGTTCAACTCTTTCAAATCTATGAAACCTGCAAATTACATTCTATAAACTCTAAACACAGTCACTACGTTTAAAGATAGCCATATGCACTTCCATAATCAAACTTAAATTCTACTACAGTGAAATAAAACGTATTTTTATAGCTTACAACTTTATTCAGAATTTCAGCATAGGAATTGGCTATAAAAGTCTCAGATTTCATATATAGCTCACAAAGTTATGCTTTGGCTGGAATTTTAAGTGTTTTAGACTAACAGAAACATTCACAAAATCAAAACATACATTGCAGGCTATTTCAGGGAAAGCTGAGTCCTGCAGCAAGTTTTCCACAGGGGATGGCGCGTGTCACATTTGTTGCCTTTTTGTCAAGGTTGTAAGCATGTGGCAGGTCAGTGTGAGAATTTAAATCCTCAGATGAAATGTAATGACGCGACTTCTCAGAACAAGTTGACCGGAAGGCCATAGCAATTGTTCATTGGTCACTGAGAGGAAAATCTTTTCACAATTTCAATTTGGTCTGCACATGTTAATAGTATCATCTCTGCCCACTCCTCTAGTCCCCAATTTTAATTCAGAGAGCCATACTCAGAGCCTCGGGGCCAGCCAACGCTCTCCTTGGATTTGATGCTTCTATAATGTCTCTGTCCATTGTCTTGGTAGGCAATGTCAATGTCACTGCCATGCAGATAGCTTTTCTCTCAGAATCCTTAGGGTTACCTCATCCTTCCCCACCCCATGTCATTTCCTGGAAATGTCCTCTTTGTTAATAACATCATCAGAGCTAACATTTATTGACTTTTTACCATGAAAAACTTCACAAGCATTACCTCTGCCAAGTGCTAAGAAGTAGGTTTCATTTTTAGCTCCATGTTTCTAAGCCTCAGTACACTGAGGGTATATGGTTTGCCAAAGCACAGAGAAGTAGGATGTAGCAGAGTATTTGTCGTAAGAATTTGACTCAAAATGTCATACAATGCTGTCTCATGCGCTTGTCATCTTTTAGTAAATTCTACATGAAAAAGATAACTTCTTCCAATTTGCATATCTTGAATTTCTATTGTAAAAACAGAACGCTGCAGGAAATGTGGGGTAGAAGATCTATAGCATATACTTTCTTTGAATTGGGAGGATTTATGCCACTGACAAAACAATGAGGCCATCAGGGACACAATGAGTGCTCTTCTGAACAAAAGTGTAAGCTGTAGTCTGCTTACTCCAGAGGGAGATTCTGGAAACTGCTGGCATGCCTCTTCGTCCACCGACTTGGTCTAAGCTATCTTAAACTGAGTTAACTTAAGCTACATGTATATAACATATATGTGTGTGTATGTACATATTGTCTCACTTGTTCTATCTTTTGACATTAATCTCTGTGAGGACCCTTGATGTGGGAGAAGGCAGAAGTTCATTCTGTTGCCAGTGTAAACAGGCTAGCCATTAAAATTCCAGCAACATGCTACTTAGATTGTTTACCATTACTACTGTCCACAAGGGTAGTGAAAATAAAACAGGAAGGCAGAAACCTTTGGACATTATGATGACTATTATTATTGATATTATTATTATCCTCAAGGTGGATTAAGTGTACTCCAAAACTTCAAAGCTCTTCCTATGTAATACTCGAAATTTCTCTCTATAAAACATAGATAAAATGAAAAAGTAAATAACCTGAAAAAAGGGATGTGTCATACAAGAATTACTAGATAAGGATCATTTTGAAATCAGTAAGAAAAATATACATGTACCAATAGAAACAAGGTCAAAGGCTTGTTTGGTTTGTTAACTCCCAAAGAAAATTACGTACTAAAGGAGAAGAGGAAGAGAAGGAGAATATGGGGGTGGTGGGAGAAAAGAAGCAGTGACAGAAACCACATGGTCAATTAACTTAAGAAAAATGTCCTAATTTTACCATGTTAATGAGATTGATTAGTTATTCACAAATCCCTTGGTGTACTTTTCCCATTGCACTTGACATTAATGTAAAGAAAGAAAAGCATTCCCATACATTCAGCAAATATTTACTGAGTGCCTACTATGTGCTAGACTAGTACATGTTAACCCCCTGAGAGTGTAAGCCAGGACTTTTTTTTTTTTTCGAATATGCAGGCTTATTCATGTTATTGGCTCTTTACTGTATCAATGACCAATCCCCATCCTGCAATATAACAAAAAATCAGAAGTTCCAGGTCCCTTGAATTCAAATCCTAAATATACTATGTTTGAAAATTAAGATGGGCAGAGCTGGTTGCTTCCACACGCTGCTAGAGAAGAATCAGTTACCAGTCGCTCTCCTTGGCCTGCGCGTGGCTGTCCACTCCCTGTCTTTCCTCACATCATGTCCCTTCTACATGTTTCTCTTGCTCTCCATGAGGGGTTCTTTTTATAAGATTTCCAGTCACACTGGGGGACCCACCCTATTCTAGTGTAACTATGTCATCTTAATAATTACATATTCATTGCAAACATTTGGAAATAAGGTCACATAATTCAAGGTATGTATTTTGGGGGGCTGCAATTCAACCTATGATGCCCTTTATGATTTTTTGCAGAGAAGCAGATGTTAAACATTTACTAGCACCCACTTCTCACAGGCCAGAGGTTGCTCTTTGCTTCAATTAGGGCTCCACAACGAGCTGAGAGGAAAGAAAGTTCGAGCAGAAAGGCAAATGCCTAATGGCTGTAAGGAACTAATAAGAACTAGTGCTACTGTGAACCTGGTGTTCCTTTTTCTTGAAGTAAGCTACTAAAGAAAATGTAGAATCCAGAAACCAAAAAACACCTACAAAAAAACATCGGGGGAAACTCCTGGACTTTGGTCTTGGCAGTGAGTTATCCACCAAAAGCACAAATAACCAAAGCCCAACTAAATGTGAGACTATCACAAACTAAAAATCTTCCACACAGCAAAGAAAACAATAAAATCAAAAGGCAACTTGTGAAATGGGAGAATATATTTGCAAGCCATATGTCCAATAAGAAGATGACTATGGTGTCTGTGAGAGTAAAACAGTTGGTGACCCTCCATAAATACCTGCCTTCAGTTTATAAAGTAAGGAATTTAATCATTATTACTCAGTTATCATTAAAATTTGATTTTATTAAATTTGAACAACAATAATTACAAGAGTATATCCACCTGAGTCCCAAGGAGATTTATTTAAGAGCCTAAATTAAGTCAGAAAAAAATCAGTGAAACTGGTAAATTAGTGCCTATCAAAGGAATTTTCTACTTTCAACTTTGATATCATATGGTCACAAGGTAAAGCTGTAACGTATGCTAGCTGAGTTGACGGTGATAGAGTGGAATTGGCAAGGGAAGGATGCGGGCAGACCTCATTCACAGCTACATTGATTTTTTTCAGAAATAGTGACTGAGCAAAGTCATGTGTAAGCTTGCTATGGCAACAGAGAGCCCAAAATAACTTTGCCTGAATAAAATGAAAGCTTCAGTTTGCCCCTCCAGAGTCATAGAGCATTTCATTTCTGAAAGCAGTCTCTAAGGTATAAGGTAGACACTGTGCGAAAGTTCTAGAGTCATATTCATATAACTTTTCTCTTTGCGTTGCTTAGAAACACACGATGACTCAAATTTCTCCTGCAAGGCCATTTGTTTGATCTGACAACCATTAGCATATTTTAGGAAAATGCTTTTTCTTGTATAAAATGCTAAGGCAAAAAAACTCCCTTAGCCAGATTTGTGGGACCTGTTTGTTATAAAATCTACTTGGCCATATATGGCTTGGCTGAGATCCTTAACAAAACAATGCCACATTATTTTTTTCTTGATTTTTGGAAGGGGCACTTAGTGAATGATCCAACTCTCTGGTGGTTTTGGTTATTAGTAATAACTATCAAGGACATTCCTAGGATCTATTTCTCTGAGGTGTGTTAGCTCCACAAACAACAAAGCAGAGATTATGACTGATTTCTCTCTCATCCTCCCTTCTTTACATAGTTCATGGCAATTAATTGATAACCAGTACAAGTTCTGAATAAATGAATCAATCACTAAATCATTGACTGAATGCTTGCTTTCATGCTGTCATCAAGGAGAAGCTCTCTGTCATCTCTGGGGTCATTGTTAAGCTGTAGTTTCCTTTTTATTACAGCTTTATTGAGGTATTATTGATACATCAAAATACTTCACACATTTAGTGTGTACTATTTGGTAACTTTGGACAGCACATACACCTGTAATACCAACACCACAATCAAGATCAGATTCCTTTGATTATATAGAGGAGAAGAAAAATGAGAGCGAAGAGGGAAATATTTACCTTATTGTAGAGGCATTAAGTGTAAACGACTAAATTACAACATAAACTCAGAAATTGCCTCTATCATAATGTATTTGAGGACCCCAAATACACCAGATGGTTTTGCTCATAGCAGAAATTCAGAAAGTAAATAAGGGTCCTAAATAAGGGACCAGGAAAAAGACTAATTATAATAAAGCAAAAATCAAAATCAACAAGCAACTATAAACCAGAGACACACTATGGGGAGAAGGAGGGAGTAGGATCAAAACAAGGTGGGGTGGGAATTGTATGGGGACTATAACCATAATGAAAATGCATACATTGTGCAAAAATGAAAAAAAATGATGTAAAAAATATATAAAATTAAAAATTATAAAAAATAAAGTTAAATTGTAAAGCATTCAAAGATAAAGTTAAATGCAAATTCTTTCTTTGATAGAATTAATTAATAGGCTTTATTGCAATTTTTTGTTGTTGTTCATTCGGGCCTTGCTGATAAGCAATTCCAACTTCCATCTGCAAAGAGATTAATCACATTTAATGTGTTCATTGGCACAGCGACATGCCTAAAGTAAGCAGGTGGGAATGGATTTTGCCAATGTCATTGAGATGTGTTTTTGCCAAGCTCTGAATGATATTACTTAATGGCAACGCTAAGACAGATGATATATGTGTTTTAGCTGAAGGAATTTCTTTCACCCAGCTTAAAATAATTAAATACGTAGTTAAATCTGTTTCCCTATGTACACAGCAAGTAGGTTTCTTGAACTTCTATATTTACTCTGAACCCAGGTATACTACGCAACATTTTTTATTCAGTGTAAGAGAAATAATTATGTGACTTCATAGGTGCATTATCTTTACCCCCAATGAGTGACTATGGTGCCCAAAGATTTCCACAAACTTACTCCCAGAAATTGGAAACATCTTACCTTACATTACAGGAGAAACTTTAAAGGTGTGATTAAGTTGAGGCTATTGAGATGGGGAGAGTAGCCTAGGTTATCCAGGTGGGACTGATGTAATTGCACAGACCCTTAAATAAGGACAAAGAAGGCAGAAAAGCCAGAACCAGACAGATGGCATCATAAAAAAGACTCCATTAGCTATTGCTGGGATTCTGAATGAGGGTCACAACTCAAAGAACGATCAGAAGAATCTAGAAACTGATAAAAGCAAGAAAACAGGGTCTTTCTTAAGAAGGAGTCTTCCAGAAAGGTACCTAAGTCTGGCAGCACGATGATTAATGCAAGTGAAACCCACTGTGAACTTCTAAACTCCACAACTGTAAAATAATAAATGTGTACTGTTTTAAAGTGCCTAGTTTGTAGTGATTTGTTACAATAGCAAAAGAATCTAGTATAGTGCCCTCCTAGATGCACAAGAAGATGGCAGATAGAAAAGATGAGGTTTCACATATTTTCTGTAATAAATACTATGCAGTAGGATTGTCAACCAAATAAAGATACTATTTTGAGGAATCAAAGAGACAACAAAGCTATGAGAAGATGTAAATCTCCTCTCAGTTAAGGAAAACATCTAAACTTAGTTCTAATTAATTCAGGGGGAGCAATCTGTTGGAAGGAAGGCAGAGAGAACCTTTCACTTTCATCTACACCCGAATAACACATGCAATGGAGCATTTTCCAGAGGCAAATGAAACTGTGGAAAAGAACTTCTGTAGAGGCAGTAGTACGTGGTCGCAAGCTTGAAAGCTCTCATTAGCTGAATTTAGCTCAAAATGCATAAATAATTGCGTGACAATTTAACATGATGTAATTCAAACTAAGTCCATATACTTCTTTTTCACTATGAAGAAATGGTGGATATAAAAATGGGGATTTATATGCGTGATGTGAAGTATAAATGAAATCAGCTTCTCTTTATATGTAGCAAGGAAGGCTTCACAGAGAAGGGAAGGGGTAACAGTGACATGAACATGACCACTACACAGGAGCCCTAACAAGTCACAAAGGCAGGCATGAAATGATCACCATCAAAAAGGAAAAGACACAAAGAAACTCCCAGTTTTGAGATACGAATCCATTGCAATTTTCTGGATCTACGTATGACAAGAAGCCATCCTACTTTAGGGCCAAGATAGCAGCAAAGTCATGTCCATGGTAATCTTAAGAGAGATGTGAACCCAGAAGCACGTGCAAGCTAAATCCTATCACCGGAATGAGGTGCTGTATCTCAATCCCCCCCGCAAAGTATATTTTTTCTTAACTTACTCTTAAACGAACACAGATATATTCAAAGTTGTGTTTGAGGAGATAGACCTTAGCATTTTCTCTAACGAATTCCTCTAAGCTATTCCCTAGAGAAAACTTTAAGGAATTGAGGGAGCTCATTGGCAGTAAACTCATTCAAAATCTCAAAGAGATGCCCGAGTAGGCTTGGATTTATGTTGAAAGTCAGACAGTCTCTGACTGGAGAGAGGGTGGTTGGGTGGAAGGTACACCGGGCTATGTGTGGGAGACCTGGGCTTTGGTTCTGACGCTGCCACCATCTGACTGTGGAATCTCAAGTCATTTCTCTTCTCTGGGTCTCAATTTATGTATCTTGAAGTTGTTGGGGGGGGGGGTTTAAATCAATAACGACAAAAGGTACATTTAGAGAAACATGTCTCCACTAGTTCCTCTTTCAGTCATGGCATGTACTCAGCAGATCGTGGCACCCTTCCCCTGAACCTGGGAAAAGTTTCACAACCCTTGACTCAGGTCTCCTGGCAGCTGCTTCCTGGCCAGCAGTGTCAATAGACAAGTGGGGAGCTTACTCCCCTTCCTTGGACATGGTCTCCAGGATGACTTCCAGTTTCAAGAACTTCTGTTCCTATATTTTTTTGATTTGATGACTCCTGTCAGCTATTTAAAAATAGACTTAATAAGAATGAATCTTCTGCAGTTTCACTGGCTCACTTCCACTGAGTTCCTTTACAAGTTGTAACGAAATTCAGGAGCTGAAAATGATTTTGTATTATAATTAACATGATTTTTAGATTGTTGCTTGTGCTATCGATAAAGAAAGCAAGCTAGAGAGTATCATGAGGCAGATGATGTTTGAAATTGGTGCACCTGGCCTTCATCTCTCTGTCTTTGTTGTTTGACTGAAAGTACACAGCCAGCAATTGAAGAATAATCATGATGATGATCTGCAAAAGAGATTGCATGGGGTATCCCCATTGGCCTAGGGGTTAAGTCTCAGCAATATCACGGCTATGGCCTGAGTTTGATCCCCAGGCAGGGAGCTACCCACATGGCACAGTAGACCT
Source organism: Talpa occidentalis (assembly GCF_014898055.3). Taxonomy (NCBI): domain Eukaryota; kingdom Metazoa; phylum Chordata; class Mammalia; order Eulipotyphla; family Talpidae; genus Talpa; species Talpa occidentalis. The sequence continues at coordinate 7,302,386 of NW_023601543.1, forward strand.
CTCCTGACTCACCCGCTGATCCCCTCAGCAGTGTATTTCAGTAGATCTTCCTGTTCTGCTCCCCATTCTGTCTCCGGTGAATCCTCTCACCTCACCATACACACCTCTGGCCTATACTCCAATTCTACCAAAAAAAAAAAAAAGAGAGAGAGAGAGAGAGAGAGAGAGAGAGAGAACTACATGGGTCTGGAAGACTGAAATCCAAAATGTAGCTTAGCTAGAAGAAACCATGCCCAAGAAATAAGGAGGTCACCCTATGTGGTGTAGAGCACAGGTCCACCAGGTCCAAAACAACTCTGCCACTTGAGATCTGTGTGACCTAAGACAAGTCACTGAAAATCTCTGAGTCTATATTTTCACATGTTAAAGGGAGCATAATAACTCTCAGGGGTTTGCTGGTCAGTTAAATGAGATAAGTCTATTAAAGTCAGCGAAAAATATGCAGCACCTTGTTTGATAGTAAAAACTTGATAAATTTCAGTTTCCTTCTTCCCTCCCTTCTAAACATAAAACATGATTTGAAGAGCCTATGCAGCAGATATCTACAAAGACTGCTGCTTTCTTACTGCCTGAGGTGAATTTTTAAAAATTAGAAATAATTCTTAGAAACTAATTTTTGATGTAAAATCACTGTCAGATTTCATGCTGCCTGTAAGTCTTCCTGCATAGTTATCTCAAGATAGAGATTAAAAGTTGGAATTGGAGGACATTTTGTGGTTCAGCTCTGAGAAAGTCTGATTGAACTGGGATTTTCTGATTAGGTTGGTAACATAAAAATGTTATTTGGTAGAATATAAAATCACAAATAGTAATTCTACATCGAGCTGAATTTAAAAAGCAAATAATAGTATACATTAATCAATAGAGCTGAGGCAGTGTTGAAAAATGGGACCCGCAGCCCTTCTGGGCATATGGTCACAGGAGGAGGGAAGCAGACGGGCTGTCCTAGACAAGCCACCTGCCACAGGATACACCACTGTGCTGCCAGCAAAAAAAGAGCATTGTGAGCTTCTGGGATTTTCTCTGCTGTCCCAGAGTTTACTATAGAAACGCAGGGATGTAAGTAGATTATGAAATGATGGAAAATCATGAAATCCTCGCCTTCTTGAAAGGAATGGGAAAGAAACTAGGTACTATGGGGGTCTCTGAATCCCAAGAGGATGCAGTCCCAGTGCAGCGTGGTCTATGCAGGGTGACAATCTCATCAAGATGCTCAGAGAAACATGGTTGCTATTCTCACTCCTGCACCTATCTCAGCCACCTCGGTATTTGCAGATCCAAATATCGTAGTGCAATGCAAGGAAGTGAGTATGTTTTCTGCAAAGTTAATAGGATTTTTAATCTCTTAGAAAAATGGGTGGTTTTTCGGAAAACCTTTTTCTGTCTATGGAATAAAAAAAAAAAGGAATTGCCATTTAAAGTGTTTTCTATTAATTGAGGTTACGGGGAGGGGGGACAGAGGAGGGAGGAGGGACAATGCACTGTGGGTGCTTTGGGGTAGGTATGGTGGGTATCACACACCTGAAGAGTGTGATCCTGTGCCTCTAGGTCATGTACAGCACTGGATACCAATGTCGTCTCGATAAAAAAATAAAACAACAAAGTGAAAAAAGATATGATTTTAAGATGAGATTCCTTACAATCAAACTTTTGCTCCAACTAGAGTGTTTCAAAACAAAAAGATGGGCATGCCAGTTGATGTTTAAATGTCATTAGAGGCACAGGCCATAATTTTTAGTTAATTCTTAATGACACACTGTTACATGACCTTCCCTGCAGCGCTGTTACCTCAACCTCTTCCACTCCAGTTACTCTGCCTGATTTTAGTTCCTTTACTGTATCATTCTATCTAGCCATCTGGTTATTGTACATTCTGTTTCCATCATCCAGAATGTCATTGTCTATCTATGTCCTTTATATAATCAGAACCTATTCATGTCTCACGTCTTAGCTAAGGTAACATTTCTTCAGGTAAGTTTTCCCTGGCCAACCTTTCCCCCTCAAATAGGCCAGGTTTCCTTTTATTTTTATTATTTATTCATTTGATTATTATGGTCACATAAGAGAAAGATATTGGATGATATCTTTTATTTACAGTTATTTGAAAATATTATCCTATTCCCAGTTGTTTATATAAATCAAATTCTATTCTTGTAAATGAAATATATACTGTATCAATGTCATCAAAAAACTGAGATATAGTTAAAATATGACATTGCATTAGTTTTAGGTGTAAAATATGATGTCTTGATCTGTGTATACATTTTAGTATGCTCCATGTAACTATATTCTTGACACTAATAAAATTTTTCCTAGATTGCAATAATACTTATGTGGTTATTTGATTAATATATATTACCAATAAGAAGATAAGGTTCATGAAAACCAAGTCTGTTGTTGAACCTTGTCTCAACATTTCCTAACATAATGAGTAGGACATAGATGATGATCGATAAATACTTTTGAAAGAGGTAAAATAACAAGTGTACTCAAAGGGCTATAACTTTCAAATGCTCTCAAAAACATAGGGGAATTTTCAATAATTCTATTTTCAACCTAAAGTTGAAGACTCAGGTTTAATATCTTAACTAACTTCCTCTATAATTATAAAAGAGAAATAACATTATTGTACTTGGTGAGTTTCTTTTTATGAAAAAATACTGAAACATTAGTGTTTTATTATAACCTTGTGATGAAACCAAATTAATATGTTCTACATTTTGATCTCATCATCAAATCTCCTTTAATTTGAATAATTCAATGTCTCCATGGAGCCAAGGTTTTATTCAGTGTCCAAATATCTGCCCATGGGAAGGTGGTGTAGGGATCTATTTAAATGACATCAAAGAGTAAGGTGATATTATGGTCTATGTTGAAAAATTGATTCACTCATCTATTTTGATAGAAAATTTCCTCAGAGACAGTTTTTACATTTAAAAGCATTGGGTCAGGCTTAGCAGCAACAAAGAACCTTAATTGCTGTTATTTAAAAATCTTGCACTTGCTCAGGCTTCTCTTGTCCAGAACAACAACAGCAAGAAAGAAAATGGCTTGCTTTATTTAATTACACATATTGTACCTTGTTCTATTTCTTCAATGATAAGAAACATGAAGGTTGGTCCAGAATTATAGGAGAAGGTATGGACACTTCTAGGGCTGAGTGTTTCTAGCCGGGGGCCAAGCCAAACAGGGCAAAGTAAATTAAACCACAAGGCAGAGCATAAAATTCATCCAGGGCACAGTATTCACAGAAAAAAATGTGATTTATGGTAACACTGTGTGCTATCAACATGTAAAGCAAAAGTGTGAAAAATAAGAAATAAGAAATTTTTAGCCTTTTTTAATGACCATGGATTCTACCACTCCTAAAGGTCTTACTTAAAGACAAAATATTTCAAACTTGCATTCACTTGACTTTGGAATGATTTTTTTTTTAATCTTGAAAAACCTTATTTCAAAAGCCCCAAAGTTACTTATAGCCACCTTCATCTCTTCCCACATCTGCCCCTTAGCCCTCAAAAAGACCATCCATGAAACTTTACTATTGAAAAATTTTCAAGAATTTGCCAAAACATTCCAGATTAATTTAAAAAAATTAGCAGAACAGTCAAATTTATTTAACATAACTTTCAAAGTGTTCTAAGATGTTCCCTTGTTCTCCTGCTCAACTCCTTCCATCTCAACATCCAAATTGATAGAAAGACTGCTATTTACAGTTTCCAAATAGATATTTTTCTCGCTTTTCTACCTCTGTGCATGTGCTGAGAATATACTTTCTCCTGAGGGTATTTCCTGCTAGTTTTAAAAAGATCAGTTTAAGCAAGTATCTCTTTCACTATCTCTTCAAAGTCTTCCCTGGTCCTCTCATTTTAGAGAAGGTGACAGCCACCTGATCTGAGGTCAGAAATGGAAATAATCATTGTTATTCCTTTAAGTACAAGGAAAAATGACTTATTAAGGATAAAAAGAACTAAATGCATATTTAATTAAATTATATAACTTTGTAGTGCAACTGAAAAGGCTGTATGTATTATGTACCCAGCAAGGTTTTACAAAAGAAAAGCTAAAGCTGGCCCCACAGTGTAACATGGCCATGTTGGCAGGTTGTGTGTTTTTGGAAGGCCACTCCACCGTGTAAATTACGGCTTATCTCCACAGGGAATCAGAGCAGCAATTTCCTCCATAGTAACAGGGGAAACTGGTCATTCAATCAACAGGGACAGAGATAGTGATGGTGACAAATGATTTTGTTACAAATACCATTGTATATGTGTTGTATTTGATACATTTAAGGTTCTGGAATTAACTGATGGTAAAATTTTAATCTCCTTTCTCCAAGGATCTGACACATGAATTGGGATGTCTGTTCACCCCAGCTTCAACCTCACTCCTTAACTAACTCTTGGAGATGGAAATAGCATGTAAATAAGCCTACAACTATGACACCATTTCATAGGAAGGCATTAGGAACATTTCATTTCTAGCTAATTTTTCAAAATCCTCTGTGAAGCACAAAATGCAAAAAATTCTATGAAAATTTTATTCATGAAATTAGATTGAAATCTCTACTCCATACATGTTACTAATATTGATAGAAACCACGCAGTTCTAGAATTTTTATATTGGTGGAGTCCAAAATCAGCATTCAGTTGACGGGAAGAGAGAGAAAGGTAGAAGGACTTGTCCTAGACTGAATTCGCATAGATATCGCACTATTTTTTTTTTTTTTTTTTGGGGGGGAGCACTTCTGGGAGAATCTAATGAATATTGTGATTTCCTAAGCCCTTTGCCCTAAATGCCTTGGCATCATCACTGATTTCAGAAGCTACCCCAAAATCTAATGTACCACTTCATAAGGAACAATTAGCATATTTCTGAGTTTGAGACTCATACCATAGATTTGCTACTAAGTACTTGGGTGATGCTGAGAAAATTATTTTACCTCTTCAGAATCTACTTTTTTCTTTAAAAAAATTGAAAACAGTGGGTTCCATGATCTCATGGTCTTTTCCAGTTTTAATATTCCATGTTAGAAATGCATTAGCTTTGATGAGGTCCAGTGGTTTTTCTTTTGTAAAAATCTACACTTTGATCCTAGATATTCAATGCCATAAATGTGCACCTCCTTCCTCTTGCACCCCAAATAACACTGCACTGGATACACTGCAGGAAAAAAAAATGAGTCTCAGAAGGAAAGTGGCATGATATAACAAAGGATTTATTTCTTGCTCCAACATGTCTAACATATGGGTCAGGAGAGACCCTTCTCTGTGTAGCCACTCAGAAGAACTAAGCTGCCTGAGTATCCACTGTCTTATCATCTTCCATATGGACACAAGGATGCAGGGCATGCCATAGCAGAAGAAGAGGTCAGATGAAAATCCCATGCCTCCTTTTGAATTCTTTTGGTTAGAAGCACCACTTATAAGCAACACATAATCCATTAGCCAGTCCTAATCACATAGTCTTGACTAATTGAATGGTAGCTGAAAGCATAACTTTCAGTGTAGCTTTCTGTGTGTCTGGAAGGCCAGGAAAAGTAGATTATAGAAATATCTAAAACAAATGACATAAAAATATTGAGAGGATAGAGGAAGGAATGGGAGGCTGCAAAATTTCTAAATACACATCAATAGTTTCAGCAACTCAATAGAAAACTTTAAATTTGATAAACTGTGGTGCAACCACATTACTTAGAGATAAGGAATTAACAACCAGCGGAATCAAAAATAGAAAGTCAAGAAGGTAGTTTGTCCTGGGGCACAGAATTGGAAGAAGAGTGGCTTAGACTAGGACTTTTGTGTTTCATTGCAAACCCTTCTATAGCCTTCTAAAATATCATTTGTTTTTTAACTTAATACATGTATTACCCAAATTCTTTATTCAAACTGGATAATTCTGGAGGGCATTGTATAATCTGCCCATAGCAATACATTACGGAGTTGATATCTGTCTGTTAAGCTATAGTTCGCTCACCTATCAATAGATTTCCCTTTTTTTCCATCTAGCCTTATGCCAACCTATCCCCATACTTTTGCCACAATGGTCTTTCTAAGGTGCAATTAAATTATTTTTCTTAGTCTCTTTAATTTTTTAATGTCTGGGGTTTGTGGGAAAATAATGTATGAACTCAGTGATGTGCTGGTGTTTATGAACTGGCTACCACCAAAAAAGGCCCTGATGTGTACTTTGTGTCTGTGTCCTATTACATAAATACCAACATTATGACTGATCTCAAGCTACATATTACTTGAGAAGAAATGCACATTAGTACACCACGATATAACATGTCTACCATGGAGCTAGAATAGAAGTAAATATCCTCACAGGCACAGACAATAGTTAAATGGAGTAAAATAATTAGGAAATGATTATTTTGCATAGGTGTTATCTTGGTTCTTAATATATTCTGCTTAATTGCATATTTTGCATAATTTAATTTTATTTATTAAATTATCCTAAATTAATACTTTTAAATAATCAACTAGGTCATGAAATTCCCATATACTACCATAAATCTTCTTAGCAAGGTCTACGCAGACCTTTATAATCACACCCCAAGCTTAGCTTCCCAGTCAATTCCATTTGGTATTCAGATCATAAAGGATGATTAATGGTTCCCTAAGGATGGTTTTCTATTTCCTTATTCTTGCATTTATTCTAAATTTTCTCTGTTTGGAGGGCCACCCTTTTTATTATTGTAATGGAAAACTCCTAACAGTCATACAAGATTAAGATGAGTAGTGATGGAAGTTAAAATAGAGGACTAAATAACTCGACAAAATTTCTCCTTAATAAAGGCAATGAGAAAACTAGCAAAAAATATAGGAATCATGTCTTTCAAAACTCTGGAAATTAACTACAGGCTAGTAACATCATAAGAATTATTTAGTAAAAAAAAAAGTTACTGAATGTATGTAAGAACAATGAACTTTGTAGTGTTTAACTTGCCTACTTCTCCATCCCCATGTGAGCTTTGAAAATAACCAGTATTCACAGTGAAAACCAATGTAGTCTGGCAGTCACCAGAGGGACAGGCAGTGTTGGAGTACTTCAAAGCCCCATGCCCCAATAATTGGAAGATCCCATTTGCAAGTCTGTCCGTATTGGACCTCATTTGGAGCTTAATGCTAAGAAAAGCCTTTTCCTTGGAGTTTAAAGAAAACTATTAAAGGTAACTGTTTAAATTCAACACTGAGGAGATGAATAACAGTTGGAGTGAACAACAGACTAACCAAAAATCTTAAAGAGAAAAGGTATGGAATGAAATGTCTATAATGGCTTTGAATCTAAGAGGCCAAGTGTTTGCATAGTGCTTAGCATATGACCAGGAATGTGTGCATGTTTTGGAAAGGCCTAAGAATGCCACATGCTACCAGCTCTGCTTACCCCTGCAACTGTACAAAGAGAAAGTGAAGAATAAGACAAAGTGGTCAAGTGCATGACTTAGTGTTAAAGGTATGCCCCAACAAACACACAGGAGTCTCTTGGCAAACACTGGAAGACATACTGGTTCCAACCATTTGAGAAAACATCTGCTTATTTTCCATTGTCATTAGTTGGTAACTGTGTCATTAAATGACCCACATGACTAAGAATACAGATTTTTACTACAGTTATTTCAGAAGTCACTAAACAAACAAATGAACAAAGATAAACAGTAACAACAAACCCTGATGTAAAAGGAGAACTTGATTTCCAGAGTTGCTACATTACGTTATTTAAAATACATAGTTTTGATAAAATACATATAAGATAGGCAAAGTAATAGGAAAGTATGGTCCATGTAGAAATTAAAAAGCAATCATGAAACATTCCTGAGCAGACATTATACTTATTAGAAAGACTTTTAATCAGCTATTCTAAATATGTTCAAATAGCACAAGGAAATCATTTCTAAAGACACAAGGGAAAATATGAAAACAAGGTCTCACCAAAAGGAGTATATTAAATATATATTATACATTAAATATATATTATATATTATATTAAAAAGAAGATAGAAAATACCAAAAATTATCACATAGTAATTCTAAAATTGAGAAATATAATAACAAAGTACTCACTAGACAGCTCAAAATCATATTTGAGAAGGCGAAAGAATTGTTGAATGTGAAATAGGTTAACTGAGATTATCCAATTTGAAGAGCAGAAAGAAAAAAGAATGAAGATAAATGAACTACACACAGAGACTGTCACCAATCATTAAAATATGCATAGAATACCAAAATGAGAGGAAAGTGAGAAAGGGTTAAATATTCTTGAAGAAATAATTACAAAACTGAGATTATCCAATTTGAAGAGCAGAAAGAAAAAAGAATGAAGATAAATGAACTACACACAGAGACTGTCACCAATCATTAAAATATGCATAGAATACCAAAATGAGAGGAAAGTGAGAAAGGGTTAAATATTCTTGAAGAAATAATTACAAAACTCCCCAAATTTAATGAAAACCATTAATCTACATATCACTACATTCCAAGCAGTATAAACTTAAAGGAATCTCCACTTGGACATACCATATTCAAATTGACAAAGTCAAAAAAAGAGAATCATGAAAGCATTGAGAAAGAAGCAACTAGTTTTCTATAAGCAATACTCAATAAATTAACAGCTATTTCCACTGAAACCATGGAGGTCAGAAGGCAGTAGGATGGCATATATAAAGCGCTGTAAGATAAAAGCAGTGAACCCAGAACTTATTTCCAGCAAAACTATCCTTCAAAATAAACGATAAATTAAGACACTCTCATATAAACAAAAACCAAGATAAGTTATCACCAGCAGACATGCCCTATAATAAATACTAAAGAAAGTTCTTTAGCTGGAAATGAAAGGAGACTAGACAGTAAACATTACCACAAAGATAAATATGAAAAACAACATAAATACATTTTGTTTGTCACTCCTTTTTTGTGATTTAAACGACAGTGCCTAAAGCAATAATTATTAACCCATGCTGATAAATATGCAAAGTACAAAGATATAATTCATGTGCCCAGAAGAGCACAAACAAGGAAGAAGGAAACAAAGTTACATAGGAGAAAAGATTTTGTATACTTTTTAAATTAAATTGGTATCAAACAAAACTACACTGTTATTAAGGTATTAATTTCAACCCCCAGGGAAACTAGAAAATAATTTTAAAATAGTTTATAAAAGAAAGGAAAGTAATTATAGTGACAGACTACAAAATGTCTGTTTAACACAAAAGAAGCCAGTAGTGGATCAATAGAAAAGCCAAAGCAACATAATACCAAAAAAAAAAAAAAGCAAAATGGCAGACACAAATCCTACATTATAAGTAATAACACTAAATGTAAATATAGAATAAACATTCCAATTAAAAGGAAAAGAATGGCAGAAGAGATTTTAAAAATCTAACTACACGGTGTGTACAACAGATGCACCTTAGATACACAGACACAAATAAGTTGAAAGTACAAAGATGGAAAAGGATAGATATTCCAATCAAACAGTAACCAAAGACAGAATTCTATACACAAAATAGATTTCAAGACAAAAATTATGACAAAAGACAAGGCTATTTTATGATAGTAAACCTCATAATCTATTCAGAATACATAAAAATTATAAAAATAATTGCACTGAACCAAGCCTTGAAAATACACGAAGCAAAAATTAACAAAATTAAAAATATAAACAAATAGACAGCTCAACCATAATAACTGGAGACGTCAATGCTCCACTTTCAATAATGGATAGAACAACAAGATAAAAGAACAACAAAGAAATGGAAGTCTCAGACAACACTATAAACTTACGAGGTCTGACAGGAAACTCTCAAACACTCCACACAAAAATCGCAGACTATGCATTGTTTTCAGGTATACAGTGAACATTCTTTAGGGAAAACCTTAATTTTATACTATATAACAAGTCTCAAATTTACATACAAAGTATGTTCTCTAACTACAAATGGATGAAATTAGAAGCAATACACGAAGAAAATTTGGGAAATGTGTCAGTTAAGTAACACACTTCTAAATAACCAATGGAAAAATAATAAATTATGGATAAACAGAAAAAATTCAGAAAAATTAAAATGTAAATACAACTAGACAAAAAATAGTAGGATGCAGCTAAAGAAATGTATTGTTGTGAACATCTATAATTTTTAAAACTGAAATATGCAAGGATGTGAAGAAATGAGAAACCTTTTCCACTTTTGTTGGGAATGCAAATTGGTACAACCACTATGGAAAACAGTATGGAGTTTCCTCAAAAAATAAAAAAATAGAACCAACATATGGTTCATAAATTTCATTTGAGATATTTATCCATCCAAAGGAAATGAAAACACTGGCTCAGTAAGATATCTGCATTCCTAGGTGGATTGACGATATTGACAATAGCCAAGATATGGGGAAAACTTAATGTCCATTAGCAGAGAAATGGAAAAACATGGTTATATATATTTGATGGAGTATAATCACCCATATAAAAGAAAGAAATCCTACCATTCACAACAACATGACTAGAACTGAGGGTACTATGCTAAGTGAAGTAACTCAAAGATTAAGACCATATAATCTCATTTATATATGGAATCTAAAAAAAAAAAAAATGAACTCATGCAATGAACAGTCTGGTGGCTGCCAAGGTTAGGGATGGGGGTGAGTAAAATGGTTAAAAGCAGTCAAATAGTACAGACTCCCATTTATAAGATGAATAAGAAAAAATCTAAAAATTTCAAATCAATTATTTAACCTAACCCATAAGAAGCTATGATCAATCAGTAAAGTAAACCCAAGTCAAGGAGAAGAAAGAAAATAATAATAAGGATTAGCATAAAAATAAATTAAATGTAGATTAGAAAAACAACAGGGAAAATCATCAAAACCAAAAACTGGTTCTTTGAAAAGATCAACAAATCTTTATCCACTCACTGACCCAAAATGAAAGCAGATTCTTCAAATTACTAAAATCAGGAAAGAAAGAGGGTAGTTGAAAACATTTGTTCAAACAAAAACTTATACCCAGGTATTCATAGCAGCATTATTGATAATATTCAAAAGGTGGAAACAACACAAATTTCTATCAACTAAAGTTGGATAAAATGTGATGTATCCATATAATGGAAAACTATTCAGCTGTAAAAAAGGACAGAAATTCTGCTACATACTACAATGCAGATAAAACTTGAAACGATGCTGAGTCAAAGAAGTCAGGCACACATAGTCATATATTGTTTTCATATTTACATGAAATGTCAAAATAGGTAAATCCACAGATACAGAAAGTAAATTAGTTGTTGCTAAATGCTAATGAGAGGAAAGTATAAAGAGTGTCCACTAATGTGTACAGGGTTTCTTTTGGGGGTGATGAAAATACTCTAGAATTTTTTAAAGGTCTTGACGGTACATCTTTATGAATATGCTAAGCATTACTGAATTGTACAGTTTAGAAGGGGAATGTTTACTTATGAGAAAATTATTGAATAAATATTTCATACGAATACACATTAGTATAAACATAGATTAAGCAGCTACTACGAAAAAAAGACTCAGCAAAAATATCACCATCTACGAGTCAATGTAAACAGCCTGTACAAATAGTCACTCCTCCTTTCGTGTTGCCACGACACTGTATTCTATTTATTTCTCCATCATGGCACATACCATTCATATTGCAATTCTATACTTTCTTGTCTGTCTCCCATAGTGTCTCTGTCAACCCTATCTCTCCAAATGCAGAGACGGAGTCTTACTTTTTTGGATTCAGAGAACTTGTACAGTATCTCACATAGAGAGGTCCTGGGGAAAAGAAAATGTTTGTAAAATGGATGCATAACTTAAGGTAGTAGCTCTGCCATTTTGGGTATATCATTAAAGATCAGCCATAAAAATCTTTACATATGGCAGATGTAAATCAAGATCATTAAAGAGTATCGGCATTAGATTCCTAGAAGATTAACAATTCTTATTACTTACATAGAATTGAATGTTCCACCTCTTCCTCCTTTTCCTCCTTTTAAGTTATCTCATTTATTTGCATGTTTTACATACTATTTCTATGCCATATTTCTATACAATATTTGTACCTTCAGCACAAACTTGTCACCTGAACTCAACATCATTTGCTTTATATGACTTAAAACATGCCCCACACCAAGAGCTCCATTTTCCCCTTCTCTGTCAAAACCCACTCCACTCAGTTCTCTCTCTCAGTAAATGGCAATACCCTTCCAATTATTCAGGCTACAAAGTTATTTTGAAGTTATATTTGGTCCTCTCTTTCTCTTATTCCTCACATCCAATCCAGTCAGGAAATTCTACTGGCTCTACCTTCAAAATAAATCTGCAATTCATCTAATTATCACCATTTTTTTTTTTTTTGCCAATCTCTTTATCCATGCCACCATCATCTCTTGCTTAGATTATTGCAATGCCTCTTATCTGGTCTTCTGGTTACAGCCATTTTACTCTTTCTTTCTAAACACAGAAGCCACAGGGATCCTGATGAATCTCTTCAGCTCAGGTCATTCCTTTTCTCAAAACACTAATCCTCAGATAACCCAAAGTCAAAAGGTTCTTTACGATCTGCCCACCATCAGCCTTCCTCCTGTACCACCATTTGCCTTTGTGAATTAATCTCCCACTACTCTACTCAACCTACTGCAGTTTCACTGGTCACTTAAATTTCATTAACTATTCTAGGCACATACTCACTTCAGTGCCTTTGAAGTTGTTTTTCACTCCTATTGAGTTTTCTTCCTTCAGATACCGTAATATTTCCTTCAAGTGTACTTCTTCATCTCTTTTCCAGCTCTAGAATTTGGGCACTAACATAGAATTACTAATACAGATTTTTAAAAAATTATTTTGGAATAATACAATATTTTATTTGGTTTTTAAAGATTTATTTATTTATACAAGAACCAGGGTACAGGCCAGATGCGTAGGAGGGTGAGAGGCTCCACCAGAGACAAAGTGGGGAACGGAACAGGCAGACCAACTGAAACACACTGCTGAGGAGAGCAGCAGGCAAGACAGGAGAGGTCTGCTGTGCCATGTGGGTAGCTCCCTGGCCGGGGATCGAACTCGTGCTACAGAGGCTGGGGACAACTTCACAGCACTGCTCTCGACCCCCTGCACCACCAGGGAGGCCCCAATAAAATATTTTAATTGTATGACTAGAACATCATTAACTCAGCAGTCCTGGTAAGTACCAATAACCTTAAGCATTTTCCTTGTTGAGTTTCCCATTATGCTTAATGGTACTGTTATCCTACGACGACGTCTGTGCTCCAAATTCGACTGTCATCTTTGATATTCCCTAATTGACAGACCTATTCTCACCCTTCTGTTTCATTACACATAGGTCTATTGAAATGAAGACTATACCCAAAATTCCACTTGAAAAGCTCCCTCTTCTATTAAGCATGGGCAAACTGAGCAGAGGCTAGCTTATTTCTTTTTAACACTTATATTGCATTTTCTCTCTCTAATAACACTTCACATATGAAATATAGGGAGCACGTTGTGGTAAAGCGGAAATAGTATTTTGACTTAGAACACAAGGCCAGGATTCACACTCTAGGTCTATCCTTTACTAGTCTGTGACTTTTGGCATGAGACCTTAGATACACAGGCTTAATTCTCCTTACCCACCAAATGTAGGCAATGACCACTAACTGGAATTATTTTGAAGATCCCAGTAGCTAATATGTGGAGAAAGATATAATACAGCATTTGAAATAAAGCAGATAAAAAACAATTATGGAAACACAAGGTTCATATCTTTAGCAGGCTGAAAGTTTCCTGATAGCCATGGCCATGTCCTCTTCAACTCTGTTTTACACATCCCCACCTAGCCCCAGCTCCCACTCTGCCCGGCTCACAGTAGATAATGTTCAATGAATTAAACCTGAACTGTGTGGAATAAAATAAACCCTGTTGTCCAATACCGAAGACATCTTCTTCTGAGACTTGTTCCCAAATCTTCACTTTGCCATGTTAAAATAAGATTACTTATCACATATACTCTCTTTGATTTGGGTTGCAAAAGATGTATGTTTCAAGATTAGATTGTATCGACTTTCCCTGCAAGATCCTGGCATGTGAGGGCAATATATTTCATGTGTTAAAAGACTCTAAGCAGGATCCCACGCCCTTCGGTCACACACTGTTTATTTTCCATTTACACCCCTGCACTCAGAGCCACCGACAAAGGAGCAGGAGGATAGTTGTAAACCAAACCAGAAATAAATAAGTTTTATTTGGAATGAAAGTTGGCTGATTCCTCAATTTAACTTTTTCTTTATTTCTTGGTATCTTCATTTATAAGAAAGAAAACTTATAAATACTTTTCTAGCTGAAAGAAGATTGAAATGAAGGAGTAATACGAAAGATATAATTATAATGTGCCAAAATAGGATCATTGCAAGTTGTTCTCTTTTTAAGAATTTATTTTGGATGACATTTAAATTAAACTGCATTTTAATTCAAATACAAAGAAGGAAACCCACATCACTAACTTCGCCAATCAACCTGTCAATACACTAAACATCAAAACCTGGAGCTCTCTGGCAATTCTTACAGCTTAGCCCCTGATACAAAGGCAATTTACTTGTTCACGTTGTCACCTTGTAACTTCAATTTAAAAGTACACTCCCCCACAGTGTAATAGGCCTTTTCCGTGAGAGAACTTGTGATTTTGGTAGCTATAAAAATGGCATTTCTTAACTAAAGGAACAATACTGAGTACCCCTAAACCAGCTCTGTAAATGACTACAAGCAATTTAAAAAAATGTAAAACTAATCATAATGACTGTCATTAACTGGGCTTCTATCAGTTTCAGATTTTTAAATATCTTATTTCTAAATTCTGAAAGCTAGGTATTATTTAATAAATAAGAGAGGCTTAGCAAAGCTAAGTAACCCAACCAAGTTTGCACTTAGGAAGTACAAACTAGTCAGCTTTTTCTGAGTAAAGTCCTTGTTTTTCATCTTACGCCAAAACCTTGAAAAATAATGTGAGCCTTCAAGCAAGCCTCCTGAAATGTGAGTGCCCAAAGTCAAGTGCTTCAAGGGCAAGTTTACTTATATAACTTCACTCCAGGAATTATTTTTCAGCTCAGCTATTTATTTTTAAAAGGATTTTGGCCAGAACATGTTCTTCTCTTTTCATGATCTCAGTGAAGCAGGAAGGGTGCTGGATGGTCTTAGCACATTTAGAGCAAAAAATCTCTACAAAAATTTGTGAATTTTTCTCTAACAAAATTTCAATGGAAAACAGCATCATGAGTATTTATACAGTATGAACGGGAAAACAATGTCAGCACTGCCTTAAAAATTATTTAGCTTTTTTTAAAAAAAAGATTTATTTATTTATTTATACAAGCACTGGGTACAGTCAGAAGCGCGGGAGGGTGAGAGAATTCACCAGAGCCAGAGCGGGGAGCAGAGCAGGCAGACTGACGAAATACACTGCTGAGGGGAGCAGCGGGTGGCAGGGGAGGTCTGCACACCATGTGGGACCCTCACCCAGTGGCCGGAGATCAAACCGGCACTGCAGAGGCTGTGGGCTGCTTCGTAACCCAGTGCTCTACCGCTGTGCCACGGGGGAGGCCCTATTTTGCTCTTTTATGTGTAAATAAATTATATATTTGTATCAAATGCAGGCACACAAATATACAAATTTAGGTAACTGTGCCTTTCAAGATCATTGTTCATTTCACGTAAGTTGCAAATATCTTGTCATAAAGATGTTTGAGGTATTTATTACTTTTTAAATCACCATGGATTATGTAGTGACAGTCACTCTTTCATTCCTGATATTGGTAATTTGTGCCTTCTATCTTTTTCCCCTAATGGGAAAAAATCTTCAAAAAGTATGCACATATTTGTCATTTTAGGTCATTTACTTTGTGTAGATACAAATTTCTCTATGATAAATGTCATTTTCCTTAAATCTGAAAAATTCCCTTTAACATTTCTTTTACTTAAGGACTAACGGTAAAAGCGCTGTCTGCCTTTGTTCTGTTTACTTCTGAAATTTTCTCTTAACCTCCAAAATATATTTTCACTGAAAGTTGACATCAAGGTTGATAATTTTGTTTCATGCTCCACTTTATGAATTTCATCAAATTGTCTTCTGCCTTTCATAATTTCTGACAAGAAGTCTGTAATTATTTTCTACCTCACTTCTACATTACTTATCTACAATCGTGTATCATTCTGGCCCTTTCCAATAGTGAGAAACTGAGTTCCCACAAGCCATCATCTATTTGCTAATTGTTCGGTTTCAGTATAGATGTCAAGTGGTTTTGGAATTGTTAGCCTGTAATTACCATGAGTAGCGATGTGATCTAATAGTGTTTATGTGAAACTCCTTTTGCCTTTTGTCTCACAGATTCTGTCACAGCCACCTTCTCCCCACTCCAATGTTTGCTTAACACATTTGTAATATGATCACAATCTGAATTTCACAATCTGAAATTTCACAATCTGAGTTTCACAATCTGAATTTTCTATCTTTGCTCCAGTGTAAGTAATTTCTGTTTTTTTTTTCCTTGCAGTGTCTAATGTTCTCATAATTTTACCTACTTTTAAAAAAAAATTAAGAGTATATATTTTACCTCTAACACTTAGGTTGTTTTCTACTTCTCTCCTTATTACGCCCATGTTTTTCTTCAAAATAGTTGCATTATTTTAAACAACCCACTGACATATAATTCTATAATCTCTGTTTCCCAATTATAGCTCACAATTTGCTATTCAGTTTGTTTCCTTGTCAGGTCACTAAATGAAGATTTTTGGATTTTGAACTGAAGAATTATTTTTGTCTGATTTTTTCAGATCTTAATTTTAAGGTTTGTTTTTAAGCTTTGGAAGGGCAAACCTAAAGTAGCATTTATACTCATCGGCTAATTTAACCTTCTGATGCCTACTTATTGCTTGAAGTGTGAAATGAGTCTCTTCATTTTCATGGGTAGGATTTTGAAGACATTTCACTATATGTGTTGGGAAATTAAAAAAAAAAAAAACAGTCCTTAATATCTGGGAAAAGCATTGACACTTACAGCTAAGCCTTAGTGCTGTTAGAAGCCGCCCTGGTACTCACAACTAAGCCATGTTATTCTCTAGTTGGACATAAACAATCTCACAGAACATCAATTTCAGATCACAAAAAATGAAATGAGATGCAGTCATTTTATATTTTTGTCTAAAAACAGACAAAAATAAGGTCACTGTGTAACCCATAAAATATAAAATATCGCCTTCTCCCTGCTAAAACAAGTGACTACTACTGTCTTAGCTCTCTTTCAAATCATTCAAACAATGCCTGTCCTCTTACTTAGATTCCCCAGTGTTCATTCTCCCTCAGTCCCAAGAGTATAAGCCCAACTTCTTCATCTACGGGCATGTTCCTGGAGGGAATTGACATGCATTCTGGAAAATTTTCAGCTAATAACTCACAAGCAGTCATTCTTTGTCTGGTCTCATAGAACTCTTCCTTCAAATGTGCTGATCAGTAGTCAGCCAAAGATTCAAATGTCCCCAGGAAGACTTCTGGAGCTCTTTTTTCTCACAGCTTCTGACTCTCCATTATGCTGCTATGCAAATTCAAATTATTTCAACCTATCTGAATTCCAATGTCTACTCTTCAATTCCATAATTTGCTTCCTGGTAGGAAGCTGGAGTGATTGTAGAACTCACATCATTTGTTTTCCTTTCTAGTGATCACAGTCTTGCACTGACCATTGTTCTGATTACTGAAGAGATTGTTTGAATGTTTACCTTCTAGCTTTTCAGTTGTATTAATGGAGAGGCAGTTTGGGATTGGTTATTCTTTCATAGGCAGAAGTGGAAATTCTGCAGTTGTAGCTTTTAAAAATGTAACACCATATATAGTTCTTTGCTACTATCCCCACTTCAAAACTGAAAATATTTCAAAAAGATATATTATAGATGGAATTTTACTTCACTTAGTTTTATGCTGACTTAATATTTTATAGAATACAGTAACTATCATATCTACAGGCAATGCAAGTTTAATGAACATTTCTTTCCAGTATGTATGTTTGTGCTAATGTGCCTATTTTGTCTCTAGCATAATGTTACATTATTCTATTTGTTCTAACATCCATATGTCCAACGAACTTTTTTTAAAGATTTCTTTATTTATGCATACAAGAACTGGGGTACAGGCCAGAGGTGTGGGGGGTGAGAGGATTCACCAGAGACAGAGTGGGGAACAGAACAGGCAGATCTACTGAAATACACTGCTGAGGGGAGGAGTGGGAGAGTCAGGAGAGGTCTGCTGCGCCATGTGGGTAGCAGCTACCTAGCTGGCCGGGGATCGAACTCATGCTGCAGAGGCTGCCGACAGCTTCATAGGTTGTGTCTTAACCCCTGCACCACCAGGAAGCCCCCCCCCAACTAACTCTTGAGATGTTACTATGTGCTAAGCAGTCACAATGAAATAATCACAGTGCCTACTGCTAAAACCATGAAAGGGAAAAAAATCAATGCCATTGCCTACTACTAAGAAATGTACTTTTATTTCCAGAGTAAACTTTCTGAAACACATGTAAGAACTGCAGTTTGTATGTTCTGGTAGATCTAGAACTTTCTCTTTCTGCAAAATATCTTATTTATTTCTCTCATAAAGGCATGTGAAACCAAAATTTTATGCCTAAGCTGTGATTTTATGAGACTCATTTCAACCTACATTTTGTGGATAGTCTGTCATTGGGAAAGTCAGATCTAGTTGCTCCATAAATTTAATTTTCTGTTATCCTATTGAGGATATTGAGGGGAGCAAAGGACTGTAGGTAGTTTGGGACTGTAGGTAGTACGTGGTTAAATAACACAAAAGAAGATATACAATAGCAAAAAACCTTGCAACTGAATTTGAAGAAACACAATCACAGTTTCACACTAGTCAACAGCTTTGCACAGTGGGATAAGAATGGCATGTAAGGAATCAGAAAAGAATTTAATAGCTTTTTCTTCCCTCTTGGTAATTTCTTCTCTGTGCTCTCTAAATCAGGGAGAGGGCAGACTTAGAAAAAAAGAAAAGTAGCACTTTAGATTAGTGAGAAACTGATAGTTCTTTCTTATTAGAAAATGAAGACAAAGGCAAAGGTGTTTAGAGTGAAACTGGTTTTGAAGCATAAACCATAATAATAATACACTGTTTATTGTATTGACTTCTAGCACCATCCATCATAGTTTGTTTATTATGGTAATAAAAACTTAGGCCTGTTTGAAAATAAAATTAAATACTTGAGTAGAACTTATTAATGTTCCCTTCTTAATTATTTGCCACATTTCCTTTCTGCTTTACAAAATCCCAATTCCGTGTTGCTTACTCTATTTTGGCAAGTGAAGATATGTTTGGAAAAAAATAAAGGGGGCAAAAAGTAGAGAAGAATCTAATTAAATAAATCCTTGTCTCAGGTAACTTGAAATTCTAAATAAGCAGTATGAACAGGCTCATATAATTTTTAAACACTTCAGTGCCAGGCAGGCCATAGCTTTAAGTGATGTCCTTTTTTTCCAGCTTTATTAAAATATAATTGATATATCGCACCATATATATGCTTAAGGCATACAAAATGCTGATCTGATAAACAAGTATTCCAACATGATTCCCACCATAACCATTAGCATCTTCATCCTGCCACATGGTTACCATTTGTTTATGCTGGTGAAAACATTGAAGATTTACTCTCTTAGTAAATTTCAAGTGTGCAATATAGTATTATTAACTACAATCACCATACTGTATATTTGATCCCTAGAATTTATTCATCTTATAAATGGAAGTTTATAACTTTTGACTAATATGCCCCAACTCCCCCAACGACCAATCTCTAGATATATCACTCCATTCTCTGTCACTATGAGTTCAACATTTTAGATTCCATATAAAAGTGAGATCATACAGTGTTTATCATCGTAAGGCTTTAAAAAGTTCATTCATATTGTTGCAAATGATAGCATTCCCTTCTTCCCTAATTATGTTATTCTATTAGGAGGTTAATGTGTTAAAATGAGGCAAGTATGGGTTAGGCGCCTCAATATTCCCCATAATGTCAGATCTGCCTCCGGTTGCCCTGGAGTTCTTGGTTGATACTTGATGTTATTTTACCAACAGGCAAGGCAAAAGACTCTGTTTACACAAAGATCAATAATGAGAACTTTCCCAATGTCTCATCATTTTTATGGGTTTCAATATCCTCCACTCTAAAGGAGAGGGAATTTCTTTTAATGTATTTTCCTTAGGTTGGGCCAAATGCTATGTAAGTTCAAGAGATACCAAGACAAGTGTAGCATTGTCCCTTTTCTTGAAGAGTACATAGTCCACTATAATAAACACACTAACACAAATTAAAATTAATGTGACCTGGACTATAAAAGACAAAGTTTTTGTAGGATTAAGAGGAGAGAACAAATAATTTTGTAAAGAAATCAGAGAATTCCAAAGCATATAGATGGCATTTGAAGCAATAAGATTGCTGAGTATTCCTGCCCTTATGGATTGCGAGTAGTGTGGGGATCCAGCGCAGAATGGGCAGCTCTGGTTCCATGATCACTTCATGTCCCATAGTTAGATGTTCTGACTACCACCCAGCAGAGTACCACAACAGAATTGGCTTTACAAATGGTTAAAAACTGTCTGTTGCAGATGGCATAGCCCTGGGATTAGGATCTGAGTGGAGAGCCAATTCACAACACCAGCTAACTTTAAGTTACTGGAAATAACATCTACATCTCTTGCCACGACATTTGCGATCTTTCAAATCTGCAGTGTTTCCCATCAGTGATTCCTTGCAACTGTGAACTAATTTGACAAAATCCATTTCACCAACCATCTAATCTGTGATCAGTCCAAATGGGAATATTTGTTGTTCCATTAACTTGGCTCCTACTTCTGCCTTTATTACATTTTCTTTTTGCCTTTAATCTTTTTTGTCCCTTTACTTCCCATTTTATGTTTTATATTACATATTTTTTTTATTTTTTACATCATTGATCATTTTTAAACAATATTTGTTTCCCCCACCCTCAGGTGTAGTCCCCATAGAGTTTCCTTCACCAATGCACCTGTGCACCATCACCTCAGTCCCCTGTGCTTCTCCCTCCTTTCCTCTGATCCCTCACCCTTCTCCCCTGCAGGATGTCTCTGGTTTACAATTGTCTGTTTTTGCTTTGCTGTGTTTTGTATTGTTATTATTTTTTCACACTGATGTCTTATTTGGTTCCCCTATATTCCTGCTATAAGTGAAATGCCTTTAATCTTTTATCCTCCTGCCTTCACCCCATGTTTAAGTATTAGTGATCCCTAAAAGCCAGCATGAATATGCCCCAAAGTTTTCCCTAGTGCTCTAGTCTGTCTTCTCTGAATTTGGATGGTGTTTCATCTTATATGTTCCTTAGGCCATCTTCTACTAGGCCATTAGCTCTTTACAGGAAGGATCTAAGTCTGACAAAGCCAAAGAATTAATCAGTATACAGAAATGGAATTTACATGCCTGCAAGAGTTTTTGAACTCAGCAGTTTTCCTAGTCCTCTCCATTGATGGGGGAAATAGATGGGACAACAGGGCTGCCAGGAATAGGCATAAAACAATACAGATAGTAAGGCTTGAAGCATTAGTAGGAATACGATTTGTTGACTGGACCTCTCAAGGGCCTTCCTTGGTGCATACAGCCCAGACTAGTTCTTATTTATCTCCTATGTGAAATTACAGGTACCAGAGTAGAACTTATCCAAACATAGGTGAGCAGGAACATATAGAGTATTACCAGCCTGATTCTTCAGAGTAATAAACGAAGACATCAAGTAGTGACAGGTTCTCTTTGTCATTTGATAAGCAATCACAATGCCTCAAAGCACCAATGCGCTCATATGTATTGAACAGCAATCCCTGTGACATTCAGGTGTATTCCAATGCAAAATCAAAGTGAATTCCAACATGGCTAATAATGACAGTTTGGAACTTTTCAGAGGAAGAAGAGAGACAAGACAGGTGAATACTTCACTTCTCAGGTAAAGATCACAGAAGGGTGCTTCCTTCCTTATGGGGTCCAGA
This sequence comes from Talpa occidentalis, assembly GCF_014898055.3. NCBI lineage: Eukaryota > Metazoa > Chordata > Mammalia > Eulipotyphla > Talpidae > Talpa > Talpa occidentalis. The sequence continues at coordinate 7,324,457 of NW_023601543.1, forward strand.
ACTTGACTGTGTTAACACATTCAAGAAAAAAAGGAATAGTCAGTCTCAGGGGGCAGACACATGCAAACTAAGCTCATCTTGATTAAAGCAGAAACTTCTTTGCCATTTTAGAAATGGGAATCTGTCTAGTAGACTAGCAATATGGGGTCACAAAATAGAACCGCAGCATGACTGAACTGAAAATTACTTAATCATCATATTATATTCTCTTATTTTACAAAAGGGAAAAATGAGACAAGTGTAAGGCATTATCAATTCAACCCCTATTTATGGAGCACCTGACTTGGATCCAGAATAGTAAGTCACAAACAGCAAAATGTGGCACGAGGGATCAGCTATAAAATACCAACACATTTGTCTGAAGGACCAGCAGCTGAATAGTTTTTCTGGGTAGCTCAAGTCCTACATGAAATCTTCTCCAACAGGGATAGTAAGAGCAAAAGCTTCGTATCAACTTCTCCTTTCATATTTAAAAATCTCTATACAGGGCCTCCCCAGTGGCACAGCAGGTTCACCACAGCGCTGTGAAGCTGTCCTCGGCCTCTGCAGCGCAGGCTCGATTCCCAGCCGGCCAGGGAGCTCCCCACATGGAACAGCAGACCTCTCCTGACTTGCCCACTACTCCTCTCAGCAGTGTCTTCCATCCATCTGCCTGTTCTGCTCCCCGCTCTGTCTCTGGTGAATCCTCTCACCCTCCCACGCCTCTGGCCTGTACCCCAGTTCTTGTATAAATAAATCATTAAAAAAATAAGGATAATTTCTTAAAAACAACTTCTCTATACAAGTGTTGATTAATAAAAATATAACATAAGTCAGATATTTAAAATTTTCCAGTAGCTATTCTCTCTGACTTTGCCCACACTCACTCTTGAGTATGTACTATCACCTACAATAAAGCTTCATTTCCAACATAAATTAAGTAAATAAAATTTTCCAATAGTTACAATGCAAACATAAAAAGAAATCATTGAAATCAATTTCAGTGTTTTATTTGACATAACCTAATATATCTAAAATATTATCATTTTAACATATACCTGATATAAGCATTTTAATGACATATTACACATTATCTTCCTTGTACTAAATCTTCAAAACCCAGCATGCACTTTTCATTCACAGCACATCTCCATTTGTGCTATGTGAGCAACAGCCACACATAGCTGGCTGTAGCTCATTCCTACTGTGTTGAACACAGCTCCGATCATATACTGGAAAAATCAGTCCCTGATGTATCTCTGAAAAGCAATTAAAAGGGAACCCAAACATATTACACTTAATAATCCAATATATTATAAGAAGTAGAAAATGCTTTTTCAGATGGATTCCTATGAACTTCAATTAAGTGTCCTACTTCCCCTGGTTATTCTAGACCATGCCTGAACATACCAGGTCACGGGAAAGGTTAAATGAAAAGAAGCAAAAAGAACATTAAAATAAAATGTTATATTAAACCCAATAGCTTTTTAATGATTTCTGGCCTTCATTTATTCCAAGTCTTTATAATTGGGATTAAACATTATTTTCACAGTGGCAAGTCAGAACAGATAACAACCAGAACAGAGATACTTTTCTGGTAAAACATTTGGGACTAAACTGTCCATTCCAAATTAGGGTTTTCCCCCCCAATATCATTGTCAAGACTAGCTTTCATAAAAGGAAGATTATTTTACAAGGAATAAGCTGCTTTACAGGCTAGAGGCTCTGGATCTATTATGTTTTCATCACCTAGTTAACAGATATACATCCACAGATAACCTTGGAGGAATTCTGCCACAAAATCCACTTGCAACATATAACTCATATTTTTCAGCTCAGTGTAAGCTTAATAAGGCTTAATAAGGCTTCTGAGTAGAAATAGCAGACGTCCGTAACTTTCGTTTACAGCATTCTTCAAACCTGCTTTGGTCTTTTTTAACCAGAGTTTAAGGCATCAATTTTATGGAAAATGATGGCATTATTAAGAGTGATGTCAGAGGAAGAAGTAGTCCTCTGAAATTCCGATAGCAAAAAATTACAATATATTATATCCAAAAAGCAATCAGTAAAGAATATTATAGAATGTGATCTTACTAAGTTATAGCTAAATATTTAGTCATATACATAAAAACAATAAGTAGAAAAATGTATACCAGCTTGTTTACAGTTCTTATCTTCTAATCTTTAGAAGTGGAATAATGTTTATTTCCCCTCTTTATAATCTTATGCATTTGCTACATTTAGAGCAATTAATATGTATTACTCTGGTAATCAGAAAAATTTATGCTACTTCACAATTATAATTAAATAATAAACAATGAATGCCATAAAATTAATTTATTTCTTAATTAGCCCCCTCTTTACACAATATGCTGGAAAATTCACACTGGGTTTGATAAGAATGTTAAAGACCTGTGGGGGAGGGGAGAAGTGATTCATTTTTCTATTTTTAATAATGGTCTCATGGGTAATTTCTAATTTCTGCCTGTAAAACTAATGTATGTTGAATTTATCTAGGAACATAAATCATATATATGAATTTAAATACATAAAATTATAACTCTCATTTTAAACACATAAATAATTCAGATTAAAAAATTCAGAACAGTCATTTTAATCCTTAAGATTAAACCTCTTAATTTAAATAAACAAAAATATTGTTTCCATTAAAATATTGTCTTCTTGGAGAATGCAACATAGTTTGTACAATGGGAAAAATACTGGGCTGGTGACTAGCATCTGTTAAATATATCATTGTGAACTGGACAAGTCAGATTTTTCTCTATATCTGGTAACTAACAATGATTAGAACTGTATATAGATAATACATATGTTTCTACAGAACAGCCTTCTAAAATATATCGCCATTTTAAAGTTTATTCCTGGTATATTTCCCTTATGCATAAAATGAGGGGTCTGGAATAAATGATCTAACAGGGCCATTGTCACTCCACATATACACTGGCTCCATGAAGGAACCTATATTAATATAAAGTCACTTTTGTCTTACACGGTTTTGAAATATGAACTTAAGAACACGCATGTCCCCATGAAGGAATTCCCTTCACCAGTCTAACCCAATAACCACACTGAAAGGTCCCAGCAGTTTTAAAGCACTGGCACACCTCCTACTCCACAGAGACTGAAATTCCCTTTAAATGATCCCTGGGAAGAATCTTCTGCCATTTACAATCTCAGTAAAACCAGAAGGGTTTCTTGGGCACCAAATCCCAAAACGGGCCTCTTCTGGATACACTCATTTACATTATCCTCTTATATTTTAGTTTTATGGGCTGATTTATACATATACCTCACTGTATCTTGCAAATACCTTGCCAAAAAAAAAAAAAAATCACTGCAAACCAATGATTACACTGCCCTGTTGTTCAGATAAATCTATGGGCGGTCCCATTTACCACTTTTCATAATGTTATCATAGTACAGTATGTTTGGTTTTGATTTCTGCAAAGCAAAACTGAACCCTGAATCCATTTAAAAAAGAAGTCAAGTATTTTAAATTGTACCTTGTTACATCTAGGTGGGCATCATCCTCATTAATCCTATAATTGTGACACCAATAAAATTAACATTTTCCATTTAAAATGTTCCCTAGAACAAGAGTCCAGTGCTTCCGAGTATATTTTATTAATTATTTCAAAAACTAAATTAGACTTTCTAAGACTGCATCTCATAGTCACATTATCATTTAGTGAATTCATTATGATTAATATCACCACTGTGATTATCAAGGGAAATAACTACTTCCTTAACATTTTACCAATGCAAGCTAAAATGTACACTTTTATCCCTTTTGCATGTAATTTTCTCTTTCGTTCATTCCAACAAATTAAGTCTTTAATCTACCATTGTTTGACACATAATCTAATTTGGGCAATATATTTCTTTTTCTCTTTAACACACAAATCATACCACCTGATTATTTCTTAAACTATAGCACTGAATGTAATCAATTTATTAAAAAATGTTAAATGTTATTATAAAGGAAATAGTTATTACACTATTAGAGGTTTTCTAATTGTTAAGTAAAACGTTCATTGATTGCTAAACATTTATTTTAGTAGGCATGTCAGTCATTTTAGTCTAATCATTTCAAGGTTTCTAAAATGATGGGTCCGTGCTTGTCTAAATGTGAGGGGCACAAAAGTGACAATAACTTTGAGATTTAGACCAGGTCAAAGATGTCAGAGCTTTTGGAGTCCTTTGTCAGCGTCCCCCAGAAACTGTGGCAGTGTGGAGCCTGAACAGATTGCACCCAGAGGCCATAACGTCCAGGTGGACTGATCATATAATAGCAGGTCAAACAAAGAAGAGTTGATAGAGCTTTAAAGATACCAATATGTTAGAGCAAGTACTGCCATGGGCTCTAGCTATTGATAAGGGAGATGCCAGACAAAACTGTGAAATAAAGCTTTGAAGTCAAGTCCTTGATACTGCTTGGCCGACCTTATGAAAATGGTGCCAGACTAAGGTTAGATGACTTGCTCAGCTTCTTAACATAACTGGTGATAGCCTTGTCTTGGTCTGTGTGTTCAATTCCTTATGATTCGGCCAGTGATACTAATAAATACTAATGTTTATTCATCATCATTGACCAGATAGCTCAGACTCAGCTATAAGCAAATCAGATGCTGTTGCAACAGCCACCATTAAGGCAAAAATCTCTTTAGCCAAAAATCTAAGCACCAGTGAAGGCCTATTTACTTCAAATGACCTGTGTAAAAGAACATCTAACATTTATCAAATACTAGATATATGGAAGACAAAAGATGTACTGCCCAAGTCATTATGGAATGTCCTCAAAAAATTAAAACTATAAATTCCATGTGATTCAGTTATCCCACCTCTGGGTATTTACCCAAGGAATATGAAGAGATTAGTTTGAAGAGATGTCGCCATCCCCATGCTCATCACAGCATTATTTACAAGAGCCAAGAGTTGGAAACCACCTGTGTCTATTGATAATGGATAAAGATGAATGGATAAAGGTGGTGCATATGCGCACCGTGTGCAACAGAATATCACTCAACTATTAATAGAAAAGAAGAAAATTTTTGCAACAACATGGATGGAACAGGACGGCATTATACTTAGTGAAAGAAGTCAGACGGAGAAAGACAAATACCAAGGTATGTATACAGAAGAGAATGAATTGAATAAAAACAACATGGACTTTTAGACTATAATACCAAATTAGTGGTTACCAGAAGGGAAGGGGGGGGGGATTGGTTAAGACTAAAAGGTTTCAATGTATGGTGGAGGATAAACTTACACTTTCAGCACTGAACTCAAGGCAGTATTGCAGGGCCTCAGCTACACACTTGCCAGGTTCTCGATGGCGGAAGACAAGAACGCAGGTCAGGAAGCCCATATGTGTGGAGCAGGCCCAAGTCTTTATCACGGCAACACCAGACACACAGGTAGCAATGATCCCTTCGGCTGGCTCGGCGACAGCAGCCCTATACCAGCCCAGTGGAGACAGCTCCTCGAGCCCCTCGGCTCCCCTTGGGCTCTTTTGGCGCCCTGGTCTCCCCCAGAGTCCCTTGGCTCTGGCAGCAGCTGCGGCAAAGGCAGCAACAACAGCAGCAATAGCAACAGCGGCAGTGTCCAGGAGCGGCAGCCCCCTGGGCTCCAGCCGCAGCAGAGGCCCCCCAGAGGAACCCTATTAGCTTTTATCTAATATATACACAAAGCTGGAATGGAGTCAAGTTTTGGCCTAGTTTACAGAAGAATGTTTTGCCATGCGAACCACACACCAAGGTTACATTGTTACTCAATGCTCTCTGCGCAGGCGCACTGCATCTCAAGGCTGCAGGTTCATCTATTCGGCCACTTGTGCTGGAAAGCCACTGTGAAAACACTCTGAGAAACTCTAAGAAAACTCTATGCCCTACAAGCATGTACAGATATTGAATTATAGCGATGGACACCTAAAACCTATATAATGTTACCATGCAGTGCTACTTCAATAAGAAAAAAAAAAAATAGTGTCCAGATCACTCTCTAGGAAAGATAAGCTGAACCCCTGCAAGGCTGTGGAGGTTGCAGCCTCTAGCTGGAGCTCCTGAGAGTCTGCCTCAATCTAGAGAGCTGCTTCCCAGGAGGGAAAGGCCACAACAGCCTACACCTTGTGCCTGAACACAGTGAGGGATAAAAGCCTGTTTCCCATAGAAAAGAAGACATAACACATAGACGCAGCAGAACCAACATAGACATGCAGCTTGCGTAAAAAATGAACCTTTATAAAATATATGCACAGGATTTTTAAGCCAGTCATTACTAAAGCATAACCTGTCAATCTTTAAAAATTACTTTTATTCACTGGAGATAGTACCTCATATAATCTTCAGATCAACCCTGTTACAGCAGAAAGTCATTCCAGCTGGTGCTTTTGTTTGCAAACCACAGAAACCAAGTCTGCTAATGGAATCCGAGAAACAATTTATTATTGAGATCATACAATTCGTAGAGTCCATGAAAAGAACAAGGAAACCAGGTGAAACTGGCTGGAAATAACCAAGGGAGGAAGGCCGCTATTGCTACTGAGCACTTGACCACACCCGGGACCCTAGTCTCTGTGACTAACACTGCAAACAAGATCTGACTTTATGCTCAAACTCTTGAAGTGTTAAAGCTCCCGGTCAGGGCATTCAAAAGGTTGAGCTTACCAACCCGGTCTATACCGAACACCGGCAACAGGAGAAACCTGCTGTGTCACTTCAGTTCCTAAGTGAGACGCGGGAACTTGTGTCACATTTTTCTTTGTATGACCCGCCAAAAGGGTATTTAGATACTAGGAAGACAAAAGTGACAAATGTTATGTTTCCAGAACACACTTAAGGAAACTGACTTTTGAGGAAATTAACTAATCAAGACAAGATCACACACCAATAAGGACTAGTATCCATTAGGATGCTTTCAACTACAAGTAACAAAAATCTCCAACTCAAACAATAAGGCATCCATTAGCTCATACAAAAGCTAACCCAAATGAAGGGAAAGTTTCTGGGCTGACTGGATCGATTCCTTCATGAATTCCTTACTTTTTGTAATTTCTTATGATATCAGCTTCACCTGCAAGAACCCCTTCTGGTTACAAGAAGAAAGCAGGAGCAATCAGAGCTAAACACTTAGTTGTTCATTCTCTACAGAAGTTTCATTATCCCTTCATCCTTGGCTTCTGACTAGGATCCCAACCAAATGTCCTTTGCTAATAACCCAGAGGCATCACCAGGAAATGGGCAGGAACGATAGTTTAAGCCCAGATTCCTAAAATAATACCTGGCAAGGAAAGAACATTACCGTGACTGATTAACTTATCTTTCACCCTCAAGTTGGAAATGAGGACAACTTTTCTTGAATCGTGTAAGAAGGCAAATATCTGAAGAAAATTAAGGATGTTAGAAAGAAAGAAGAGGGAAATGGAAACTCTGCAGACAACCAATATCTACATTCTACGTACTCCTAATGCATTATTTTCATGTGCTAACACCTACATGAATCCACCTCAAATATCCCCCAACACAGGTTACCTGAAGCCTCATCCGGCTGCTGTACTAATACCCAAGCCCATGATCTCCAGTTGATGATGACCCAGGGCAAAATGGCCCTGGACTCCCTGAGACACAATGATACATCAAGATGGAGGGAAAGCAAGGCAGCGGCATTAAAACATATCCTTTTTGAGGAACTCTCCTGCACTGCTGGTGGGAGTGCAAACTGGTCCAACCACTATGGAGAGCTGTGTGGAGATTTCTGGACCTACTAAACATAGAGCTTCCATATGATCCAGCAATTCCACTCCTAGGTATTTACCCAAAGGACACAGAAACATCCATTCCAAAGAACACCTGCACCCCTATGTTTATAGCAGCACTATTTACAATAGCTAAGCTTTGGAAACAGCCCAAATGCCCAAAAATAGATGACTGGATCAAGAAGATGTGGTACATATACACCATGGACTATTACTCAGCATTCAAAAAAGATAAACACATGCAATTTGCAGCAACATGGATGGCGCTGGAAGGGATCATGCTCAGCGAAATAAGCCAGAAAGAAAAAGAAAAATACCGGATGGTCTCACTCATAACAGGAATCTAGAGAACTTAAATAAGGACCAGGAAAATGAATAACTATAAGAAAGTGAAAATCAAAATCAACAAAAAACTATGAACCAGAGACAGTTTTTGGGAGTGGGGGGCGGGAGGGGAGGGATTGGGGTCAAAATGGGGGGTTGCAATTGTATGGGGAATATAAAAATAAAATTTATTATTTATTAAAAAAAATATCCTTTTTGGAAGAAAAGAGGAGAAATAAAGTAGTAACTCTTCCTCACAATATTTCACATCCTGCTAGTCAGAATGGAGACTATGTACTGTACTGGAAGAAACAGAACTCAATTCCCTGAGTAGCCAAGATGGCTACCCCTGGTTCTGTTGTCTGGAAAAATCTCCCTCATCAGTTTTCTTTCAAAGTCAAGTCCAGGATGAGCATTTACCAGATTTTTACACAGAAGGGAATGCACTGACTTAGTAGTCTATTTTATATCGGTGCAAGCATGGAGACTAAGGGATTAAGCTTGCTGCCGATGATTTCTAATTATTTGGCAGTATAACACACTTATAAATTCAATAAATTCTCATTCTATTTACTTTTAATCAGTTTCGCCAGCTAGAAGCCCTAGCTAGAGATCTTGTCAAGCCATAGTGTTTTGTATCTGAGAATATTGTTTTTCTTGCTAGACCTTTGTTATTTTGCTTTTTTAGAAGTAACACTGGTTTATTAAATTATAGAGGCTTCAGGTATACAGCTTCATTCAACATCTATATATACTACTTTATGATCACAACAAAAGTCTAGCTTCCATCTACTACCATACAACTTTGAAAGTACATGTCAAGCCTGTGCTGACATCACATGTGCAAACATTTCATTGATCAATGAAATTAAATGGCCAAGCTCAAAGAAAAAGGGTGACGAAGTCTAATCCGCCCATCCATCATAAGGATGTGGATGTATACTACTACTGCAGGTGAATGAATCATCAGGACCAGTAATTTAATCTACCACATCTGCTACATATCACGTGTTGCCACAAGCACTGAGAATATAGCAGGTCTCCAGACAATCCACTGCACTTTGGCTTATAAGTTGCAATTGGGAGGTGTGTGAATAATAAGCGTGATCACACATGAATTTACAAAATGCTATATACAGTGCTGAAAATGTTAATGGTAGAATCTTAGTGGTGAAAACAGTATTCACTCTAAATTCCTTTCAATTATGCTGCATGTTTGAAAATGATTGTAGTGACATGTTGGGGAAAATTAAGCTTACTAAGTTTATAGAGCTGTAGCTATTTCTGGTATCTTGGATAGGGTGGTTAGGAGAGCATTTCTGAGGTGCTAAAATTTGAGCAGAGTCCTAACCCATGTGAGAGATGGATCCAAATGGAAATCTGGGAGGAAAGCTTCCCAGGAGGGTGGAATATGCACACTGAAATGACTTGGAGATCAGAGATGACTTCGTGAGTTGTAGGAGCAGCGAGAAAACCGGCTCGGCTTGAAGAATGGTAGTGGTAACTGAAGAGTGTTGGGAAGCAACCTGATCACACAGGGCCTTGTGGCCACGATGAGAACTTTGCATTTTAAATATCCCGGGTAGTAGTACAATATTTTCATATAAACAGTGAACATGTATGAACATTTTGTTAAATTAATTAATGAAGGAATCACTAGGAAGGAAGAGTCAATTCAAACATGATTTGACAAACAAGGATTTATATAGTCAGGCAGAAAAGAAATGTCTGAGTAACACTGCTAACTTAGGTATATGGTTGTTCCTCTTTCTACAGGCAAATAAAATCACAACAGTTTGAAGGTTAACTTTTCCACCAGGCTACGCAATCCTAACAACTTATCAGTGTCTACAGGTGAACTGCTAACCTTTGCAAGTTCTAAGCTGATTTCAATGTTAATAGTTGTGGATGATAATTAGTCAAATAAATTGTGACACTAAGGCTCCACTCAGATGAAATGTGTGTCCAATGAATGTCAGATGAGAACCAAGCAGGTTTCTTAGATCAAGCATTAATGCGGTGTCAACAGATCAGACACTGAACATTTTCTAAGTTTGGGATGAAACTTTGTTCACAAAATACATTGGCGGGAGCAGAATGTCGACGTTATATGACTTCTATTTTAAAAGGATTCCTCTCTGTTTGCAGAAGAGACTGTGGGCTGCAACAATCAAAGCAGGATGACCACTGAGGAGCCCGTTACCATAGTTCCGCTTGGACTGAGAGGTCAGTGCAGATGGGAAGACGTGCAGAGCTTCATAATAGCCCTGCGCTGAATTTCCAGGACTTGCAGATTTTCTTTATCACAAGCCCTTTTAAAACCTATGACCATTATTAGTAGGTTCTAAGGCTTATCAGTGTGGGGAGGGAGGCCATCTCCAAATTACCCTGCTTTCTTGATTTGTTGAGAGACTTTCCTGATAACTTATCTCCCCTTTTATGTGATATCAATGTCAGCACCTCATTTTATCTCTTAGAGAGTTAAATCTGAGGGATAATGAAAAGTGACCTTCTTCCACCCAATAATGTTGAGAAACATGCTCTAATCACATCCCTCCCTACTTCACTCCCTTATCCCCACTCTCCTCACACTCCCCCCCTCTGCTGGACCAATATAATCAGATTCAAATAATGCCGTTGTGTCTACCAGCTTTAGTAAAACCTACTTTCAGCCCCATGTCCTTATTTAGCTTCATGCCCATTTCCGTCCTCTGCATAGCAAAATTCCTAGAAAGAGTTATCTGTACATTGTTTCTATTTCCTCTTGAACCCTAGTAAAGCATAGGTTCCTACCATTCCAATAAAACTGCTCTTGTCAACGTCACAAATAAATGTACTGAGTTGAATTGAAATGAATTGAAATCTACTATTTTCAAAGGCTCAACTTCTTTGGCTTCTCAGCAACACCTAAGTTGATTACATCCACCCTCCTTCATATACTTTCTTTATGTAGTTTGCAGACTTAGATTTCTTCCCATCTCTCCAGCTACTCCTTCCCAGTACCCTTTATCTCCCAGACATCTAAAAAGCAGAGTGTCCTAATGCCTTTGGAGAATCTACACTCATGTGTTTGGTAGTTCCCATGTCTTTTGGTGTATGCTTCTGACTCCAAACTTTATGTCTCAAACCTAGACTCCCCTAAATTTTAGACCTACATTTCCAAAAGTATAGTTACAGCTCAACTGGAACGTCTAACAATTAAAATAAAAAGCACTTATGACAACAGTAACAATAATAAAAACTAATGTTTGTACAGTATGTTTTATTCTCCAGACTTTAGGCACTTTTTCATATATTAACTCATATTAACCTCACAACAGACCTATGAAGTTTATACTACTATCACCCCCATTCTAAGATCAGGAAACAGAGATATAGACAGGTTAAGTATTTTTCTCAAGATCACCCAGTTGCTGAATGGTGGAGCAAGAATTTAAATTCAGACAATTTGGCTCCAGAATCATTGACAGTATGTCATCACTGACAGTAGGCAATAGACATCTCAAATATATCATGTCCCAAATTAAGCTCCCATTCCGTACCCACACCAACGAACTTGTTCTTCCAAGGTTTCCCCCATATCAGGAAATGGTAATTCTATTCGCTTAGGGCAAAAATATTGGAGTCATCTTTAATCCCCAGAACATCACGCACCCTACATCTGGTTTATCAACATGTCCTGTTGTTCTTACTTCAGAGTATTTCTGTTATCTTAAACCCTCTCCACAATCTCCACTGCTACAATTCTGGTCCAAAGACCATTATCTGTTACCTGCAATACTACAGTGGTGTCCTCACTTGGCCCCTGCTACCACATCTGTCTCCCCTGCTTCAAACTCTCAAATGGATGCCCCTCTCATTTACAGTGAAAACTAGGGTCTTCATAATGGTCTAAAAGGTCCTGCATGAGTTCCCCCCAGATCCACTAACCACATACTGCTCCCCTGTTCACTCAATCTGATCCAGCTATACTGGCCTCCTAGCTATTCATGAAGAACATCAGACTTGTTTCTGCTTTGGGCCCTCTGTAATTCCTAGACATTCCTAGTATGGTCATACATCTGCATGGTTCACTCCTTCACTTTCCTCAGACATTTACTCCAGTGTCATTTTGCTAGTGGGGTTTCCTTGGCCAGCCTATCTAATTTAAACCCCAGCCAATAATTTCACAAGCCGCATGCACTTTTTTCCCCAGATTTTACTTATTTGTTTATTGTCTTTATCCTCCTATTAAAATATAGGGTTTATGAGAGTAGGAATTTCTGTTTTCCTTGCTAATATAACATTAATGTCCAGAGTAATTCTTGGTACATAATTGACACTCAAAAATTTTTGTTGAGAAAATAAGTGAAAGACATCAAATAACTAATTTTGGCAGTGGAAATGTCCAGCACAAAAACAGGTATGTTGAATTTTCTCTTGGTTAAGGCGTAATGCTACCAAAGGATCTTTCCATTAGAGAAACAGATCTCCCTTCCCTTAGATTTTTCTCTCATTTCAGGCTTGTAAGTCACATACCCATAGAAACACACTAAGCTGGGACTAAACTTGTAAGGTAGATTGATGCCTCTTACGGGTTAGATTTGACCTACATAGAGCTAACTAGAATATCAAGTATAGATATTACAAGGCTTTGCAAAACTGCTTATTGTCCCTTATCCCTGTAGATTCCAGAGGTCTCAAATCCCTATCAATGAGCTGCTTGTATCCTGCTATCATTTTTTTAAAAACTCACAGGTGACTATGAGACAATGTACTTGAAGGCAGAGACACCTTCTTCCCAATATTTCTAAATTTGTAGTGTTTTTAAGCAGTGATTAACTGGAGGGGGAAAATCCTTATTAAATCTTAATTATTAACATTGAGTAGTGATTTTTTTTAAGAAAGGCAACTAAAAAATAGCCACACTTTTGATCTTTTAATTCTAAGAAGAGATTTCCAACTGAAAACCTCTCTAGCACTTGAGCTGCGTGTGTTTGGGAATTTTAATTGAACTCTCTCCAAGACCGAGACCATAGAAAATATGAATTCTTTGCAGACATCTTCACTGGTCATTTGCTTACCAGTACTTTTCTTACTTAGTGGAGTCATTCAAATATTGTATTGCTCTTTGCCACCAATATCAATGCAATTCAGTTATACTTTTAAAATGAAAACGTCATAGATACGTAGTTTAGATAGAATCTGGTGCGAAAGAAAATTTGTGGCAATTTTAAGATCAGTGACTCTGATAAAAATCACTTTATTAAGTTACTCCATTGCCCTATTATTTGAGCTGACATTTTGGTCTTACCTTCAGGATGCATAACTGACCCAGAAAGCATTTTGTGATTATCAGACAGTAACTGCTATAAAACAGTAAGTTGGGTATTTTTTTCCTCTCAGCCCCAGAGTTATTAAACAGCTCGAACACAACCTGCTGAGCCAGTGTAGCGGCAAGATGGGACAGATGCAGGATCTCTATGACCCGAGCAGACGGGGTAAAGGAGGAGTCCTGGAGCCCTCAGCTTGGCTTTTCAGGCTTTTATTGAGATTTTACTGGGTACACACAGCAGGCAGGGGTGCCAGGCCTGCCAGCCTCCCAGCCCCCAGCAAGTCTTCACTCTATCTGGGCTCTCTGGCATTCTCCGGTGGCCTCTGCCTCGCTTTCGCTCTCTCTTTTGCTCTCGCTCTCTCTGCTTCTGCCCTCTGCTCTACTCTCTGCTCTACTGGCGTCCCTGTGACACCGCCCTTATAAGCCCAGTCTCTCAGCACAGGTGTACACCCCTGACCACACCCCCCTCCAGGTGCCCACCATCAGGCATGCATTCAGGACTGCAGGGATCCATCATCTATCCTGATGGGGGGGTGGGCAGAAAAGCCTGATACTTTTTCACTTACCCTACATCCAGCTAGTAAAGTCTAAAGGGAGGTGAAAAGATTTCCAACTGAAAACGTGTCTAGCACTTGAGCTGCATGTGGTCTCTGGGAGATTCTGATTCTTCCACTATCCACCATTAGCAAAAGCAAGTTTTTTTGAGTCCATGTTTGTTTATTCAATCGGGGGATAATAGTGGGTTATAGTGTTGCTTCTCAGGTGTGCTTAGACTGGTTACTGATTTCAAAGCAGGTGGAGAGTGTTGGGGGACAGCTGTGTTCCAAGAACACATCTCCATGTATGTGACCTTGCATAGACAGGACATATTTTTCAAGAAAATATATTTTTTATAATATTTTAACCTAAGCAGACTTAACCCAAACCTTCATGGTATAGAAAAACAAAATGAGGCCCACAGGGGTTAACTGACTTACCCAAATGGATGACTTACACAGCTATGATAGAACCCAGATCCTCACACTCTTCTTTCTTTTTTTTTTTAAATATTTACGCATACAAGAGCTGGGGTGTAGGCCAGAACTGTGGGGGGATGAGGGGATTCACCAGAGACAGAGTGGGGATTAGAACAGGCAGACTGACTGAAACACACTGCTGAGGGGAGTAGCAGGTGAGTCGGGAGAGGTCGGGAGAGGCCAGGGTTACCTCCCTGGCCGGGGATCGAACTCGTGCAGCAGTAGCTGCGGATAACTTAACCCCTTGTGCCACCAGAGAGGGCTCCTCTTTCTGATAACTGACGAAAAGTATACTGAGCCAATGATGAATCAGGCATGTGTTAGCCATGGGGGTAATACAAAAATGACAACCATGTTTCCATCTTCTAGATGTTGCTAAAATCAAAATGTGTTCTAATCACACTACTGTACTCAGAGATTATATTAAATATCCAGGTTGAATGTTACACAAAGAGAGGCTGATGTTTCATCAAATTACTTCTGAGAGTTCAAATTCAAAGTGCCACCATCACTCCAACATAGAAATGATCATGTTTTTATTTTACATAAAAAATATATAACTGGATTTTAAAACGACATAACCCAAATCACCTAGATGTACCAAAATATGGAATAGAAATAGAGCAGAAGTTTGTTTTTTGTTTTTTTTGTTTTTTTCCCACCACTAGGACTGCCATAACAAAGTATGACTGACTGGGTGGCTTAAACAACAGAAATTTATTTCCTCAGAATTCTCGGTGCAAGAAATCCAAGATCAAGGAATCAGCAAGATTAGTGTCATTCATCTTAGCTCCTGAGTGGCCATCACCTGCTCCCCCAGCTCCCCACCCCGTGTAGTCACGTGATCTTCCCTTGGTGCCTCTCCACCCTAAGCTCCTCTTCATAGAAGGATGCAAGGCATATTAGATATAGCCCCATCCAGATCACTCCATTTTACCTTAATTACTTCTTTTAAAGGCATTATCTCCACATGCAGTCATATTCTGAAGTACTGGGGGTTACGGCTTCCAGAAATGAATTTGGGGGGAACATGATTGATTCCCATAACAGTGGGAATGGATAGAAAATAGAGATTCATTTGACTCTTCTGAGATAAAAGAAAGCAAAAACATTTGGTAAGTAAGGCAGTATCAGAACTAATTCCTTGTGTGAAGCTGGATGTAAAAGTAAAAACTATGCCAGATACCCAATAAAAACCACATACTCTGTTAGTATTGAAAAGATTTAAATTCTAGGTAACAACAAGGAAACACAAAAAGTGGGGATTCGATGGTTTATTGAAACTTCTAAGACTTTCGTCTTACCTTGTAGGAGGTTAGGGATGTTAAATAACTTTAGAATTTGGTGGAAAAATTATATAAATTACTATGGGTGATAAAAATTTAGACATATAAACTATGTCTAAATATAAACTATGTTGATAGTTAGACATATAAATTTAGACATATAAACTATGTCTAAATAAGAATAAAATGAAAGTAAAGGAAAAAACTTTATCCTACAATACAACTCAGGATATTGGGAAAAATCAAGTAATAAGTATGGTAAGCAGAAAACAAAATAAAGAGATATAAATTATCCCCAATGTACAAAACAATGACAATAAATATTCATTAAATTCACTTATTTGATAAAAATAATTATATTAGAATTTTAAAATCAAGCTATTTGCTGCTGATAAGTAATGTACATAAAAACAAACAGAAAGTTTGAATAATTTGATATAAAATGATGTCAGGAAAATACTAACAATCAAGTTTGTATGCTAATGCTAATATCAATATATATTGATATTATTCAATATATATATTGAATATAAAGTATAGAACATTGAAAACAATCATAATCTTCCCAGAATGAACCTGTGGGAGCTAGAGAGCAGAGCTTGAAAATACACAAAGCAAAAGTTAATGAAACACACGAAAAATCAATAGGTTATACTTTTTTTTAACATGAATATCTCCTCAAACTGAAAAACACAAAAATCATATGACAAAAGTACCTTGAACAATTCTGTTAATATTCTTAATTAAATGCATGTTTGTGTGTATGTGTGCATGTGTAAAACGATATAGAGAGGGGAACAGAAAGAAATAGAGGTGCAGTAGGGAGAGAACTTTAATGCATGTACACAATGAACATTTAGAAAAATTGACTATGTTCTAGGTCATGGGTCTACAAATTTTTTCTGTAAAGAAACAAATATTCAACTCTCCCATCAAAGGACAAAATCAGTCAAAAATCAACCTAAATCAATGGACATATCTGTGTGCAGAAAATCTTTACCTACAAAAACAAGTAACTAAATGAATTTAGTCTACAATCCTCAATTTGTCAGCTTAACCCTGGTTTCAGGTCATAATGGAAATTTCAATAAAGTTTAAATAGTTTATGTCTTACACTTAATAGCCACACTTACAAAAATGTAACTAAAGTGGAAATCAGAAATAAAACATTTTAAAAATTTGTGAAATAGATAACTTGTTCTCACATCCTCCTGTGTTAGTATGAATCCTCTTGTTCAATATTAAATCATGAATGCCACGTAGGATATATTCAAAGAGAACAATTGCAAGATGCATTATAAGTAACTATCAAAGCCAAATATAAGAATATGGAAAACAGCAAAAGGAACTCATCATGTACAAATTCTCAATAAGATAAATTCTCAATAAGATCTCACAGAAGATCAATGTACAAAAGTCAGTTTTATTCCTGTACATCAGCAGTAAGTAAAACCTAAAATGAAAATTTAAAATTATGGGCCCCCCTGGTAGTGCAAGGAGTTAAGTCACACCACTATGAAGCTATCCAAAGCCACTGCAGCACGAGTTTGATCCCTGGCCAGGGAGCTACCTACATGGTGCAGCAGACCTCTCCTGTCTTGCCCTCTGCTTCCCTCGAGCAGTGTATTTTAGTCAATTTGCCTGTTCTGCTCCCCACTCTGTCTCTGGTGAATCCTCTTACTTCGTACCTCTGGCCTACACCCCAGTTCTTGTATGCACAAATAAATAAAATTTTTTAAAAATAACTCCACTTAGAATAGCATTAGAAAGTATAAAATAATTAGGAATAAATGTAATATAAGTTTAATCTTTGCATCAAGTACTATAAAATGTGTTGAAAGCAATTAAAAGGACGCCTAAATAAGTAAAAATGAAACCTGTGTTCATGGATTAAAAAAGTTAATTAAATACTGTACAGAACCAGAACTGAAATGTAAGAAAATAAATGAAATTAATAAAAAAATACATCTAATTAAGATGGCAACCCCAAAAAAAAAAAAAAAAAAGATGGCAACCCCAATCAAAATCTGAGGAACTTTTTTTAGTAGACATTGACAAGCTGCTCAAAAAAAATAAATATTATGGAAAAGCAAAGGAACAAGAAAGAGAAGTGCAAAGTTAAAACAGATACTTTCCTATTTCAAAATCTACCATAATGCTACAGTAGTCAAGATTGTCTGTGTCACTGGCATAAGTATAGACATATAGATCAACAGAATATAACTGACAGTCCAGAATTTTCAAAGCATCACTCCACTGCCTTTTGAAAGTTCTTAAGCCATTCTGATTCCTGACCTATTTTTACCCCTCTAGAAACTTAGTTTTCTCTTTGTTCCAACTGTTCTGAAATTTCATAAGGACGTCTCCTAGCACAAGCCTGTTTTCATCTATTTTTTGGGTGCTCATATTTTAATCTATAAATAAACATCTTTAAGTTCTGAGGTGTTCCTTGAATTATTCTTAATGAAAATGTCTTTGCTTTCATTTTATGCATTGTATTGAAGTACTGGAGAAAATCTACTTGGAGAAGAACAGAACCACAGTGATTCTGTTTGTATGTGTGGTATGTATATATATATTTAGTCTATTAGATTTGTGCCACTGAATATTTTTAATGTAATCTTGACTAGATGTTTTGTTTATCCTATAGATTAGGCTTTCAATTCAAGTGTGATAATGAAAAATATATATTTCACTTACATATAATATATATTACATATGTATATATTGTATATCAATTTACCATAGCTCAAATTTTTCATATTTTATTAAGCAGAAATACTATACATCTTAGTGTTCTCGTTACAAGTGTGACCTGAAGAAAGAAATGATTGGTGAAAAACTGTACAGGTAATAGTTGGAAGACACAAATACTGCTTCTTTCATAACTTTAGTGTCTGAAAAACGTTTAAATTCCAGGTAACATGACCTGAGCTTCAACATTCTCCCCAGCTTCATACAAATGAACACACTTGAGCTTTGAGATGAAGCTTTGGGATGAAAGTAATTGTGCCTGCCTTCAAAGAGTTCCCAATCCAAATGGAGACAAGTAAAAATTATATAGAAAAAGGAATATCTATAGTGCTATGTGAACCAAGAAGGACAGAGTAATGAGGACGGGGAATTTGACTGGGGCAGCTGGAGGAAGAGCGGTCTTGGGGAGTGCTTCCACTGTGCCACGTCTGTATTTAAGCAAGAGGAAAGGATTTTTTTTTAATTTATTTTTTTATTTTTATATTCCAGGAGGAAAGGGTCTTAATCTTTATGAGGTCACAGACATTCTGGGTGATGTAATGAAATCTAGGACCACGAAAATGCATGTAATGCACACCATGTACTTTCTGCTTACTCGGAATGTGCACCATTAAGAGATCTTGTACAGACAAATACATGGGATTTTTTATTTAGGCAGACAAGAGAGGAAAAGAGTCCAGAGGACGCAGCATGTGCAAAAGCCTGCAGACATAAAAGCCTGTGCATTATTGTAGTGGGGAGACAACATAATTCAATGTGATTGGTGCATAAGCTGGAAAGAGAATCAGGCATGGCATGAGATGAAAATAGCAGATAAGAAGATAAACAGGGATAAAGTATGAAGTTCTGAAATGTCAGTCATGCACTGTATTTACTCAGAGACCAGACCGTGATTGATAGAGGTTATACACAGCATGTCAACCCTCTCTTAAATGTTGAAAAAATACAAGTGGAACAGCTCGTGCCCAGTGGAATACTAATTGATATTTTGAGTGTGGAGTTTCACTGGCATTAACTGTAGGTGTTGAGTGGTGTACTCACATCTAATCCTCACAGTTTTATGAGAGAATAAACAATGTTAGAACAAAACCAAAAGCCTATAGTAATTATTTTATTCCTTAATAACCTACAGCAGAGTGTCAATCTTCAATGAATTGCGATCGTTTTCAACCTTTGCATCAAATTAGATTTACCTGGGGGACTTTCAAAAAATATTGCATGCCTGAGAGCCTCTCCAGATTGACTAGATAAGAATCTGTGGGGTGTAGGCTGGACATTTGGATTTTTGAAAGCTCTCCAGTTAAATGCAGCTAGAATTGAGAACTACTATGTTAGGAAAAAATACCCCACAAAAGTCAATTCCTACCAACTGATGGCCCTTACTTCTCTTGTATCATTATACAACTCAGAAATAATTTTCAAACATTCCGAGTCTCTGTCTGGGTATTTGAATTCCTTTGCTAAGCTACCAAAAATGTCGCCGAGGGACTAGGAGGGTGGTGACATAAGTCTAAACAGTATGCTTGGGGGTCAACGCGCATGCCTGCGGGCAGTCAACCTGTTCTGGAAATGTCTGAGCAGGCTCTCACATTCTACACTCTCATCTCTTGAGTCTGCTGCCTCAGGCTATTGTTCTCTTCGTATCTTGCAGATCTGGCTGGCAGAAAGGCTACATGCATCAACAGTTTTTGCTAAGGGTCCTGTGATTAATTGGATGGCCTTTTAGTTGGACATTTTCTGAGGACAAGATCTTTCCTATTTTTCATAAGGAAGCTGCAAGGACTACTTGTGCAAAAATATTTAACATTGCCACTACTAATAAGTCATCCACTGCCTTAAACAATATATATAGCAGCCAGTATTTCCTTTTTTTTTTTTTTTTTTTTTTTTTGGTGGGACCCTCGCCAGTGGCCAGGGAACAAACCAGCGCTGCAGAGGCTGTGGGCAGCCTCGCAGCCCAGCGCTCAACCGCTGCACCATCAGGGGAGGCCCCGGTATTTCATTATAATTATATCCAAGTACCACATGGGTTTGCAATCAAGTATTTCTTATATTCAGAGTAGAGTTTGATTCTGAACATAGAGCTGCGAGAAAAGGGTCAAAAAGCGATTTATACTAGTATTTATAGAGCTTACTAACAAGAACTTCATGAAGTGATACCAGAAAACAATAATTGTGCTCCCTCAGGGTGTTCTGATTCTACTCCAGTGTTGTAATGACTTCACATTAAGTCATAAAGGTTCTGTGAGGGATTAAAAAAAAGGTGAGGTCATTCAACGTGATGAGCACTTATAGTTGAGAGGCTCTATGGCTACCTGCAATACATAGAAGGGAATGAAGACCAGTGACAGCAAAGACAACTTTTAAGCAACTATTATATATCAAGCACCGTGTTGCATTCTTAAAGTACAACAGTGAATATAGCCAGGAATGAACCCTGCTTGCATATAGCTTAATGCACTGGGAGAAAAGGAGAAGAACTAAAAGACGCAATAACTGACCGAGGATTTAAGTACTGTATGGAAGTTTGGGAGTTGCTGAAAAGAACAGGCAGTAGTGAGAGTTGGGGCAATTAGCAGAACTCCTTTACATACTGGGCAACAAATGAAGAGCTCTCTAAGAAGTATTATAGCAGAGGCGATAGGGAACATATATCAAAAGGAGAAAGCATTGAAGAGGGAAAGCCAAATGCAAAGGCTCTGAAATGGTACTATCCTGGTACATTTTGTGTTCGAAGAAGAGGAATGTGTTAAATGATGCTGAGAATTAAGTAAGATGAAAATGGTAAACTGGCCATTGGTTTTAGTAGCATAGATGCTATAGTTGACCTTGAGAAAAGCAGTTCCAGTTGAATGAAGGAAAAACCAAGTTGGAATAGATTGAATAGTAAGAAGATATGAGGGAAGCGAATACAATGTGTTTAGTTGAGGAAAAAAAAAAAAAGATGAGATAGCTGGAGGGGGGATAGAGACCGGGGAGGTTCTGGTTGGTGAAAATGACACAAAAATTTAGATCCCTCATGTATCTGCATTGCTAGAGAAGGAAAGATCAATGTGCATTACAAGGAAAATCAGGCGTAGAGCAGGATGCATCCCAGCACCTGCAACTCCCCCTCACCTTGCCTCTGAGTTGGATAAATGACTCCAACCTGATTCTATCTAAAATGGGACTCTGGCGGCAGATGGCGCAGAGGACACAAGGACATGGCCGACTGCACAGGGAAGTAGGGAACTGTGCACACAGGGGAAGTGAAGGGTGCAAGAAAGCCACGATCCTAGTCCCCTAACAGAAGGCTGCCTAATGTCTAACATAGCTCCATGTCAGCTGCACCCCAAATTCCAAAAAAAATGAAGATTGCTTTATTTGATCTAACCAACGTACTGGTTAGAGCATACTCTGTCTCTTTCTCTACCTTCCAAAGTAGGTGTAGTAGTCTCAGAAGGTTATTGCACCACTGAATAAAATTAAACATATTAAGGAACCACCAATGTTTTATCTTAAATATCCCATCATATATATTCATTGAAGAAGGAATATTTTAGGACCAAAAAGTAGAAAACATAAAATTCAGGATTAAAAACAAAGAACAGGGCCTCCCCCCCAACCCTGCCCTTGGCGCAGCAGGTTGAGTACCATGCTGTGAAGCTGTCCACAGTGCGGGTTCGATTCCCTGCCAGCCAGGGAGAAACCCACATGGCGAGGCAGACCTCTCCTGTCTTGCCCGCTGCTCCCCTCAGCAGTGTCTTCAGTCCGTCTGTCTGTTCTGTACTACCCCCCATCTGTCTCTGGTGAATTCTCTCACCCTCCCATGCCTCTGACCTGTACCCCAGTTCTTGTAGGTAGGTAGGTAGGTAGGTAGGAAGGAAGGAAGGAAGGAAGGAAGGAAGGAAGGAAGGAAGGAAGGAAGGAAGGAAGGAAGGAAGGGGGGAAAAAAAAGAACAAATCCACCTTCACAGAAAACCTCTCTACCCTGTTTTCTTATTTTATTTCTAGGTCTGCCATGAATTGATGAAAATATCATCCTCGTCAGAAATTAGTATTCCTGACCACTAATAAAAATCTCTAATAAAAATCTCTTCCAATTCAAATTCTTTGATTCAGTTAATAGTAACAAAAAGGTATTATATTTGTCACATTTGAAATAAAATAGGTCCTTTTTCATGTTTGACTAAATGACCATATAAAGAACTTTCTGCAGTCAAACCTGCAGTTCTCACCTTTAGGAATGAATCTAAGGCAACGCCATTGTATCCTTTCCAAAAGCCACTTCTCGCAAGTCTTCAGAGAGCCCAGAGCAAGCACCATAGACCTCTCAGGACAAAAGATAATAGCAAGTTCAACTGTTCTCTGTCAGTTTGAATGTTGATGAAGGCCTCCGTAATCACACTCCACTTGATATGAATCCAAAATCAAAAACACAGATTAATGCTGAGAGAACAGAAAGAAAGAACTGAAACAAAATAATTAAACTACCTGGCTGAAACAAAGCAAAATGGAAAGAAAGCTCCCTGGCTAGATCATTTGGATACTTTTATTTCTAAAATGTCCAAGAGTCCTTGTATTGTTGAGCACTCTAAAAGAGAAATATTATATTAAATAGGATGTTTAAAAGGTGACTTAAGTTATTACAGGTGAACTCAAAATACCAGAACTGTCACTTGCTGAAGGAGGGCTCTGATCTGTGGGCACGGGCCTGAGGATGCCTTTCTAATTCCACCAGCAATGGCTCGGAGCAGTCTTTCCACTGCAGGGTCTGCTTTATTGAATTCCCTGCCTGTCCTAATTCTATATATTTCCAATTAGTTGACCTTCAAAGCTGACGTTGGTGGAAGGGAATTGTTTTCTGACAAGCTAACATTTTAAGGCTAATGGTTTTTTAATAAGCAATTGAGTTTGCAGCATTCAGCTCTTATTATGTTTTATTGGTTTTTGTGCTTTAATTTCGTATGTGTGCTTTGGCATGACTCCATGGCAGGTGCAATTTCAAAAATGGAATCAATATGAATCACCGTGATATATAATATGAGCATTCCAAGCTTAGCTTTCAAAACAAAATAGTAAGCTTGGCTCTTTCCAGAAACTTGCAAAGAAAATGTGTTGATTCCATAGGGCTTTCCTCACTGTAGCATTTTGAATTCTTGTTCACGCTCCTGAAACATCCAAATCTGCCCTCCTCTAAACAGCTCTTAGTCAGACCCATGACCTCATCTCCACAGGCTTGAGGAGATTCAGTTCATCTAGCAGGAAAGCCTAAGTACAACTTGTTTTCTTCTTCAAACTCTCTCTCTAGTGCTTTCTACAGAATGGCCAGTCAACAAGGGCTCAATAAATCTTTGGTGTATTAGTAGTTGAATGAACGTGTTCTCTTCCTTCTTCTGTGACAAACAGAAGCTCTTCTTTTGTAAGATTAACCTCTTAATGATGCAGGATTTATCTAATTCTATCCCTTCTTACATTGCTCAAGACCTTCCTTCATCATGTATTCCTTTTTAATCCAAGTGTCTGTGACCTTGATCCCCCATTGGTTATTTGGGGACTTCCTACAAACAGACAGACATCTCGGTTTTGCTAAACTATGGTCTGAGGGTGGAAGGGAGTGGTGAAGGGGATAGCACGTGGGGGGCTGGTTACCACGCTGGGCTACAGTGTTCTAGTGCTTGACATCTAGGTGGTAGAGATGAATCCATAAACTTCTTTTGTGTGTCCTCTATATCTGAGTTTTATCTTCATAATGAAAGGGTTAATAGAAAAAAAAAAAAACATCGCAAGACCAGGAGCTAATCAGAAATATTGATTATCTGCTGAAAAAGTGAGTAACGCTAATGACTAGATAGCAAATCCTTTTGCAAGTCAGCTAATTGCCAATGCTTTTTTCCAAGAAAATTGATGAATGAGTTGTAGTTCTCAAGTACATAATTTTGAGTATAAAGATTTGGGTGAAATGGGTGTAAAAGGAAAATACCTCTATCCATTCCCACATACTTATTTATGAAAATAAAAATTTTTGGCACTTTCATCCATAAAAACAAAAAATGAAGCTAGAATTGAAAATGAGCCCTGTCTCACTCTAGCAATTAGTAATAATCATCTATGTTTGCAAGAGTGAATGGAAGGAGGTAACAGTTCTGTGCATCTCATTACGAAATGCATTTTCAATAAATGTTACTATTTTGTTTACCAATTATTATCCAAACAAATATTCATACATTGTTTCAACCCATTGTATGCTGCTATTAATTGTAATGCTTACTCAACCCAGAAGAAATTTAGCACTTAGTCTTATGGTCACTTTTAAAAATGCGATGTGTGAAAAATCTGCAAAGAGCTGGTGAGACTCAACAACAACAAAGAAAATAATCCAGTCAACAAATGGGCAGAAGAGCTAAAAAGAAACTTCTCTGAAGAGGAAATGCAAATGGCCAACAGGCATATGAAAAAATGTTCAACATCACTTGTCATCAGGGAAATGCAAATCAAAACTACCATGAGATACCATCTTACACCAGTGAGAATGGCACATATTAAGAAAACTAGCAACAACAAATGTTGGCGAGGGTGTGGAGAAAAAGGAACTCTCCTGCACTGCTGGTGGGAGTGCAAACTGGTCCAACCACTATGGAGAGCTGTGTGGAGATTTCTGGACCTACTAAACATAGAGCTTCCATATGATCCAGCAATTCCACTCCTAGGTATTTACCCAAAGGACACAGAAACATCCATTCCAAAGAACACCTGCACCCTATGTTTATAGCAGCACTATTTACAATAGCTAAGCTTTGGAAACAGCCCAAATGCCCAAAAATAGATGACTGGATCAAGAAGATGTGGTCCATATACACCATGGAATATTACTCAGCATTCAAAAAAGATAAACACATGCAATTTGCAGCAACATGGATGGCACTGGAAGGGATCATGCTCAGCGAAATAAGCCAGAAAGAAAAAGAAAAATACCGGATGGTCTCACTCATAGCAGGAATCTAGAGAACTTAAATAAGGGACCAGGAAAATGAATAACTATAAGAAAGTGAAAATCAAAATCAACAAAAAACTATGAACCAGAGACAGTTTTTGGGGGGTGGGGGGCGGGAGGGGAGGGATTGGGGACAGAATGGGGGGGTTGCAAATGTATGGGGAATATAAAAATAAAATTTATTATTCAAAAAAATAAAAATTCGATGTGTAAACATTTAATCTGAAACTAATAATAGGATGATCCATTAAAAGGCACTTAAGCTTTAGCAAACAATGACCTGCTATAGATGAATTTTATAAATATAATGAAAGAAGAAAGTCACAAAGGATATATGCTATATGATTCCTCTTATATAAAGTTCAAACACAGCCAAAGCTCATCTATATCAGAGACTAACAAAACTTTCCTGTAAAGTGAGTGACATACAATAAATATTTTAGATCTTTTGCATCATAAGGTTGCTGTCTCAACAACTCAATTCAGGTATTATGACATGGGAAAATCCAGACAATACATAAATGAAGGGGCATGGCTGTAATACAATAAAACTACTTGTAAAAAACAAGTATCACGTAGATTCGGTCCATGAGCTATATATGGCAAATTGTTTTGGGGTGCATACATGTGTGCAACACTATAATGAAACTCCCGATCATCAGCAGGTAGAGTTACCTCTGGCCAGGTGTGCAGAAGGAAAGCCTAGAGTGACAGCAATGTTTCATTTCTTCACATCAGTAGATTACAATGTTGTTCACTATACAAACATTTCTTCCTCTTATATCCCCTTAAAACTTTCTCTTACCACTCCCTCTTAACATCAGAAACTCAGTTCAGTTATAAAGTCTGTTAGTTTATAATTATTTGGCTTTATCAGTTTTTGCACTTTGTTCCTTATGTTACTCATCTGAAGGCCCAATATCTGTCTATCGTTGGAACTTACTTCACTGTGCATAACCTACTTGCATTCCTTCCATCTTTTCTGTTCATGGCACCATTATATCTTTCCTTGTAGCTAAATAGTATTCCATTGTGTGTACACACCACAAGTTCTTGATCAAGTCCTCTATCAGTGGAGACTTAGGTGCTTTGTTTCCCAGATATCATAAATAATGGTGCAATAAATGTTGTTGAGTACATACTTTTATGATTTGATGATTTTGTGTTCTTAGAATAGATACCAAAAGTGGGATTGTTGAATATGGTATTTCCACTTTTGTTTTTTAAATAGTTCTAGGTCACAGTTCAAAACGGCTACACCAATTTACATCCCCACCAACAATGTATATGTGTTCTTCTTTTTCCACATCCTCTTCAATATATGTTTAAGTTTTTTTGATGTAAGCCATTCTCACAGGTGTGAGATGGTATCTCATTATGATTTTTATTTGCATTTACCTTATTGGAAATGATCATGAATATTTTTTCATATATCCATTGGTCTTCTTATATAAACATTTCAGAGTTTACATTTATATTCTCTGACCTTTTCTGTGTATTGATTTTTATAATAAAATTATAAAACAGTTCTTCCATCTTATTGCATTTTTTAACTATTTATTTATTTATGCATACAAGAGCTGGGGTACAAGCCAGAGATGCAGGGGGTAAGAGGATTCACCAGAGACAGAGTGGGGAACAGAACAGGCAGACTGACTGAAATACACTGCTGAGGGGAGCAGCAGGCAAGACAGGAGAGGTCTTCTTTACCATGTGGGTTGCTCCCTGGCTGGCCGGGGATTGAACTTGTGGTGCAGAAGGTGTGGATTGCTTCATAGTGGTGCCCAACCCCTTGTGCCACCAGGGAGGCCCATTATTACATATTTTAAAATGACACTTTACAGCAATTATATTATCTTACTTTTATTCCAATAGTGGATAAATATACCCTATGCTTACACAATAAGGCACATTGTTAGTCTTTTGGCCTCAGAATCTCAGTTCTAGGAATTTATCCCAAGAAAGTAATTGCACAAGGGAAAAACTACATATGCATAATGAAATTTATCCCATTGTTACGTGTGTTGAAAAATATCTAGGAACACTGTAAGTAACCACTGATCAAAGATTTGTGAAATAGATGATGAATCACCATGTTGCCATTAAGTGTGATAGTGTAAATCTATATTTATTGACATGTGGACCATATCATGAAACTAAATAAGCAGATTACCAAATAATATGCAGTATGATTCTATGGGGTATATGATATATACTAATATATGCATGTGCATCTACATAAATAGACAAAATTCCTTAAAGTTCCATTGTGATCATCTAACCTCCAGTATTAGAATTAAAAAAGATACAGGTTCTATCCTATAAAAGAGCTTCCTGTTTTGAAGGTGTACTACTTCCTCTTTAGTCTAATAGAGTCAAAGGCAAGTGTTCAGAAAGCAACAATCATTTGGCTCACTGTATATCATGAATCAAAGTATTACACTGTGGTTCATCAAAAGTACCCTGCCAGAAGAATATTCTGATTTATTAAACTTGTCTCTCCAAACATGATAAAGTATCTGAATCAATAGTTTTAGACATTCTCTTCTCTGCCCGAATCTTAGGAAATAAACCAGTAAGACATATGGCCCCAATTTTGATATGATAGCCTTGGAGAAAGGGGCCAGTGAAAAGATGCTTTATTCTGAGTACATGAATATGATCCAACTTTCATGTGGGGAGAACTGCTATAAATGTTTTGATCTCTGGCTACAGCCTGAAGTGAACACCAAATCCATGATCTAAGGATGATCCCTTAAAACCAATCTCTACTCCTCTTGATCACCCTGTGACAATAAAGAGAGGCAGGGTGGGCAACCGGGGTCCAGAGTGAGATACTGATTTCATATAAAAAATAAAATTCATTCCATTGGGAAGGATTTTCAACTTGTGAATTTTCTATCAAGGGTTAATTGGTAGGGAAAAAGAACTGGCAATACTGTGTGAGTGATCCAATTTCTCTTTCCTGTTTTCCCATATGAATAACTTATGGGGTTCTTTTCTCATGTGTGTTGTTAAGGTTTAGACCACACAGATGAGGTATAATGAACTAAAAAGACCATTAAGATAGATAGATGATAGATAGATAGAGATAGATAGATAGATAGATAGATAGATAGATAGATAGATAGATATAATTACCTCCAAGTTTATCAAAACAATAATGGTGGTCATTTCTCTGTTGTTGCATTTCATGTTTTTTTTTTTTTTACTTTTTTCTTTGTACCTTTTTAATCTTCACTAAAAGATACATTTTTGAAGAAACCAAGAGAACATGGTGGACAGATGTTGTCCTTGATTCATTTCTCAAAATAATAAAAATAGGTCTATCATATGATCCAGAAATTCCACTCCTAGATATCTACCTGATGAATGCACAAACTCTAATTCAAAGGGATATAGGCACTCCAAGGTTCACTGAAGCACTATTTGTAATAGGTAAGTTGTAGAAACAACCTAAGTGCCCAAGGAAAGAGGAGTGGATTAGAAGGATGTGCCATAGATACATAATGGAATACTACTCAGCTGTAAAAAAGATGAACTCTCACCATTTACAACAACATAGATGGAACTGGAGGGGATAATGTTAAGTGAAATAAGTGGGGAGCAAATACTGGACGCTATCAGTTATATGTGGAATATAGAGAAACAAAACAAAGGGTCAGATAAAACAAAACCAATAAATACCCTAGAAAATGACAGTAGAACTGAGACAACAAGGGTGGCAGGGGAAAAAAAATGAGGGAGCACAATGGACTATTGAGGAGGACTATGGGTTCTTGGTGGTGAGTGTGGGGAGGCAACATGGTAATGTACATCTGAAGAGGTGTGATCGTACACCACTGAATCTCATGTAGTGTTGTAAACCAATGTTACCTCAAGAAAATGAAATGAAAAATAAAATAAATAAAATCTTAAAAGATAATAAAAAGATGCTTTCTGGCTCTTTTTTACACTTGTTTAGTCTTTACAATAAATCATGTCATTTACCACAAAAGAAAACATTAAATTATTGAAGCTACTTTAAAATTGTTTCCCCCTGGACTGTGGTGATGGTGCATGGGTGCCTTGGAGAAGGAGAATCTATGGAGACTCAATCTGAGGGGGTAGGGGGAAGCAAATATTGCCTAAAAAATGTAAAAAATGATAAATGTTAAATTTTTTAAAAAAGAAAAAATGTTTCCCCCTGAAAATATGGTCCCTTAGAGTCATTACTCCTTTTTTGTGTACATACTTTTTCTTATTATTGAGTCACCTGTTTTTCAGTAAGACTCCCAATACTGCCTCTTCACTGATATGTACTCTCCAAGGTCAACCTTACTGTAAAATCCTCAGCCTTGTTTCTTTAACTTTCCCCCCAACACTCAGCATATCCACCCCTCTTGGCTATGCAAAATACCTCCTTTTCTATTCATTGTCTTGAGTTCCCCTCACTTTCACTCTGCATCTCATCTGTCTCTTTGGAGTTATTTCCTCTGCTGGTTGTGAAATGTAATCCCCAGTCTCAAAGCTTAGAACATTGCTCTTAACTATACCTCAGAGTCATTCCATCCAGTTGAGCGTCCAGATGGCTTACCTTTCCAGACTATTCTCTGAGCTCAGGCTCCATCTCTGCCATTTCCACTGGAAAATCTTGACATCACCTTAAACCTGCTATGTCTGAAATCACATCTGTTGGCCCAAATCAGTCTTCCCTCCAGATCTTCCTCATTCTTTCTACAGAACAAGATCATAATTTCATTGCTTTTGAAATAGCCTTTGGCCAAAATCAAAGAAAAGGAACAAAGTGATCTTTAGCTACAGATCAAAACAGAGCAATGTGCCTGGATACAAGAATATTTTTCAGAGATGATTTCATAAAGAAAATCGGACCAATATATCATCATGTCAATTTAAGTGTAGCCAGAAGAGTAAACTTAGCTGCAACTTTGGAATCAGTCACTAGAGAGAAATGTGTTCATTATCAATATTAACACCTTATCTTCAAGTCATGTGGATTATGAATCATGGGGAGGAAGTTTCCTCTCTTCTTCTGTTCTCATATTCACTCATTCACCAACTCCTGTCAAATCTACGTTAATGTCCTTTTTTGTCCATTGCTTTGTTACATCTCCACTCTCACAAAATGTTTAATTCAGGTCTTGCTCAACTTTCAGCAAGATGTCACAACTCTCAAGTTCACAACAGATACAGTTTGCCTCCCATATTCTCTTCCTGTTTTCATAAATTTAACCTGCTGAAAAATTATCTTCCACACTTCGCTGACTATAAGATAGAGTCCATAAAGCTGAGAATATAAGACCTACAAAATCTCCTGGGGAAAAAAAATTGCCTTTTCAATCTTATGCACTACTTCATGCCCTCACAAATGATTTCTCATCAGCTTTTATTAAGTGCCATATATGAAGGAAATAAAAATAGTGCCCAGATAGGTAAAAATCCAGGGCAGCAGGGATCATGTGGAATTAGCAGAGAGCCTAGGACCAAAATTTCAGAGTTACATCAAGTAGGAGCCAATGAAAGATAGTAAGGAAAGAAGGTAGAAGGCAATAGGTTGAATGTAAAGCTACAAGAGACAAGGAAAGAAGATGTGTAAACAAAGATGGAGGAGTCAACAATGTAAGATGGATGGTGGCTGATGAGCACATTATGGAAGTCACTGGTGACCTTTCCAAAAGCAAGATCAGTCACGTGGACAAAAGTCTGGAGTGATATGAGGAGAGATGCAGGTGTTGGGAAGAAGAAACTTTGGGTACTTACAGTTCTTGTTTGATTTTAAAGTGAAGAGACAGAGAACTTGGATAATAGAGTGGGAGAGATGCAGTGTGAAGGGAGATTACGATGGTGTTTATCTATGTATGATGCCAACAGAAATGATCCAGTTGGGGAGAAGGTGATGTTACAAGAGAAAAAGGATGTAACTGAAAGAGGAAAAAACAATTGGTTAAGATAAAGGCGGTGGGATTGAGTGCAATAGTGGAAGGACTGTTTCTCAATACGAACAGGGACCCTTCCTTGGTTATAAGAGAAGAATAAGGGTATATAAATATGAGTGGAGGTTTTACCATGAAAAGAGGGAACAAGTGCTTCTCCAAGGCTTCCATTTCCTCAGTGAGGTATAAGACTAGGAATAATGGGGTGGGAATGCCATATAAAATTTATGAAGATACAGGTATTAAAATGAGGCCTCCAAGGGAGAAATAAAGGTGTTTGCTCTATAGAAGCAGTTGAAATTTCAGGTAATAGTGACACCTCATTTGAATTTTGAGAGCATTAATTTAAAAGTCAGGGGGCCTAATAGCTTGATTTTCTTAACGTAAGACTAAGAGGTAATTAATGCACAGAGCAGACATGAGACTCAACCCTGGGGTTTCTGACTTTTCAAACTAACATTCCTTCCATTGAGCTACTCTTACAGTGGTATTTTTCTGCATCTTCCTCCAGAAAAATCATAGTTCAGGTTATAACTAAGTAAAATATTTTTTAGTTAAAAAACACTGCATCTAAGAAGATGGTGAACAACAGTACCTATGGGAAGAAACTGATGAGGTTTCCAACATGAAGCCTTTTGTAACCTGTATGCCAGTGAGCAACATTTCCCGCTGTAAATATTGCAAAATGTCCATATGGTCATGCTTCAAAAGCCCTCTTGGAGCCTTGTAATCAGGCCAGTGGACCATATTGTTATGCTCAGTCTAACCTCTTTCCTTCTTGGCCCCCAACAAAGGACAGCAGTTTGATTGAGCTAGAGCTAATTAGCACTCCATTCATCTTGCCTTTTGCTTAGAATGCCTAAAGAAAGCATCCTTTTTTTCTGGCGGATGATAAAACAGAATCAGTCTCTTTACTCTCCTAGCTGAGTCATTTATCAATCACAATTCTGCAGATACACTGAGAAGCAAAGAATACATACATAAGCACACAGAATTCTTGTTTAAAATGTTCTAAGGCATGTGTGCCTGTGCGTATTTGTTCATGTGTGTATTGAACACAACCATATAGTGGAGGGAAATGGGTATAGATGCAGAGAGGTTGAGGGAAGAAAAGTCAGGAACCTGATGGCAGCTACTCCTGGAGAGGAGGGATGAGGTAGGGTGTAAAGCTTGGAATGTGGGGTCAAACTCCTGGGATCAAATCCTGCTGATGACATTTACTCATTTACTTGCTATGTGAGCTAGTTGAGCAAATAGCTCAACATTTAGGGGGCTTTGGTTCCCTTAGCTGTAAATGAGGACTAATAGTATTACCTAATTAAAAGGTTGTTAGGATTAAATGAGTTGCTATTGTTTGCAACTCTAGCACTTAGTAGGTAGAGATCCTAGATCTATCATTTAACCTCTTTAGGTTCAACTTCCTTACCAGTAAAATTTATTTGGTTTTGTAAAGTTCTCATATGATGTGACATTTTCTGGCATTTTTATAATATATTTTGCAGGATTTGTGGGGAAATATTGTATTGCTTATAGAACTGCCTCAAAATGATCTCTGTTCCCTATACCTATGTGGTAATCAGTGGCTAGATAAATCTATCACTTACATCTGAATCACGGATGTCGTTTGTGAATTTGGAAAGCAAGTATGTCCTCCTGTAACTACATCTACATTAGCAGTCAAGTTGCCTCACGCTCCATGAGGCTTTATCGATGGATGGTGACAAGGGACACACAGCAGGGAGCTCAGCCTGCGAACTGTCCTCACCTTCAAAGCTAAGAGAAGTTATAGAACTGTCACTACCAAGAATCAGCACTTGGTCTCCTTGCCTGGTGTCTTTGGATTTTTGCTTCATTAAGAAGCTGCACAAGAGCAGCCCCCTGTCCTGTCCACTCCACATTCTCGTGCTGAGAACAGCATGGCACAAAACAGATCCAAAATGTGTGAAAAGTGAATGTGGGAGGGAAAGAAAAGGCTATTTGATCGTTTGTCTCACTTTTCACTTGCCTTGAAGTCATTCCCCATAATCTAAATCCTTTTAGATCAGACTATAGCAAATATTTATTGTACTATGATAGAGTAATAACTACAAGCGTGTAATCTATTCCTGAGCAATGTTTAGAAGGCACACAAGAAAGTCCTGATTGTGCACAATGCTTAGAGCACTATCATTGCTGATAGCATAACGTGGTTTCTTACAACAATTTTGCTGGCCCCCATAATCCACCTCCCACACACACCCACAATCACTTCCTGCAATAGAGACTCCCATTCAGCAGTGATTAAAGAGACACATATTCAAAACACTATAAAGGCGAACGCGAAACAACAAAATACTGGTTCATACTTCAGGCCCCGGGCTTTTGTGTACTATATGGTTACTGAGCGTACAGCACCGCAAATACAGATTCCAGAAGATCTTTTTATCCCTCTACTTTGTGATTTGTGCAGTCAAGCATGTTAGAAAGAATAAGTCCAGAACCAAGAGCTGACCAGCATATAGACAGCAATTTGTAATCAGTGAAGAGAATACTTTCCTCAGCTTCCAAGATTATTTTTTCTCTTTTAAACCCTATATTGCAGAAAAGAGCAACCACAATTGCATAGCACCCAATTATGACCCAGTGAAAATAAGACCCTGAATCTTGGTTAGATGAAAAGATACATATATACATACATACGTATGTATGTATGTATGTATGTATGTATGTATATGTATTCGAGAAAATAAATCAATAAATATGGGTAACCTAAAGAGAATGATTTGGATATGAGAAGTCTGGCAATTAGTTTTTTAAATAAACTTTTGTGGCTTAACCATAATCTCATAAACCCCCAGAAACCTTTAATGTTACTAATTGTTTGGAGGATTTAGTGGAGCTAATCTCTGGAAGATAGTGTGATCTACCAAAAATCATTTGATAGATTGATTTTTATTATGGGGAAGAAAATAAAAGAAAAAATAAAGCGAAAAGATACTTCATGCAATAGGAAGGATCTTAGACTATAAGTCACAGGACCTGAAATCTAACATAAGGCAACCTTAAAGTTGTTTTATGATCTAAAATAAGCCAATTCACCTTCTCTGTTTTTTGTTCCTCAGGAATAAAATGAGGCAATAGAAAGGGATGTGCATTCAATCAGCTCGCTTCCAGCTCTAACAATTTTTTTTTAAGTTTTTCACATTTGCAGAACATTGTCCTAGGTTACAAAAGACTGCATATACTTTACATCATTTGAACCTTGTAAGATATTATTTCCATTTAAAGATGAGAAAGTCAAAGCTCAAAGACATTAACAAATCTCCTAAGATTAAATGCAGCACTCTTTCTACAATAGTGCACGCTGTCTCCCCAATACTTACTGTTTATCTGAATGTATATAGTATCTCTCAGAGTTTTAATTATTAAATGACCCACACATAGTACAGAATTAATGGAGTAAGGGATTTCATCAAACTGGAAAATCATCTTTACTATTGAAAAATAAATCAGTTTGACTATGAGCCACAACTTCAATATTTTTTCAAAGCTCTAGCCAAAGACCAAGAAGAATAGGCATAGTTGAACACAGTGGTGCCTTCTCTCATTGCAGTGAGAGAGAAGGCACAACACAAGGAACTCAACAAATAAGATAATCGAAAGGTCTTGTCATAGGGTTTGGGCTTCTACAAGGTGATCTGAGGAACATTTCAAAGAAGCAGAATTTGGCTTTGAATTGAATATTATCACCAAGTGGGGGGAAAGGATTGTTGGGTATCTTAATAAAAACCCCATACCTGGGAAGTCAGTGGAAAGCAAATACAAAGGTGTAATTAACGAAAATTCACTCATATTAAACATGGTCATTTTTGTGAGTTGCATGATATTGAGTGGTCTTGTTTTTTGTCGCTGTTTTTTCATGATCCATTGAGATCACACAGAGCTCTTGTTTGATATTTATGCTCTGCGAAGTGTTCACATTCAACACAAGAATATGACGATTTAGCTGAGTGTCAGGCCAGCCCACAGCAACACCCAGGCCAAGCTCCTAAATCAGAAATTGCTTTTCTCTTTCTCAAACCTAATTAACCATTTTGTGCTTTGCCCTATGCCTGATGGATAAGGGGGGATTTTTAATAAAGAGAGAGAGAGAGAGAGAGAGAGAGAGAGAGAGAGAGAGAGAGATTCTATTCATCCACAGAATCCACAGAAGACATTTTTTTTTTTCAAGCACTGATACTATATGGCAAATAGTGCTTTACACAAAATTAACACATAAACAGGAGACTGGGAGAAAATAACTACAAAATTTAACAGAGAAATAAAAACACGAAGTCCCTGTATAATTCAAAAAGAAAAAGAAAATATTAGTAACTACAAATGAATACCAGGTCTTCAACCTCACCATTCATGAAGCAAGCAAAAATTAAATCAAAGGGAAAATTTTCTCCCATCATATTGACAAAAACAAAAACATGTTGTGGGAATAGAAAATGTTCCTGAATGTTGGTTATCAGTATACAAAGTATAGCTACTTCACAAGACATTTTGGCAATTGCCACCAAATGTCCCAATGTACACTGTGACCTTTCGGGGGTAGACTGTGAAGATGGCTTCAGAGAAGGTCTCCTGCTTCACTCCCGGGAAAATAAAACAGGAGTCGTCCAAGTAGGCACTAGACTCAGAGGATCCTGTGACTTGGGATGAAACTGGAACGTCAGAGACCAAGGCTGGCTGTGCGTGACAGAAGAGATGCGGAGGCAAGTCAACACTGGACAAGAGAAGGGGTATGGGCTGAGGGGTCCTCTGGGATGGAAACCTGCTTCATAGCCAAGCCCGAGCATGCTGTGGGGCTGACCATGGAAGTGTGTGAGAGCACTTAGGGCAGTCAGGTGGACCCACAGTGAGAAGGCCAAATTCAGAAAGGTGTGCTTTCCCCACCTACTTCCTTCAGGTATCAGGCAGATACGGGGATCAAGAGGACAGAGAGAAACTGAGCAGGAAAGAGCCAGGAAGCTGCATGGAAGTCCCAGCCTGCAGCCTGCAGACCCCTGGGTCTGAACCCCAGAGAGGAAGCTACACTCACACTCACATCGCTGCTGGAATTTGGTATCTGAATAATGTGAAATGGATCATTTCATTTTCTACAAAAAAAAAAAGGTTATTCCAAAAATCACAGGCACAAATTAATGAAAATCATTCAGCATCTCCAATGCTGTACATGGCTGACATTGATTGGATTCTGTTATAGAGAAATTATTGAGGTTTTTCCAATCCACAGCCATATGCATTTTTCATTGTTCCACTGGGTCACTACCTATTTTTTCCCTCTCAAATTCTATGGATTTTCCATGTGTTTACATAACTATATAATTTGGGGAGCACAACTTCACCCCTCCACAGGTAAACATGCTTCACTTACCCTCCACCAAAGATGCAGTGCCAATATCCCACCAACTTCCCTCCCCTATCTCCTACTTTCTCCCCCCATTCTGGTAACCACTGTATTTTTCACAGAATCTAGAGTTATTTTTGTTCTGTTTTGCCAAGATTCTTATGTGGCAGAAGTCACTTCTACTCACCGGCAAACATCTGCACTCGGTGGTTCCTGCCCTTGCTAGAAGTAAGTGTATAAAGTTTTCCTTGCTCAAAATTTTCTGTGTCTTTCTCCCTAAGTTTCTCATGCCTCTTTGAGTAGTATGTATTGTTTTATGTCTTCAACCTTTTCTTGACTTTAATGATATCCATCTCTGTATTTTGTTTCAGAATCAAACAAACATGAAGTCTTAGGCTCACTTTCATACACTGAAATTCCAGAATTCCTGGCTGTTCAGAATTCTGGTAACCTAACCCAGTCCAAGAGCCTCTTAGTCACAGGCTACACTTGGGCAAATATTGCCCTCAACCATCTCATTATGCTATTTCTGAAGAATATAGGACTTGGAATGGTTGACTATGTACTGCCAGATCTTTCTGGAAAAAATGCAGGCAGTTTTCTTAAAAATATGCCAAAGAAAGGTCTACAGACAATTTGAGAATCATGTTTTCTGTTTACTAGTTAATATTAATGACCCATCAATAAAAGCCTAGCTACTCATCTAAGAAAAGAGAGAAGTTACTGAAGTTAATTAATATAACCTGTGAAATTGTGTGCATTTTTTTGTTGTCTATATTTGTAGCAGATGATGTAAACATAAATCAAATGAAACAAATAGAAACTAAAAACACTCAAGAATAGTAAATTCCCCTCTTAGTAAAATATATTATGAGCAAAAACAGAAACAAAAAATATAACAATTTGAAAAGAAGCTGGTATTTTTAAAATCCATATAAGTAAATTTTATCTTCAGAAATATCTTCATTTATGCCAGTAGGCTATGATGGTCATTTTCAAATGTACATTGCATTAAAGAAATAAAACAACCCAGCCTTTTTTCATCACCATATATTTACAAATAGATTTGAAGATACTTCCCAGATGTTTTTTTGTGTGATGTTTTTTTTCCAAAAACAGAAAGTAAACGAGCATTTTCATAGAAAACTTGATTTTTAATAAGTTGGTGGCTGATTATGCAGGTGTGTGAATGAATTTCAAGAGGCTCCCAGCATTCCTTGGGACTTGTCCTCAGGAGATATGTTGGGGGTAGGGTACAAGCACAGGGTTGGGCCTCCAAGTCCCTTTATAATACCAAATATTGAAAGTATCTCTCTGATTTGCCAACAGTCTGCCACACAAGGCTATAAAAAAATTTCCAAATAGATCCAACTGTGATTGCTATTTTTGTAAGATCCAGGAGTAAATAATGCTCAGAATGTTTTGCCCTCTAAACTTAATAGGCAATGTTTCCCCTAGACAAAACCCAGAATGATTTTTTTTTAATGAAGCTTGAGCAGAGATTTACAAAGCACCCATATAAAGCTGCTTCAATATTTTGGAAGATTATGAGTTATATCACAACAATCACTTTGAATTCAAGATAGTTTTTAATAGTGAAAGGTCTTTTCTCATTTGATTCCCGTCGCTTGATTTTACAGACTTTACATTCTGAAGAAGGAATGACTGCTGGAAACTGAAACTGCCAACGAGTGAGAAAATAACAGATACTGGGGCTCTCGTCCCCCCAGACACACACACTAACCCCTACCCCTTAACCTACTGTACTACTTCATCTACTTTTGATTTTAAAGTAGAAGAATTAACAGAAATGTACCCAAAATAGCTGATGTTTGAACTGCTATTCAATTTAAACCTAGAAAGAGAATAAGCAGAGACATTTCATTTTAGAGTTAATAAAAAATATATATATTTTTTCTTAAGTAGAAAGGCGGAAATCAAGTTGACAAGGCTTAGGCACAGTATCATTTCCAAGCATATCCCTGATGAAAACAAAACTGAAAGAAACATAAACACTGACTATTACATGAAGCGTATGACAAGTTGGTAAATGCTTTTGATTCTTATAGCAGGAAGGAAAAATGGAGTAGATGACCTCAATGAAACTATGGAATGCTTAAATAAATAAATAAATAAATAAATAAATAAATAAATAAATAAATAGAAATAAAGAAACTATGGAATGCTACCCTGTCCCCTGTACCCTGGGAACCTGTTTTCTGTATGAAATCAGAAAATGAAAGCAAAATAAACTATCCATCCATGTAAAGGTAAGCTGAAAATATGTAGTATACACTGCTATAGAGTCTGAGTGTGGAGTTAAATTACCACAAGAAAAAAGTCAACTAATTGGATGGGGCGGGGGGAAATGGATGAGGGGGATCTCTTGCATACCACTGTGTTGTACCAATTAGAACAGATTAGATGAGGTTTAGTGAAGACAGATATATGGTCTTGGTCTGAGCTTCAAAACTCAACTGCACAGGATGGGGAGCAATGGTTCACCAGCAACATTCAAATAAGATTTGGGGATTTTAGTTGACAAGTAACTTAAAAATCTAAATCTGATGCACTATATGGTAAAGGACTATCAGTGCTTTGGAGGTAGGCAAGATGATGTTCTAGCACACATTTGAAGAGGTGTGAACCTGTTTCCCCAAATCACATATAGGATTGTAAACCAGTGTCACTTCAAGAAAAAAAAAAAAAACTAACTAAAAAGCTTCTTTACAACAAACAAAACTGCCATCAAAATGAACAGATGCCTTACCAAAAGGAAGAATATATTGCACATCTACATCTGACAATGGGGCTAATAATATTCAAAATCTAAAAGAACTCATACAATTCAACGAGAAGCAAATAATCCAATCAAAAAATGAACAGAAAAGCATCAGAGAAGACATATAGAAGGTTAACAGGCACATGAAAAGATATTCAACATCACTTATCAGGAAAATGCAAATCAAAACCACAATGTGATACCATCTCACACCACTGAGAATGGCCTATAACAAAAAGACCAGAAACAAATGCTGTGAGGATATGGAGAAAAGAGAATTTTTGCACAGTATTTGTGGGTATACAGACTAGTCCATATTTGTGGAAAACAGTTTGGAGGGTTCTCAAAACATTACAAATAGATCTACCATATGACGCGGCAATCACTCTTCTAGGTCCCTGAGCTAAGAGTGCAGAAACACTGATAATGGTATATGTGCACTGCTGTGCTCAAGGATACACTATTTACAGTAGCCAAGTTATGGAAACAATCTACCTGCCCAACAACAGATGAGTGATTCAAGAATCTGTGGTGCATATATATATATATATAGCCTTGTGTGGCTTACTGTATGTCTATATACACAGACACACGTGTTCAGCTATACAAAAATATGAAATCTTGCCATTTGTGACAACATGGATAGAGCCATATGGGATTATGCTAAGTTAAATAAGTTAGAAGGAGAAACACAAAAACCAGATGATTTCACTCTCATGTGGAACAAAAAGAAAGAAAACAAAGGAAAAGGCAAAAACTAACCATAAACCCTTGAAATCTGACTGCAAAATTCAGGCTATCAGAGGTAGAGAGTGGTGGGTGGGTTAAGGAGAGAAGGGGCGCAATGGACTATCGCAGAGGATTGTTGGTGCAGTGGTTGGGGGTATGGCATGATGCCT
This sequence comes from Talpa occidentalis, assembly GCF_014898055.3. NCBI lineage: Eukaryota > Metazoa > Chordata > Mammalia > Eulipotyphla > Talpidae > Talpa > Talpa occidentalis. Next base: position 7,364,865 of record NW_023601543.1, read on the forward strand.
ATACCCTAAAACTTCCACAGTGTTGTAAACCCATGTTGCCCTAAAAAATAATAAAAAGAAAAAAAATGATAAAAACTAATCAAAAGAAACAATCTAAAAATTGTAGAATATATATTCAAAGGCATACTATGCAGCTATTAATAAAAATGAAATAGTGGCTTTTTGGACAAAATGGATGGGCCTTGAGGTGACTAGATTAAGTGAAACAAGTCAGGAAGTAAAAGACATCGGATGGTTTCCCTCATCTATAGAATATAAATAACCAAAACTCATATACAAGCAAAATACAGCAGGTATAAATCTTGAATTTAAAGTAAAAATTTAATGGTTACCAGAGGGAAAGGGGGGATACAAAGAAGGTGACGGGGGAGGGAGATGGTTTTTTTGGCATGGGCGGTTTGGTGGAGGGTAAGTGGAACACGTGTCCATATGGAGGAGTAAAAGTGTAACCCTAAATTTAAAAAAAAATAAAAATAATGTAATCTTAGTTGAATACATATGAAATATGGTAGTCATAATAGGAGAAATTCTGTTCCACTCTATTCAGTCTGTTCCTGGGTAAATGACATACCGTCCGTGTGATTCAGTTTCCTCACTGGTCCAAATCTTGGTATTTTAGGGATTAAGCGTATTGGCTCAATATACTTACTATTCAATCAATGCTAATTTCTATTTTAAGTATTATTAATATTATTTAGTACATTCTAAGGCATTGAATTCAGTGACATTGGTTTTAAAAAAGCATAGATCTGGGAATTGTTCAGTAAAAAGTGGCCAAGAAAATGGGGGAGGAGCACTTAAAATTGCATCAGAGAAGGATAATCCAGGAACCAGCATGTTAAACATAGAGAAAAGATCACTTGGAGTATTGTAGAAGAAACTGTCACCACATATCAGAAAGGCTGTCATGTGGAAGAGGAAGCAGATTTGTTCTCTGAGACTTGAGACAGCAGGTAGAAACTACAGGGAGACAAGATCTAGTTTAATTCAAGAAAGACTATTCTAATCAACAGAACTGTCTGCAGATGGAGTTGGCCGCCTCAAGAGGCAGAACTCAAGTATCAGTTGGATGCTTGTTTGGCTAGAATTTTGAAGACAGAGTTTACACATCAGATGGCTGCGTAGGACTAAATGACAGCTAAAATTCAGTTCTTTGCAGACATGAAGTTCTGTAATTCCACGTTAGCTCTCTAAGTATACCTTGGTGGACAAGCCAGTCTAATAATAACCAACCAAAACATCTCCGATGGAAGACGAATCACATTATAACACAATAGAGACCACGGTTAACCAGATCAACCACATAACCAGGCATTTACAACTTCAGAATTTGGCAATCCAAGGGGGAGAAAATCATAAGTGTATGAAAAGCTGCTGAAATTACCCCAAATCACAGAAATGCATTTTACAACAATGACAGTTGTTAATGCGTTTAAAGCTTAATGATATGAAGGGCTGTCGAGACTGTGGAGAAATAGGAACCTTCATGCAGTGCTGGTAGGAATATAAATGGGTATCTACATCAGAACGCTCACTCAAAGCAACAGGGTTGTTCACAGCAGCCGCGTGTATCATAATGAAAACCTGTAAGTTATCCAGATACCCATCGATATGTTATGGATAACTAAAATATAGTAGCGTGATACGACAGACGAATTTAAAAGAGGAAAGTAATCTGTATGCGCTAACTTAGAAATTCTACAAGATTCATAGTTGACTGATACCAGTAAGCGACACAACAATGCAAACATAGGAGACAGCCTCAGTTAAGAATACACCTAGAGACACAAGGCATACTACACATTTCCATAGAAACATTCATATTTATGCAAACACGTAGAACAATTCCTAGAGGCTAGACACTAAGCTGCCGGGAAAGGAAGAGTGATTAGTGCTGCAGTCAAAGCTACTTTATATTATGTCATGTTTGGAATTCTTACAATACCTTTTTTGCATTTTACATGTTTAATTAAAACTATTTTAATTGGAAAATGAGAGAAAAACAGGGTTGCTAAGGACACTAGAGATTATTGATTCAGCTGCTTCACTTTACAAATGAAGAAAATTGAGGCTTTGAGTAGCTAAGCAATTTGTTCACAGCTCTCCACATATTTAATAGTAGAGCCAGAATTGCAGAATTTTTGTCTAATAAGAAAATGTAGGCTTTGAGTCAAGAGGTTGAATCTGGATCCCAACTTGACATACCGGGTTTATGATAACTGTGTAGCACACTTAGCATCTGATTCCCATTTCCTCTTGTATTCATTGGGGATTATGTATTTTAGAATAAGACAGTTGCAAGGAACAGAAACCCAACTTAAACTAACTGAGACATAACAGAAATATGACACCTTATAAACAGAGGAGCGGAACAGACCTCAGGCACAACTGCATTCAGACATGCAAATAAATATCCTGTTGGTCTCCTGCTCTAAACATTGCTAACTGTGTGTTCATTTATCCTCTCCATGTGGTTCTGACATGACAATCACTGTACCCTACAGCCCTCTGTGTGGTGGTGGAGGAATATTTCCCCAAAGAAAGAGAGTTGTTATCATGGGGAAAGAAATGTGGATGCATATAAACAAAAAATATCAACTGTTTTAGCCAATTCACAGTAGTGACAAAAGAAATAAACAAATTCCTGCTACGAGTGAGACCATCCAGTATTTTTCTTTTACTTTTTGCTTATTTCGCTGAGCATGATCCCTTCCAGTTCCATCCATGTTGCTGCAAATTGCATGAGTTTATCTTTTTTGATTGCTGAGTAATATTCCATTGTGTATATGTGCCACATCTTCTTGATTCCGTCATCTATTTTTGGGCCTTTGGGTTGTTTACATAGCTTAATAAGGGACAAGTAAAAAGACTCATTATAATGAAGTAAAAATCAAAATCAACAAATAACTATAAACCAGAGACACACTGGGGGGTGAGGGAAAGAGAGGAGGGATTAGGGTCAAAATAAAGAGGGTGAGAATTGTATGGGGACTATAACCAAGAAGAAAATTCATACATTGTGCAAAAATGAAAAACGATGTAAAATACATAAAATTAAATTAAAAAAAGGAATAAACAAGAAAATGTAAGACATGGTATTGCAGACACTGTACAATGCCATGCAACCAAGAAGCGCTAGTAAACCACATGTCTAAACTCCTAGAAGCATGCAGTTTCTACTCTTCCATGTTGTATCTTTGTTTTAGAATGCTGGCAAATTGTCATTATCAATATGCTTGCTCTGGTCCTCTTCCTCCCCAATGTTTACATCTTATGATTACTACTATATTCCATGCTGGTCACTGCATTCCTATTAAAACATAGAGTATTCACTACAAGATATTCCTACTTCAAAGCTCTGGAATTAGAAGATGAAAGGAAGACTAGTTAATAGATATTAGCAACATCATTAAGAGAGGTCACTAGACTGGAACATTAATTCTAAAATAACAACAGTAAGGAAAACAATCTTTTTTTTAACTTTTGAGTTTTTTTTATATTTTTATTTTTATATTCCCCATACAATTGCAACCCCCTTATTTTGACCCCAATCCCTCCTTTCCCTGCCCCCCACCCCCCATAGAGTGTCTCTGGTTCATAGTTGTTTGTTGATTTTGATTTTTACTTTCTTATAGTTATTCTTTTTCCTAGTCTCTTATTTAAGTTTTCTAGATTCCTGCTGTGAGTGAGACCATCCGGTATTTTTCTTTTTTTCTGGCTTATTTTGCTTAGCATGATCCCTTCCAGCTCCATCCATGTTGCTGCAAACTGCATGAGTTTATCTTTTTTGAATGCTGAGTAATATTCCATGGTGTATATGTACCACATCTTCTTGATCCAGTCATCTATTTTTGGGCATTTGGGCTGTTTCCAAAGCTTAGCTATTGTAAATAGTGCTGCTATAAACATAGGGGTGCAGGTGCTCTTTGGAATTGATGTTTCTGTGTCCCTTGGGTAAATACCTAGGAGTAGAATTGCTGGATCATATGGAAGCTCTATATTTAGTAGGTCGAGAACTCTCCACACAGCTCTCCATAGTGGTTGGACCAGTTTGCACTCCCACCAGCAGTACAGGAGACTTTTTTTTCTCCACAACCTCGCCAACATTTGTTGTTGCTAGATTTTTTAATATGTGCCATTCTCACTGGTGTAAGATGGTATCTCATTGTAGTTTTGATTTGCATTAAGGAAAACAGTCTTGAAGATGTACTTCTCCTGCCATTACTGCTCCTGTGATCAGAGAACCCAAATGATATGCAGACCCATTCCCGTATCACTATCCCTTCCATTATATGGAGAAAACATCATGAATAACCATCAGCATAGGCAATACACACAAATGCCTGGAAATTTCTCAAAGAGGAAAGACATGAGGACCTAAGAGTCTTTCTTTCCATCTTTGCATGCCAGCAGTAATTACTAATAAAGTGTCAAGGCAGCCATCTATATTGTCTAAGTCATTCCCTTCTTACCTAATATTCCTCAGCCTTCTACATTTTGAGAGAGCCTAAGGCCAAGACAAGAAGCCCCAAACTAAGGTCTGTATAACCTCAACAACTCTTAAGGTCTCAAACACTATCATTTCCTCGAGGCACATTCTAGCATTTTAAATTTTACTGCCAGTCACTACTGGGACAGTATGTTGAAAATATGACGAGTAAAAATAGCTCCAAAGAAAGCAACCAGAAAGACAGAAGGTTCAAGGGTAACATATTAACTTTAATTTCTCAGCTGCATTTCCCATTTTCTGCTACTTCTTTCCCTCCCAAGTTAAAAATAACATTGCAGTGCTTATCCAAGTGGTCAGCAATGGTTGTTAACAGGAATGAGAAAAATTTGCAGTCTTGCTACAAAGCAGTTAATTCCAATCCGCTCGTTGATTTTCATAGTAAGATTCAATAACTTAGCAAGGTAGGGATTATTGTTTCTATTTTGAAATGAGGAAATTGAGGCTCATATAGAAGAAATGTCCCGTATAGTCACAAGGATAATAACTGCAAGAGTCAGACATTGGGCTACCACTTGAGAATTTTGCCTATGATACTACCATACCATGCAACAAACATTTTGAGTATACATTGTGTGCAAAACATTGAGAAGAATAAGTGACACAGAATATATAAGGAATTGACATATATTCCCCAGCACACCTGTGGGGGCAGAATTTAAGTAGAAGCATGTTGTGAAAAAAATTAGCAATGAAAGAAATCTTGCTTATCTTAGCTACCACAGAATGCCCAGTATCCAGCAAACACCTGACACACAGAGGGCACTCAGTGAATACTTATCACGTATATGAAAAAGATAATGAATGGGAGATCATATAAAGATCAAGGTAACAATAAATAAAAAATATTATGGTGCCAAGTATAAAAATGTTTGGGATGCTGTCATTCTTCAAAATTCATTCAAATGGACTATGCAGTATAACACCTAAAAATTATAGACTTGTGGTCAGATAGCATGCCACGTAAGATATGTGGGACCATGGAAAGGTTAATCAGTTTCCTCAGCGTTGATTCATTCCTTCCTTCAACAGACCTCTATTGAAAGTCTATCATGCAATCCACTGTCAGGAACTAATAACATTAATATCGGGCTCAAAGAACTGTTCTGACAAAATGAAGGAATATATAGAGTGTGACTAACACATAGTAGGAACTTCATATCTGGTAGTTTAAATTATTATCATTGTCTCTTCCAATAGTCACTTCCCTGAAACACCTGAGGTGACCAAATGAGCAGAATACTGTATCTTCCCATTCCAGAGCAAAATAAACACTCCTGATCAAAGACCCAACAAAGCAGTTCTAGTGGTGTAGGATAGGGGTCATCTGACCTGGCAGCGGCTATCAGTACTGGAGGGGCAGTCAGCAAAGTAGACTGTTGTCGGGAAAAGGAATCAAAAACTTCAACAAGGAAATGTTTGGTAGGGACCGGGGGGACATTTAGCCTCAAGAAAAGAGGACGGTGTGGAAGTGGAGAGATAATGGCTAGGACAGAACAGATCATGTGAGCTATTTCCAAGGGCTGTTACGGGGAAGTGGACCTAAAGTTGTTCCCAATTAACCCCAAGGAGGACAGAGTTAGGCGATGGCCTAGTGGAGGAAATGTTGGATTCAGAAGCTATGATGTGGTTGGAAGACAAGCAGACATGTTAGGGAAAGGGCACAGGGTTGGATAGAAGGTGAGAGCGGCCTATAAGGATGACACAGGAAGTGCTAGATGTCCTCGGGCAGTGCTCTCACTGTATTGGAGTGTGCGTGGATACATCAGGCTGAAATGAGCAGTTGGGAGCCGGCCAGAGTCTAAAGCTGCATTTAGTTATAATGTAGACGCCAGTAGGACCAGGTGACTAACAAAAATGTTCTGAACCCAAGTTGGGTTGCTGCTTGAACGAAGAAAGTTATTAAAAACCCAATAAATAAAATTCAAAATCCACAGCCCATTTTGTCTTAATTTGGGGGCAGGGTGCTGCAGTAGGGAGGAGGGTAGTGAATCCTTTGAAAACATCTTGAATAGCAAATAGCTCAATGATAATAATTATGACGCCTCCCATACACCAGCACTTCACAATTTCCTGCATATTACATATATCTTTTCATCCAGCCTACAGCAAAATGGTTACACTGTAAATATTCTTTAACATTTAATGCAATTGCTGCACAAATCTGCTTTTATTAAGCAATCCATAACAACAATTCAGTCATTCTCTTTCACTGTCCTATTAATCCTTCATTTGCCTACCAGGAGAGTAGACAGGTAAAAGGTTTTTTCCACACATTGCTAAATCTTATGTGAGCATATCATTCCTTAAGAATAGGTGCCATAAGCACCTATAGGAAATGAAAAGCTTCAGAAAACTGTAGGGGAAATAAAATCTGAAGGAGAGAGAAGATGAAGGCCCCTAATACTGAGGAACGTGTTATAAACAAGCCAACTCAATAATCTTCATTAATCAGTGAGAATGGACAAATGCCAGCTTAACATGCAGCCAGAAAATTAGATTTAAAAATGGCTTTAAATGTATTTTATTTCTAAGAATGTTCATGATATCAAAAGAAACATGGAATATATATAGCATCCAATAAGAAGTCAAGAACAATGCACTAAAAACAGGTTTGTGTAGGAACAAAAGTCTCACATCTCTCATACTCTAGAAAATCTTTTTCCAAAATGATTCCATTGGTATCTAAAGAAGTGAACTTGATAATGGCAAAGTTTCACGTGAAATACAAATGAGAGACATGCAGGTCCTCAAGACTACAACTCAGGCTCTTGTGCTAGGCATCATCTGTATCTTCAGTATCATCTTGAGGGCATTGGCTACATGCCAACATCAGATAAAATATGAACACACCCTGATGTCAATGGCATGTCTTGATATTATGACCTGATATTATGACCTTGATATTATGACCTATGTCCTCCCTATTTTGTGGAATTATTCATCTCAATACATATTTGTTGAATTAAAAGGAGATACTAAGGAAGCAGCCTTGTGGTTATTACCAGTAAGTGCCCAACCTTTGAGGAGTGTCAAGTTAATGGGAAATATGCACACAGTGAGGATGGTCTGCTATGATGAGCTTTAGAAAAGAAGTACAGTGAATTTATGCCTGTGAAATGTTACATAAAGGTAAATTGTAAACTAATGGTTGCAAAGATAAAGGGATGAAATGCTGGCATGAGACACTGTGCTAAGAAATTAAATGACTGGCTTTCTTAAAGATTATATCAATCATGTAGTCAGAAGTTTCAGAATATTTAAAAGGACAAATGTCACACAATCACTGGAATCTCTGTTACGCACATTTCCAAAATATAAAATAGAGTCATCTTTGCTTTCAGTCCTGGATCATTTGTCTAATGAGGATCATCGTGGAAGATGGGTGGCTGTCATATTACACACACTACCAAGTCCAAGGACAGAGATCCTGGAACGGAAACACCCCATATAGTTACTGACAATTACCCAGAAAAATATTCTGCAATTTAAGCCTTATTTCAGTTTCCTGGATGTCATTTTATTACTCAAAGTAACTGTTATACTCATTTCCCTTGAACCATGAGAGACAATTAAACATAGCGCTTATGAGAACTGACTTTGGAATTAGACCAATTCAGGTTCCAATCCAAACTCAGACATCTATCAGTTGTGTGACCTTTAGATAAGGACCTGAATTCTCAGAGCCTCGATTTCCTTAACTGCAGAATATGAACAAGAATAGTAACCAGTAAGGGAAAACAGCAAATGGTAGAAGAACCCAGCCTTGGTTCTCCAACAAAGATCAGCAAGCAGACAGCTCTGGGAAAGCTCTGGAGTCCAGCAAAGAAACTTCAGCAATACAAGTGCATCAAAAAGCTCCAGCTTCTTCTTGCCTGCTTTACCATACCCCACCACCCAAGCCAATACTGCTCAGTGCCAAGAGGAAGCTTCCAAGTTAGAAAGAGTTCCCCACACCAGGAAATGAAGGTCAGCCTTATGGGGCACGCATAAAAGTCACGCTTCAGTTTCATTTCACCCACGGACCAGAGAGCTTAGCTGTAAAGAGATGGTCAGAAACAAAAGAAAAGCAAGGACTACCAACAGCAGCCACAAATTAGGAGTGATCACGGTTCACAGTGACCTGCTTTGCAATCAAACCCAGCAGCTTTCATCACCAAAGAAATAAAAGAGCCAGCTTTCACCCCACAGGTATTCAACTTTGCTGAGGCCAGCTGGCTGACTGTCTCCCCAGCCCCTCATCCTGGTCCCCACCACAGACAAGAAATCCAGGAGCTTTACCAGCAGCCAGTCCAGGCCTCTGTGGTTTTGAGAGTGCTAGACACCAAGCAGACCCGGCAAATGACACCCCTCTCTGTGTATGCTCAGGACTAATCCGTCCAGATCTACACTGGCACACTGCTGGACTGAGCCAGCAGTGGCCTTCACGACAGTCTATATTCCAGGCAGGGGCACTGTGCAGCTGTGTGTAAGCACACCATCCTCGGCCCTGTCTGCTATCACTGGCCTGCAACACTTCACTCAATTCTGCTACACTATGCTGCACACCTGTTTCAATACCCAGAAGTCACAGGTGCACATGCTGACAGTGAGGGCCCCCATAACTGCCAGTGGGGCTCTCAGTGGTCCTGGCCATTGGTGCCTCCTGTCTTGGTCCCTACCAGGAGCTATGTGTCTATAAATGTCCCTGCTACAGCACAGGCAACTGCAGCAATGGAATGTTTGCACATCACTAGCTTTGGCATCACTGATGCCTGTCCAGGCCCCTAGTTACTGGAAAGGACTTCAAAAGCACAAAACACCACAATCAACACACACTGTGCTGTTTCAATTCTGTAGACCCAGCATTCAGAGTCAAAGAGATGGCACGGACCCTCAGAGGCAGTACACCCACAAACCACCCAATCTGGCCCCCTACAGAAGTAGACTGAGTCACAGTGTCCAGAGGTGCAGGTAAAAGTTTTCCATTTCAAGAGGCAGCCCGTGAGTCTGGTAAGTACTTCTTTTATATCTCCAGATACAGACAGAGAGGTATAGGGATCATCAAAATTAGGAAAACACGACTCTACCAACAGAATACAGTCAATCTCCAAAAGCTAGCACCCAAAGAATGCAGATGCAGGAATTGCCCAACAGAGATTTAAGAATAACAGCTCTGAAGTTGCTCTGAGAGTCACAGAGAACGCAGATAAACAATTTTAAAATATCAGGCAAAAAACACAAGAACAAAATGAGAATTTCAACACAGATACAGAAAACATAAAAAAAAGAACCAAAGAGAAATTTTGGAGAACACAATCACTGAACTGAAGAATTCAATAGAAAGCTACAACAATAGACTGCACCAAGCAGAAGAATGAAGCAATGAGCTAGAAAGCAAATCAATTGAAATTATCCAATCACAGGAGCAGAAAGAAGAAAGAATGAAAGGAATGAAGAAGCCCTACAGGACTTAGGAGACACTGTTAAGAGAAACTGTTTGCATCAGTGGAGTCCCAGAAGGAGAGACAGACAGGAAGGCGTAGAGACCTTGTTTACAGATACCTGGCCAAGAACTTGCTAAACCTGAGCAAAGCTTTGGACATCCAGTTCAGGAATCTAAGAATTCACTCCAAAATTTCACTGCAAAACGATTGTCTCCAAGACAATCTAAAATAAAAAGTTTTCAAGCAGCAAAAGGAAAAAAAAGCTCTAATACAAAGGACCTATGTAAGAGGTAGAACGATATATTCAAAGTGATAAAAGAAAACTCAGGAGTATTTTACCCAGTAATCTTATCCTTTAGAAGTGAAGAAAAATGCTTTCACAAACAAACAAATACTAGGGAAGTTCATCACCATTAGATCTTTCTTATAAGAAATGCTAAAAGGAGTTCTTCAAACTTAAGTGATAGGATGCTAAATAGAAACATGAAAATAGACAACATGCTCTTAACGGTAAAAGCATATAGTCAGACTCAGAATATTTTCTAATACTGTAATATGGTGGTGGGTGAACTACTTAACTTTAGTACAAAGGTTAAATGACAAAAATATTAAAATAGCTGCAGATACAATAATTTCTTAATGGATATTTACATAAAATATGTACATTTTAACATCAAAAGCAAAAGAAGGGAAATAAAATGTTAGAGTTCTTTTATGCAATCAAAATTAAATTTCAAATAATGTAAAATATAAACTGTTATATCTAAAATGTGTTTTAGGTAGGTCACACGCTAACCACAAAGCAGAAGTAAACATTAAGCTCACAAAAGATAAACAGAAGGTATTCATACCTTCTTTTTTCAACCGAAAAAAATATAAACAATCCAATTTAAAATGTCAGAGGAATTGAATAAACACTTTTTAAGAGAAGACTTGCAAATATCCAACAGGCATATGAAAAGTTACTCAACATCACTGATCATCAGGGAAATGCTATCGAAACCACAATGAGATATTACCTTACAAATGTTAGAATAGGTATCATTAAAAGACAAGAGGGCATCCCCTGGTGGTGCAGCGGTTGAGCGCTAGGTTGTGAAGCTGCCTGCAGCCTCTGCAGCACCGGTTCAATCCCCGGCCGCGGGCGAGGGTGCCACATGGTGCACAGAGCTCTCCTGCCGCACCCGCTCCTCCCCTCAGCAGCGTATTTCATCGGTCTGCCTGTTCTGTTCCCCGCTCTGGCTCTGGTGAATTTTCTCACCCTCCTGTGCTTCTGACTATACCCAGTGCTTGTATAAATAAATAAATAAACAAATAAATATTAAAAAAGAAAGTTCTTTGTAAATAAAAAGTTTAATTTAAAAAAAAAAAAAAGACAAGAGCGAGCAAGTATTGGGAAGATATGCAGATACGGAAACTTGTGCACCGTTGCTGGGGATGTAAATTGGCAAAGTCATGATGGAAAACAGTATAGAGAATCTGAAAAATAAGAAGAGAACTATCATACGATGCAGCAATTCCATATTGGGGTATAAATCCACAGAAAGTAAAAACAAGTACTTGAAGAAGCATCTGCATTCCCATGCTCACTGCAGCCTTATTCACAATTGCCAACATATGGAAACAACCTAAGTGTCTACCAATGAATCAACAAATAAAGGCAATGTGATTATATATATAAGGGAGTATTATTCAACCATGAGAAAAAAGGAAATTCTGCCTTTTGCAAAAACATGAATGTATCTTGAGGACATTATGGTAACTAAAGTAAGTCAGATGATGAGAGATAAATACTATATGATAGCACATTTATATGGAATCTAAAAATGTCAAACTCAGAAAAACAGAGAAAAGAATGGTAGTTACTAGAGGCTGAGGGGGTAAGATAAAGGGGGACATGTCCATGGAAGATGTCCCGTTATAAGATGCATACGTTCTGAGGATAATTAATGATGATGTATTATATACTTGAAAGTTGCTAAAAGAGTACAATTTAAGTGTTCTGATTACGAAAAAGAAATGATAATTACATGACATGATAGAGATGTTAGCTCAAGCTATGGTGGTAATCATTGTGCAATATATAAGTGTATCAAATTGACCTGTTGTATGCATTACACTTGTACAATGTTGTATATCAATTATATCTCAATAAAGCTGGAGAGTGAAAAAGAGTAAAACAGCACAGTACTGAAAGACATCATTGAAAAGATTAAATGACGGAACAAAGAAACTTAATTCAGTTTCTGATTCATTCAAACACTCAATGAATGGAAGCCGTATTTATGCTTAATAATAATCTCTAAACAAGAGAACAAGCTGAAACCCAGGAAGAAACAGCTTACCTAAGATGTCCTTTGAAGCCAGCCAAGCTTCAAGTTCTTGCACCTTATGGATACATGGCGTGATTAATTCACCTGTGCACCATCAGGGTCCTCTCAACCTAGCCAAAATCATATACTGGGAACAGTGCTTTGTATTGACTATTTTGTTCTCTTTTTTTAATATGTAAGGAAAAAAAGGAATAAACATCTTATACCTGACTCTGACAGTTTATCATTAGACCCTCTGTCTCTGTCTCTCTATCTCTTTCCTGACATGCATACTTTAAATTTTAATAAGATCCAGCTTATCCATTATATATTATATATATGCATAAACTTATTCCTGCATATATATTATATATACTCAAATTTCTTAGAAGTAAAACCTAATTCAAATATGAAATAATATATTAAATAAACATATACAATTTAACATTTTATTCAGAAGTTTTAGAAACTATTATTTATAAAAGTTCTTTATATTGACTATAAGAAAAAAAAGAAGTTAGTAGAATTATACTTTTCTGTACAAAATCCGTAACCATAACAATAGCTATGCTATGTACCAGGCACCATGTTACATGTGTTACATGCATTATGTCATTTAATCTGCACAACTATCTTTTGTAGACGCTAAGACACATTTTGCAGATGAGGAAACTGAAACACAAAGAAGTGAAGGGACTTGCAAAAGACCATCATGCTGTGAAGCAGCAGGGCAAGAAATTGAAGACACGATTGTCTTAAATTTAATGCACAAACCTTAAAAATCCATACAAGTGTTTCTCAAAGAGTAATACAAGGAACAAGCATGAATATCAGCATCCCTGACAAGGGATGGGTAGTACAATCAAGATGGATGAAGATTGAGAAAAAAAAATTAATGAAAAGAAAGTCTAGGCGAAAATTCACATTATGTGATGTAAGGTAATGAATTACTACAGGCAAAACCCAAAGCACGATCCATGAAAGAAAAAAAATATATAAACTGGATTTTATTAAAATTTAAAAGGTTTGTTTGCAAAAGACACCATTAAGTGCATGAGAAGACAAGCCACAGACCAGGAGCAAATGTTTTAAAAATAACTGCCTGATAACACAGGACTTTTGCTCGCCTGCCTCTTAAGGGCGGTGGCTAACAATTGTAAAGGGCTACCTTTTAGTGGAAAATTTATTTGTACCAGTAGAATAGGGGTTGGCATTCCTGCAGGTAAGGGTCTAAGCATTTCACATGCCCAGAAGTAAATGAGAAATGTGAACCTGAACTTAGCTGCTGGACAAGAACTGCGGACGTGCAGCGAGTAGAGGGCACTACGCAAGCAGTAGGTTGTGCGCTGCCTGTGCTCCAGCCACTGGGTCCTTGTGGGCCGCAGCTTTAGCAGGAAGCTCTGCCAGCCTAATCCAAAAGTTCTTAATCTGGAACCTACGAACGTGCTTCAAAATGATCACCAATAACTTGAACATTTTTGCAAATTGAATGTTTATGTCCAAGTGTTCAACTGATCTAAGGAGAAAGTCCTTATATTTCCTCATATTCTCAAAGGATTCCATTACTTCCTCAGCCGAGAGCTTGCAATCTGTCATGTGCCCTGGGTAGCACAATTGAGACAGGATGGAGATCAAGAAACCTTTGTTTGGTGAACAACTGGGAGTACATCCTGCTGGGGGCAGTCTACCCTTGTAGAAATTCTAGGTAATATCTGGGACCATCAAATCCACAGCAGACATTTCTCTGCCATCACAGGCATTTCCTGAGTATTAACAGACTGTAAAAGAGTGTCAGAGTGTCGACTATATGAACCAGGAAAAAATACACTTCAAAAAATGTTCAAAGACAGTGCAATGATTATTTGACTATGAAAAATCATTCATTTAGTGTTTCATTGATTTTCTTGGCCCTTGTAGACAAAATGACCCTCAACTTGCCAGAAATACAAATGATTATGAGGTTCTGGGATTTCTTTGGCACCATCAGAGCCAGACAGTAGATACTACAGATGTTGGTGTCAATGGAAATTGGTAAAGCCCTTATGAGTTGTCATTTTAGTGGCCTGTGCTTTCCAAACTGTTCTAGAGTCAGCAGGTTATTATGGCTGAAATTTAAATAGACTGTATCTGATTAACTGCCTCCCCTAGGGCCACCACAGCAGGACGGGATTGCCCAAGAGCTTCTCAGAGGACATCTCTGAGGAAGTATTTTAGTCATATTGCTGACTGCAGAAAAACCTCTTGTGGACCAAGCACCACTGCGCCTCTCTGGTTCCATGGGAATAATGTGGAGAACAATATTGGTTTGATTGCTTGGTTGCAGTTTACTCTCATTGTTCCTGATCTCATCTGGTTTGTCAAGCAGGTTAACAGAGTCTTGTGGTAAGGCGACAACATGTCCAGAGAGATTCAGACAGTTTATTGCTTACACAGGCAGCAAAGCAAAAGCATGGACTCTGCTTTATGGATCACTTGACTTAAAGGACATTGCCAAATCAGAGCCAAATGAAAAACATCAACTGAAGGTAACAGACTTGCTGAGAAACCCTTCTAGACTTTAGCTAAGCAGTTATAGAGTGTGCAGCTGTACTCTGAGCAGAGGGGAGTGATGTGGAATGTCCCACGCCTCGTTGGAAGCACAGAGGCAGATGAGAAACTGCCTCCTGGCAATCCCTTGAAAAACAGGGAGTCAAATGACAATGTCTCACAACAGCTCTCCACGAGGCTGTGGACCTTGGCATGTTTCTAGGAGGATCAGGGGCATTCCACAGGCCAGCCGGTTTCAACAGCGCCTAAGTGGCCTCTGTGGAGACAGGCGAGGTTTTTCAGCTGCTACCTTACACATTGACTGACCCACTTTGGCTGTTAAGTGTTCTGGTTTGGATATTAAATTATATGATCCCCCTGCATACCTAAAAAGTAATCATTTACCTCTTTTGCATGACATCCAAAGCATGGTACAAAGAGACTTATTCACAGGTCGAGCATAAGAGTAAATGGAAGGGTGCAAGCTTCTCTCTAATTTACTTGGTAATGGGGTTTCTACAATTAACAAAAAAGATCCTGAGGTTTATGCAGAATAATAGTTGAAGAACACTGGCTAAGCAAAGCAAAAGTAAAAGAACTCATTAACATGCACTATAAAGTCACAACGATTAAACAGTTTAACACTGACAAAAGATGTGGTAGATAAATAATTGGAACAGAATGGAGAAATCAAGAAACAGAGCTACGTTTCTGGGTTCACCCACAGGAGTACATGATAAAATTGGCACAAGAAATTGGTGGCAGAATAACGGATTCCTTAAAAAATGGTGTTGTTGAAACCCTTAGTTAAGTGTTTGAAAACAGAAAATTAGGCTCCCTGCCTCATGCCAAAGAGCAAAAGAAATTTCAGTAAAATTAAAGAGATAAATGCAAATAGCAAAATGGTATCACAACTAGAAAAGATAGGCTGAATACAAACTTATCTGATTAGGCATGGCCTTACAAGGCTGAAACTGGTAACATCACAGAGGGGGGAAACCAGAGAGTTTCAGCTATATAAATATGACAAAATTCATGTCCGAGTAATAATAATGCTTTTCTTCACAGCACGATTATGCCCATTTGTCAGACGGCCCAGGAAAGTCACATTACCACAATGCTAGTACCATGACATCGATTTCAGGTCAAGCACAGCGTCTTTCAGTAGATAGCATGTCTTGCTCTCCCTGTGAATGCACAGTCACATATTACCCAGGAACCTCCAAATATATGAATCCGTACTTCTACAACTCTGTGAGCTTAGTTAATGATAATAGGTGACTGAGGCTTAATTAAAATTTAAGGAAAGTTTGAAATAGCCAAGATGTATCCCATAGAGGATACGCTAGAAAAATAAGCAATAAACATATACAGTGTCCCTTCCTGGCCTAAAGATATGTTTTGACCTAAACTCAAAGCAGGAGGATTGTTGCTCATCTTGATCATATGTGGTTCATCTCATTCATGTAGGTTACTGTTACATATGACATTACTAACTACAAGGGAAAAAAATAGCAGCAAAGAAATTACCTAGGACATTCTGAAAGGAAAATTTACCTTTGTCAAGCTTAAGTGTATTATTTGATGCTACTCTTTTGTGAAGACAAACAAGTGAACCTCAAAGCAAGAAATGATGGCCTTGAGAAGTGACTGGGCCGACTGAAGGAGCTATTCACAAAGCACTTTCTTCTGAGCAGTGAAACCTCAACAAATTAAGGATAAATATGTAGACTATTATGATGTTATCTAAGAGGAAAAACAGGTTTACAAATGGAGATTGTTAAAACACATAAGGAGTCTAAGTCCTCACTAAAAAAAAAATGGCTCTGCCTCCCAAACTCTTAGAAGGAGGAAGGTGACAAGCAAGGAAGGTCTGTAATGAGCAGCTAAATGCAACCTCTTTATTTTGTGAAAAGGGAGACTAAGGTAAAGATAAAAAAAATAAGAAAAAGATGAAGACAACATAACAACATTGGCAAAGAAACATGAACGGGAAATCCCACCAAAAAGAAATAATAATGAAATATAAACACATGGAAAGGTTTGCCAGCTCACTTGTATCCAAGAAACACAAGTTAAAACAATATATAATATTTAACATTTGTTGAGTACTTTCTCTCCACCATTGCTTACTTAATCATCACGTGGACTTTTGAAATAAGTACTGTTTTCATCCACAATTATACATGCTCCTCCTTGGCCATCGGGGAGACATGCAAGGGTGGCCACATGGAGCTGCTCCCACACACATCTGTCCTGTCTTCCTTCACCCTTCACAGTCTCCTGGTTTAGAAGCTCACCATTCTCTTCTTTCCAAACTCAAGAATTTTCATGCCCATCTTACGTGTGACTCTCCAGAGAGATTTTTCCAACGAACACATGTAAAGTATTGTTTATACAAGTATCATACCTAGTCCCTTCCTAGCATTACCCACATCCTGTATTCATCTGGTTAATTATTTGTTATCTCTTTCCTGTTCCTCACTGAATGGAGACTTCTCTCACAGGCCAGAGAACACCTCACCTGTCTGTCACAGCACCTATTACACACAGTACGACAAACAGCAGCGGCTTAAAAAAACTTTTCTCAAATTCCAGTGACTTGATGCTATGCAGTATATCATGGATGGACGGCCTACAGATAGCGCCTCACTTAGTATTCTTCAATTTTATAATGGCACAAAAGCAATATGCATTGAGGAGAATACATACTTCAAATTTTGAATATTTCTCTTTTCCTGGGCTAGTGATGGGTAGTTTGATACTCTCTCGTGATGCTCAGCAGTGGCGGTATCAGCGGCATTTCAGTCAGCCACCCAATCACCAAGATAAGCAAGCCATACTGCCAGACTGCTTTGCACTTTCAGTACATGATTCACGACATTACATTCTTCCACACTAGGCTTTGTGTTGGAGGATTTGCTCCACTGTGAGCTACCGCACATTTATTTTCTGAGCATGTTTAAGGTAGGCTAGGCTGCTATGATGTTCGGTAGATTAGGTGTATTAAATGCATTTTCAACTTACTATACTTTCAATTTACAAAGCAGGATATAACCCCGTCATAAGTTGATGAAGCTCTCTACAAGAATTTCCATTTTAAAACCATAAGCATCACAGTGATTCCGATGCAGGTACTTTGCAAATTAACCTTTGGGAAACAGACAAAAGAGATTGAATTTTTTTAAATGAATGCCTCTTTATTCATTCAACATTTATTAAGAGCCTACAGCGTGCCAGATGTTATGTTCTGCACTACGCCAAAGAATCATTCAATAAGTCCTCAAGTAGTTTGGAAAAGGAAGTAAACTTCAGTAACACAAAGTACGTAAAGACCCTAAATCATATAAAGGAGAGGAGGCAATTGGATTAAGTAAAAATCCCAGGGCACAGAATTTTTTTAAGAATTTGGTCTGTTAACACAATGTCTCATCAAAATATGCGAGTTCTCATATTTTTATTTTGCAGCATGTGTCATGGACTTTCCTAACTAATGATTGTGTTTTAGGAGGCTTTATTTGGACACTAGGCAATAATACCATGTGTACTTCAAAATAAGTGCTTGCAAACTCCACAGGATACAGAAATATCATGTTGGTAAAAAGCAGCTTGTAAAAAAGTTGTGTTTCAGCAGGTGATATTTTAATGCCTTATCCTTTAGTATTCGCTTTCTTATTTCCTCATCCATTGGAGAATACCATTTTCACACACATAATGTTCAGGGTGGTTTTTAGGTAAGGAACGCTCAAGAAACTCTACAATTCATACCCAAATTGAAGCCATTAAAGCAAATGGATTTTTTTTAAATAAAAACTTTCAAGGCATCACAGTAAAAGATAAGCTATTATAAGACTTGACTTTTATCCACACTTCCCAACATCTTCCTTTCAATTCTAAATATTCTTGAGACTTTAATTCTCATAACTTACTTTTCCATAAGTACAGCTGAGAGGGAAAAAATGATAGAATTTTGAACTATTATTATAATTTGGTTGTTCCTTCATTCAACAAATACTCATGGAACAACAAATGTATGACAAGCGTATCTCTGGAACTAGGCGTACATACAGTAGTGAACAAAGTAGACAAGTTCCATGTCTTCGTGGGGTTCCCATTCAAATGCATGTGGCATGGGGAGACAGTAAGCAAAGCACAAGTCATGTTAAATGGTGATTAAGTGCAATGTGGAGAAAGCACGAAATGTGATTAGTGATTGTTGCTAGCGGCATTACAGTTTTAAACAGAATGGTCAGGGAAGACCTAACAGAAGTTATCAATTGAACGCAGTTCTGAAAAAGGTTATAGAGAGAGTCTTGCAGATAACTGGGCAAAGACCACTCCAGACCAAAAAGAAAATAAAGCCACTATAAATATATCCTGATGGAACCAAGTCTAGCATGCTGAAGGAAAAGCAAAGAGGCCCATGTGGTTGAGTAGTGAATAAAGTGGAGTGCTGGAAAAGTTGGAAAAGCTAGGGAGGTAGGCAGGTGCAAGATTATGAGGACTTTATGATGAGGCCTTTACCCTGGTAGAGAGCAGAAAATTAACATAATCCTTTACAAATAGCACTGTTATAGCTGTGTGGAGAACAAACTCTGTAGACAGTCAAACAGGGAGGTGGAGAGCCCAGTTAGGAAGACAATGCTATAATCCAGGCCAGAAATTTTGTGTCTTGGACCAGAGTGACAGTAATGGAAATGATGAATCACAAATGCAAAGTGGGTCCAAGAACTGATCCCTGTAGTATCCCAAAGTTTAGAATTGGGTAAATGTAAGAGGGTGTGGTCTTCTCATGAAGACACTACTTAAGGAAAAATCAGTGAGGAATGAAGAAAGTCAAGAGATTATAATATCCTTGAAAGAAAGTGAAAGTATTGTATCAAGGAGGAGGAAGTCATTTACCTACATTAAATATTACTAATAAGTCAAGTTATATGAAGACTGAGCATGGGCTTTAGGCAACATGGAGGTGATTGGCAGCTGTGTTACTTTGCTAGGGCAGCCATGGTAAAAGATCACACACTACTAGGTGCTTACACAACAGAGATTTAATTTGCTTATAGTTCTGGATGCTAGAAGTCCTAGAAAAAGAGGCTGGCAGGTTTGGCCTCTTGTAAGGACAATCTCCTTGGCTTACAGAATCTCACTGTGCCCTTACATGGTCTTTCCTCTGGGCACACACACCTGCCCCTGGCTCCCCTCCAGATGCCCTAATATTTCTTAAAAGGAACCAGTACTAGTCTTACCCTAGTTATCCCATTTCAATTTAATTATCTCTGTAATGAGATAATTTATATTTCCAAATAAGGTCACATTCTGAGGTACTGGGGTTCAGGACTTCAACATAGGAACTTGGGGTTGACACAATTCAGTGTACATCAGTCACTGTTACAACATCAGTTGGGCATGGAGTGGCAACGAAAACCTTTAGGAACAAATAGGAGAAGAAGTGAAGACAGCAACTACAGACTATTCTTTCATGGGCTCTTGCTATAAAGGGGCAGAGAAATGAGAGCAGCGGGCAGAGAGTTAAATGGAATCCAGAGAGCTATTTTGTTTTATTAGGATGGGAAAACACTAGCAGGTTTATGTTTATGAGAAAAATGCAGGGAAAAAATAACGGCACAGAAAAGGAAGAAGAGAATTTCAAAAGGGATTTTCTGGAGTTGGTGAGCAGGGATGGGATTTAAGTGTGACAGCTGTTGCTGTGAGTATGAACAATTCACCCATGGTAACAGGAAGGAAGGCTGAGTATGTTGGCATAGAGGCTGCTGGTGAGAGGACATGAAAGGAGCTTGATGAAAATCTCGTACGAATGGTTCTGGTGTTTCAGTTATACTGGAAGCAAGGTGGAGGGAGTGGGTATCTGAGTTCTGAAGAGGAAGAGAACATGAAATAGTCATTGAGAGTGTTCACAGAATTGGCAAATATAGCACAATTGTGAGGCAGCATCAAGGACCCACTTGAGGCTGGTGATCTTGAATTTAAAGAAGGCCACTTAACAAGAGTGTATGAATTTCCCCAATGATATTTGATTTTGCCAGGCTGGAAATTATGTCATATGACTATGATTAATAAGAGAGAAGCAAGGGAATTGACTATGGACTTTCCATCTACAGCAGAGAAAAAGAGTATAGGTCTTTTGGGGTGTGAGGGGGGAAGGCGTGAGAGAAAAGTTAGCAGAGCCAGTACATTGGAGGTTCCAGTGAGGTAAAATAATTGCGGTATCAATGTACCACGTGGAGTGTGGGGTTGGAGTGTGGTTGCGGTTATAGGACATAACCAGGTATAACCATGGAAAATAACACTGAACAGCAAACAGGTCACTGAATTGAGAGGCCAGGAGGATGGAAGGATCTCATTCGTGGCTATTGCAGTCACCAGGAATTAAAAGTGGAAGGGTATTGACAAGGTGATGGTGTGCTGTGTTGTAAAACATCATCAGTGGCTGAGGAGGAAAAAGCTGGAAGTCAGCAGACGACTGTAATGAGGAAGGATGTATTAATCAGGGTTCTCCAGAGAAGCAGAACCCAGAGGACTGAGATTTATTACAAGGAAATGGCTCACACATTCATAGAGGTGGACAAGTCCCAAGGTCCGCCAGAGTTAGAAAGCTGAAGACCCAGGAGAGCCATTTATTTTTTGCTATGGATTTTTTTTTATGGAAAAATAGACAAACCAGCACCTGGTCATCTGTTATGAAAGCCCCAAGCTTTATTCAGTCAACTCTCATACTGCTTAGAAGGAAAATCCCTTGAAGACTAGACCAACAATGTAAACATTCACTCTAAAACTAGTTTGTCCTTCAGAATCCTCCAAATTGTCTATGAGTGATTGTAATCCTTGTCTGTTCAACTATCATCAGATACACCCACCTCTGCAGGCCTTTGAGAGAACTGCAACAACTTCACCTCCTCCAGGAAGCCGTAACGTGGATAAAGGGACGTCTCTTTCTCAACTTAGAGACCCATTACTTCAGACAGCAGGCTGACCCCCGCCCCCCAAACATGCCTATTTTCTAATCCCTAGAAATGGTACTTTCTTTGGGAAAAGGTAATTTGCAGATGTAATTATGTTAAGGATCTTGAGATGAGATGATAATTGTGGCTTCTCTAGGTGACCCTTAAATCCAATGACAAGTATCCTAATAAGAATGAGGCCCAGGGAGAGGTGACAGACAGAAGAGGAGGTAATGTGACCAAAGACGCACTGCTTAGCATGATGTAACCACAAGTCATTAGACTCTGGAAAAGGAAAAACATAGACTCTCCCTTTGAGCCTCCAAAGGGAATTCAGCCTTAATTTCGAACTTCTGGACTCAGAAACTATGAGATAACAAATTTTTGCTATTTTAAGTCACCTGTGATCTGTTACATCAGCCACAGGAAACTTTACACTCAACCTTCAAATGTCACCCCTTTCCCACATAGACTCATTCCAATGTTCCACGCCACGTGTAGTGACTGCACAGGATTTTTCAAGCAGCATCGTGGTGCAGTGATACACTGGATCATAAGAGCCTGACTTTGAAAATTGGCTCAGACACTCACTAATGACAAAATTTAGGCAAGTTGTTTATATCTAACAGCCTCAACATCCTGCTAAGTAAGGTTAATATTTTGAAAGGTTGTGATAAAAATTAGAGATAATGGTATGTTGTGCTTAGCAGAAAGTTTGGCATAGCATCTGCATTCAGAAACATTATCCTGGTCACTACTCCATGGAAGCACATTAGCAAACCAAGGGACTGATACCAACACGTGCTTAAGTAAGTCCCCCCAAGATCCAGCACACAGCCAACCTCCTTTCTGGCAAACCACCTCCATCTAATCTCCCCTTTATCAATATTTCTTAACAAAAGCAGGAATCCAGAGTTCTAAATTCCAATTGTAATTCTCAAGCAGGCTGAGTGCAATCCTCGGCACTTCCAACAGCTTCTATCTACTTCAATTTCAGCATCTACAAAAAGACTTAATATGCCTCCAGAGATACACAGACATCTACAAACAAATAAAAGACCACAAACGTTCTCCCCTTGATGGGAACTCTGTCATCACTGAGCATTAACAGCATTGATGCTAACCCTCAATTCAAAATGGTTACTTTTCACAAATAGAAGCTAATTTATCCCAGGGATTTAAGATCTACTTGAGAGGCAGTAGTCAAAGCATTGTGTCAGCCAAGCCAAGGCCATGTATTGTGTCTGCTCTCCAGACATATCTCGGCAGAGAATTTCTCCAATAGTATACAGCCAGATCTTCTTAATGCACCAGGAGATTACACCAGAACGGGATTCAGGACATTGTCTTTTTCCAAGCACATCTTCAGGTATTTCTAAAGTGTTGATCAGAACTCATAACTGACAACAACCTATCATTCAATGATTTTTTTGAGTTGATTTACACTCTATAAGCATTTTTCAAATTCTATCCAGCAGTGCCTTGATATGAGAGGATATTTAGATAATATTCACTGAGATGGTTACCATGAAACTCAGGACACATTCTAGCATTAGATTAGCTTTAGGACTACATGTCCATGAAAACGTATCTCTCAGAGGCAGGGTTTTGGCATTGGCTTTATGAGAGAAAGGGCAGAGGAGGTTCCGTAAATAGATACTCTCTTCTCTCTTCTCTAATTCCTCAAAACATGTTGCATTTCATGCAACTGATCAAAACATTTCCCTCAGGTTTTCTGAGTAATCCAATTTAAGTGCTAAGAGAGTATGAGAAATGGACAAGATCAAATCTGATATGCACATGTATGTGTTCAAGGGAAAGAGGCTGAGATCTGGGAAGGTTTCATTGAGGAAGTAAACATTTAAACCAATAGATGCAACAGCCACAGTGAAGAATGGCGTGCAAACAATTCCCTATGTATATGGACTAGATACCTCTCTCTCAGTTTCCAACATCAATGGAAGCATTGCTATCACTGAAGCTTATGTTTTCCACATGCAGTTCTGACAGCAGAAATTTTGGAAATAACAAATTATTAAATAAGCACTGCTTTAAAACAAGAACACTTAAACTCTCAGCTTCCTATGTCCCATCCATGCTTATGAATGTAGCTACCATGCCAGCAGCAGTTACACCAAGCTCACTCAAAGGGAATGCTGCATCCAGAATCCTTTTTATCACCCCTTTAGAAATTTTAGACCTAAAAGTATAGACCAAAAGGCTGAGTGTTTTTACAGAATCTATTTTAACTGTTCTACAGTTGACTGCTCAGTCAAGGGAATGGAAAAATACAGAACAAAGAAAAGGACATGGAAATAAGGTATGAAAAGAAAAATAACTTCAAAGCACTCAACTACGGCATAAATACAGACATGGCCCTTGTGTTGGCATTTTTAAAAACCCATTATCTTTCTTTCCCCAAAAATGTCCTTTAACATCGAAGTTAAATCAATGGCATTTCCTAATTTCCCTAGGGTACCAGCATGAATCCACTGTTTTCAATGCTAATGAATTTCTTCAAATACACATATCTCCAGCAGAGCATACAAGAGCTTAATGTCATCACTGACTATAAAATGATATGGAAAGCGGAAGCTGTGTACACCCTTGGTGGATCTCAGAAAGATTTCCACTCCCATGCCTACTACTTTTCTTCAGTAAATTAAATACGGAAATGAGCACGGCTCATCAAATGTCAAAAATACTTTACACGAAGAGCACCATGTTGTGTTTCTTTCACAGAAGGGCTTACATCCCTTCTTAGGGCATGCTCATACCAGTCTCCTTCCTTGTTTTATTTATTAGGTTAATGATGCCTGAATTTTCTGATTTCCCCCCATACTCTGATTATGTCATGAAACAGCTTCTTTCACAGTGATTATTAAAATTCATTCATTCCTCCACTTCCACACCATTTACTACTGTCTGCTAGGTTGTTGATATTGTTCTACATATAAATTATATAGTGGAGAACGAGACAAGCAAGGACTTTGCCCTCGTAGAGCTTACATTCTAGTAGAAGACACTAAAGAAATGACATAAACAATTATTTAACAAATGCCCCAAGGGAGAAGTATAACATGTTGAGGGTTTGAAAAAGGGTAAACCGGTGTTGGTTGGGGGTTGGGATTGGCCAGTTAATGTCACTGTGGGAAAACTGTATTTAAGGTAAAATCAAAAGAATACTGGCGCTAGCTCAGCAAAGAGAGGTGGGAAGAATTGTCCCAGGCAAAGAAACAGCAAGTGGATGTCCTTGTAGAAGGAAAAAATTTGACAGTCCTGAAATTAAAGAAAACCAGTAGAGTTAGAGCTCAGAGTGAAGAATGAAAGAGAAAGATGAATTCAGAAAGGAGAGGTAAAGGGAGAGGGGACAGCTCACAGCTCACAGCTATGGCAGATACTGGATTTGACAAAGTATTCCAGAAATGAATGAAATAAAGATAAGTATGAAATAAAGACAATCATAATTAGCTCGCTAACATTCTATATACACATTTATCTGAAGATAAATGTGCATTGAAATGAAAATGTTTCCCATGATCAAATGTGCATTTTTATATAGATATAATATTGAGCTTACTGATTATAACACATTATATTATATTATTTTACACTTACATGTCCCCATTCCTAGTTAGTTTAATAGAAGTACTCAAGTTTAAGGTACAAGAGCTGATTGCATTATGTTTATAGTTAGAATTTCAACACATTGTAAAAAGTAACTGGAATCACACTAAATCTTTTCTTAAAGATATT